>NC_062223.1:23241331-23547303 GCF_902686445.1 Sciurus carolinensis | reverse complement strand
TAGTTTTCCAAAATTATGGACTAGTTGAGAGGAGCATGTTCTGAACCATCAGATTCTTACCTCCCTGTACTTTTGGCCTATGCCCTGGAATCATTGCATTAAGAATCAAGGAACCCAGAGCCTTGCACATGCTACACACATGCTCTATCACTGAGTTCCTTTCCACTCTTTAGTAAGAGAATGTAGAGACTCCAGAGAGGCAGTACCAGAGAACCAGAGACTTCCACACCCAAGAGTCCCAGCCCAGAGAACCAGGCCCAGCCCAGCCTGGCCTCATCCCATAGGCAAGTGCCCTTGCTGCAGTGGACCATCTGTCAACATGTGGATGTGCCTCTGCCCAGTAGCAGAGATTACACTCCACCTGGAGGCCACCATCCCTAGAGGGGCAACACCCTTCTTAGGTCACTGCATTATCAAAATATCTGGGACACTATGAAAGCAGTTCTAAGAGGAAAATTCATTGTATGGAGCACATTCAATAAAAGAAGGTAAAGTCAACAAACAAATGACCAAACATTACTGCTTAAAGCCCTAGAAAAAGAACAGATCAACACCAAAAGCAGTAGAAGACAGGAAATAGTTAAAACCAGAGTTAAAATAAATGAAATTGAAACAGAAACACAATTAAAAAAATGACAAAATAAAAATTTTGGTTCTTTGAAAAAAAAACAAAACTGATAAGCCCTTAGCCACACTAACAGAGAAGGAGAGAGAAAACTCAAATCACTAAAATTCAGAATGAAAATGGAAATATCATGACAGGCACTATTGAAATACAAAACATAATTAGAATGCATTTTGAAAATATATACTTTCACAAATTAGAAAATCTAGAAGTCACCAACAGATTTCTAGATATCTCTGAACATGATCCACCCAAACTGAATAACAAGGACATACACAATTTAAATACATGAATTAGAAGCAATGAAATAGAAGATGTCATCAAAAGCCTACCAACAAAGAATAGTCCAGGACCAGAAGTGTTCTCAGTCGAGTTCTACAAAACCTTCAAAGAGCCATTCCAATACTCTTCAAAGTATTCCATGAAATTGAAGAGGTGGGAACCTTCCAAGCTCATTCTGTGAAGCAAATATAACACTGATGCGAAAACCACAGACATATCAAGTAAATAAAATTTCAGACCAATATCCCTAATGAACATACATGTAAAAATTCTTTACAAAATTTTAACAAATCACATACAAAACATATTTCAAGGATAGTGCATCATGATCAAGTGCATTTCATGCAAGTTTGGTTTAACATCTGGAAATCAATAAATGTCATTCACCACATCAACAGACTTAAAATTAAGAATCACATGATTATTTCAATAGATGTAGAAAAAGCATTTGGGAAAATACAGCACCCTTCAGGCTCAAAACGCTAGAAAAATAGGCATAGTCGGAACATTCATCAACATTGTAAAGGCCATCTATGCTAAGCCCGTGGCCAACATCATTCCCAATGGAGAAAAACTGAAAACATTCCCCTTAAATGGAAACAAGAGGGATGCCTTCTTTCACCACTTCTATTCAACATCATCCTTGAAACTCTAGCCAGATCAATTAGACAGATCAAAGAAATTGAAGGGATATGAATAAGAAAAGAAGAACCTAAACTATCCCTGTCTCTTGATGACATGATTCTATAGTTAGAGGAGCTGAAAAGTTCCACAAGAAAACTTCTAGAACTCGTAATTGAATTCAGTAATGTAGCAAGATATAAAATCAATGGTCATAAATCTAAGGCATTTTTATTCACAAGTGATGAATCTTCTGAAAGAGAAATTACAAAATCTACCCCATTCACAGTAGCCTCAAAAATAAAAAATAAAATAAAATACTTGGGAATAAATCTAACAAAAGTGAAAGGCTTCTACAATGAGAAATACAGAGCACTAAAAAAAGAAATTGTGCTATGGGAAGGTAGGTCCAGAGATCCAGGCCCAGACCAGCCAGGACCAAGCTCACAATCTACTGCCCATGCTGCTGTTGGCCATCTGTCAACAAGTGGAAGTGCCTCTTTTCACTAGCAGGATTTATACCCCACCTAGAAGCTACCATCCCTAGAGGGGCAGCACCCTTCTTAGGTCACTGAATTATCAAGTTCCTCCAAGACTTCAGGCTACTGAAGACTAGGAGGTTTGAACAGTGTTGTATAGTTTTATTGTAGATTTTTTATTAGTAGTAATATTATGATTATTCCTATTATACCTAATATTATTCCTACATATTTTTTTATTAATATTTTTCTCATCCTATTTTCCTCTTATCTATGTGTCTCCTTGGAGACCCTTTGTCTCTTTTCACATGCTAGCATCCGGTTTCTTTTAATTCTGCTTGCACTACACCTATGACATGGTACCTCTCTAGACACACTTAAGATCTCATTAACATTATATCCTACACTGTTCCCAATCCTCCTTGTCCAATGTTAGAAATCATGGTCCTTATTGTAAACCTTATTGGCTAAGATGTAGATAATAATCAAACAAATAATCTGTTTATTGAGACAATATGGTCAATACCTTAAAAGATAATATTTGAGTTAAGGATGCATATTGTTTTTATATGCTGCTAATATTGATCTCTCACCTCAAGAACAGTTATAGGAAACCTGCAGGAACGCTATAAGTCTATAGGGGGAAAACTGCAATACCTCAGATTTGCATTCCTAGAGGGGCAGATACATGAACAACATAAGAAAACAAGGGGGTAAAGTGTGCCAAACCAACCTAGATGCTACATCAATAAAATGCAATGACATCATTGCAGAAGAAATGTGAGAAAGGGAGTTCAGAAGGTACATAATTAAAATTATCAGAGAAGCAAACAATGAGATAAGAGATCAAATACAGGAATTGGATGATTGCACCAATCAACAGTTAAAAGTTTACAATGAATCAAAATAAATAATTTATCTTAAAAAAAGAGCAAATGCAGGAAGCAAAGGATTATTTCAATAAAGAGACAGAGATTCTGAAAAAAGATGAAAGAGAAATTCTTGAAATGAAGGAAACAACCCAATTAAAAACTCAATAGAAAGCATAACCAATCATCTAGAACATGTGGAAGACAGAACCTCAGACATTAAAGACAAAATATTTAATCTTATTTTTTTGTCATATGGAAATGTGTTGCTCTACAACACTTGATACTCCTCTTGACGCATCCCCAAAAATCTAATATGTTGTACATTGATTCCTGTTTTTCTCAAGAAATGATCTGATTTCACTGTTGATTTTTTTTGCATGATTGGTTAAAAGTGTTTAATTTACACACTTTTATTATTTACAGTTTTATGTCTTTCATTGATTTTCTTTTCATTCTATTATGCTTGTACATGTACTCGATATGATCTCAGTGTTTTTAAGATTGAGGAGTCTTGTTTGTGACCTGGTATGTGTCCTCTTCTGAGCACTGCCCTATGTACATCAGAATAGTGTAATCTGTTGTTGGTGGGATGTTTGTTTATCTCTTAGGTCCTTTTACTCTAGTACTGTTTAGAGCTGCACCTTGATGTGAAGTATAAAATTGTTTTGCTGTTATTATATTGCTGTTCATTCATCTTGAATTCTGTTAACATTTTACTGATTTTGAAGATTGAAATTATATCAGACATTTGTAACTGCTACACCTTCTTGATGTGTTGATGTCCTTGTCAGTATGTGATGGACTTCATCTCTGACCATTTGTGACCTAAAGTCAAAGCTATCATTTTCAGGTGCTCACGCTATCTTGCTTTTCTTCTGCAGGTGCAACATTTCCCTGTACAGTCATCCTGTGTATGTCCTTCCACCTAGAGTGTTCGTATTTTACAGAGTTCATACTGGTATTTTATTAGGTGTGACACCCACCCTGTGTCAATTCATGCGTAGCTTTGTTTATTCATAATAGCTGTTGATAAAGACTTAAATGGACATTTTGTTCATTGTTTTCAGTACTGAAATTCTTTGTTCTGTTTTCTCCTCTTTTCTGTGTTCCTTTTCAGTTCTTTTTTAGATTTTATATTTGTATACTTTGCTTCCATCACCTCTTACATTTTTTTACTATAGGCATTTTATTTGAGAGTAATTTATATTTGACTAATTCTTCTAATTTAAATAGAATGTATTACAAGTGTATAATTATTAGAACACTGCTGTCATGATTAGGAAAATTTCCATGTCCAACTTAGTGTTTAAATTTGATGTTTTGACCGCATCTACATTTCATTGAGGAAACCATAACAGTAGAATGATCAGTGCCATTCTTAAAGTGTTTCAAAGTCTGGGTAGCACAGAGATGTACTTAACAGAATTCATTTGAGGAACATCATTCTTGTTTGAGATTGAGAAAAAGATTTGAAACTTTCAAACCAATCTTCAAATCATTGGGACAAATTAGCTCTAATGTTTTAAAGTTCACCAAATTACAGTGTGGCATGTTACAGTCTTATCACTTAATTTTAATTTTGGAAAGAATATTGGCTACAACTGGGTACAGATCATTTAAAATTCTTTTATTGTGATTATATATAACATAAATATTGTGACCATTTATTCAGTGTACTAATAAGTGGCATTGAATCTATTCCCATTTTGCACAATTTGTAACACCATCAATTTTATGCACTTTTCTTCTTACTGAATAGAAATTCTGCATGTAACAAATGAAAATCTCCCACTGCCCACTTTTTTGGGTCTCTAGAATCCCATTCTTTTTCTATGTCTATCAATTTGCCTATTGCAACTTCTACCATATTTAAGCATATTTATACAGTATTTGTTCTTTTGTGACTGACTCGCTTCACTGAGTAGAATAACTCTAGGGCTCAGCTATGTGACACCATGGCAAGAATTTTCTTCATTGGAAGTGTTAATAATATTCCAGAGTCTGCAGAAGTCATGCATTGTCTTTATATTCTTATGGTTGTTCGCACTGAGTTGTTTCCACCTTTGAATATTTAAAACTTGACTATATGAGCGATGGTACAGAAATGCCATTTGAACACCCTGAATGTAGTATGCAAGTGTGTGTGTGTGTTGGATCATGTGATATGTTATGGTAGTAAATGCTTACATATCTAGTTTGTAAAATTATAGATAACTAAGAAAATGCAATTATGGAAAACCTTTGGTAATTTTGTATCTAAAAATAGTTTCAGAATACCCATTCAAAAAAATTGACATCTATCGCGTCCCCTGCCCGCAGAGAAACACGAAACCGGATCAGGGCAAGTTCTTTATTTTCTGCAGTCTGCTTCTTCTGGCTGGCCAGCACTGGCCGCTCTTGCAAGCGCCTTACATTACATACATCAACCAATCAGCTTATAGATCACGAGGGAAAAGCATGGACAGTAATGGAGCATAATAGTGTGGATATAGCGATCATGCAGTGTCCACGAGGACCCATGACCAATCACATTAACTTCCTCAAAATACGCCACTTGTTGGCAGAGAGTATTAGTCTGCTGGAGGTACCTGGTTTTGTTCTCGGCACTTCCTTGGCACCTTGCCAGGCGCCATCTTGGCCACGCCGAAGGGCTGGGGGTCCGCGGCACCCCGACAGCTCCCCCTTTTTTATTTATTAAAAGAATGCTGGCTCGGGATCGTGCCTGTCTTAGGCGGAGTGGTCAACCATCGTCCTTACCCGTCATTGGATAACTGCAGAGCATGCTACAGCTCCTGTCTTAGGTCGGTACGCGGTTACCTCCTTCCTTACCCGTCGTTGACTACCGATCCAGCATGCTCAGCCAGACTTGAGGAGAGCTGCCAGCCTCTAAGGCCATCATGGCTTGATGGAAAATGATGCGATCTCTGGCATGAACTTGGCGTATACGCATGATAAAGCGTGTGAGGAAGATAATTGCAATGATCATAAACACACACAATGCTCCCATTCCTGCCCATTGCTTTACAAAACTGAAGGAAGAAGATAACCAATTTTGCATTTCAGATATAGGGGCTACATTAACTCTAGTAGAATTAAGGCTAACAATTTGTGATCTAAGAATGGCAGTAAGATTATCAAATTTATAAGACCAATTGGCACGTAGCTGAGTAGATATGATTTTAGACAAATTTGCTGCATAACTAAGATTATGATAAGCTACAGGTGTAATGCACAGTCCCGGCAGATGATAAATACACCCCACGCTTAACAGTTCTTGTAAAAGGTCCATTTGTTCTTGAAGTAAGTCCACACGCTGGTTCACCAAAAGTAGTCCTGCTTTTAGGTGTTGATGCACTGTTTGTTGAGTAGACAGAGCAGTAGCTGTCTGCTGGACCACTTCATTAAGCTTAGTTGCTGACTGTACTGATGTCGTCAAGGCTACAGCTGCTGCGGCGACTGCTGCTGCTGATGCAACTATGGTGGTAATGACTGCTACGGTGATTCCAAAGTCCCTCTTATTTCTGGAAAGCAATACTGGCAATTCATCATCTGTAACAGAAACTGGCATAGGCAGAAAAGTAGGAATTCACATGATGACCGCTCGGGAGAAATTGGTAGCATTCCAGCATTGAGAAAGGTAGCATCTAGATTGAGAGCAATTAAGATTTGTGCTATTAGTGTTAGTTAGTAAAAACATAAAAGGAGGGAACACACAGACTGGGGTGGACAAGAATGAAAGATTTTGAGTACAATTAGTAGTAGTCTTGGCTCCACTCTTGCCAATTCCAGTTCACTTCCTAGAAGTCCATTCGCATTGTCTGAAAGAACCTCCTTTAAGAGCAAAAAGGGGTTGTAAGTTAGTATATCCTGAAGTCGAGGTAAATAGCAACCAATTATCAAAGGGGTTAGTGCACCTTCCGCCAAATTTGCCGTCATAATCATGAAAGTCATCAGTAGTGTGCTGAGAAGTAAAATTTGGTGTGAAGAAAAATCCATATTGAACTGGGGCTGCTTGCTCAGCATCTTGACAACCTGTCCAGGTAGGAAGTGTGGAAAATTTTGGTTTACATGGAGGAAAAAGTCTAGGAGTTTTAAATCCATTAGTGGGAAGTGGTAATCTGTGAGGTATAAGTCCTGTAATCAAAATGGCTGCCCCTTCCCTATATTCCATTGATGTGGTTATTTGTGTACCATTACTAAGGTGAACACCTAGCGTATTATAGCCTTGGGGTAGATCATCAGGAGAATCCTTAGGTGTAAAGAAACCCTTTACCTGCTTTTGGAGAACAATACAAGGGTTAAAGTCATTACTACTAATAGCATTATCTTCAGGTATATCAAAGCACAAGGTTCCAGGAAGGGAGAAAGTGGAAAAATTATATATATGAGTAGCTGGATCAAAAGACGTGGTGGGTAATCCTGTAGCCGCATTGGTGGTGAACAATGGAGGAAGTAAAGAGGAAGTATTAGTTAACAGTAAAGGATATGGCCAGGCTTTAACTATCGCCCATAATTCTCGTGTCTTCACCAGTGTCAACATCGTCATTAGCAGGGCGCTTATCAGCACGATGTTCTTCATCATTACTTTGATGCACCAGTCTGGTCAACCTTTCAGGTATCCAAATTGGTGTTTGTTGATCCTGTGGGAAGACACAAACAGACCCTCAGACCCACCGAAGAACTGGATCTGGACCTCTCCATGTACCTGTGAGAGTATCTTTCCACTTTACCCACATTTGAGTACTTGTGGGATTAGCATGTCTCTCTGCAGCCGTGCTTCCATTTTTGTCCACATTTAAAAAATTTAAAATAAAAAGTACTAAATTTAGTTTGTCCTTAGGTGCTCTAAAGTCAGCACCTATTCCCCCTTTTTGTTTTATTAAACAATTTTTTAATGTTAAATGAGTGCGTTCCACTATTCCTTGTCCTTGAGGATTATAAGGAATTCCTGTGATAAGTTGTATACCAAAATTTTTTGTGAATAGAAGAAAACTTTTGGATGTGTAAGCTGGCCCATTATCAGTTTTGATGGTTTTTGGAATGCCCCAGGCTGCAAATGCTTGTAAACAATGTTGTATAACATCTTTAACCTTTTCACCAGTGTGAGCTGAGGCCATAATTACTCCTGAAGCGGTGTCTACTGAAACATGTACATACTTTACAGTACCAAATTCAGGAATATGAGTTACATCCATTTGCCAAATATGATTAGGTAACAGTCCTCTGGGATTTACTCCAACAGACTGTACTGGCAATAGGGTGGCACAATGTTGACATGTTTTAACAATTTGTCTAGCAACATCTTTAGAAATATTGAACTTTCTTCTAAGAGTAGTAGAATTAACATGAAATTGTGAATGAAACATCTTAGCTTGTTCAAATAGTGTGAAAGCAAAGATGGTTTTTGTGGCTTTATCAGCCTTAGCATTTGCCTTGGCAAGTGGTCCTGGTAGGCCAGAATGAGCTCTAATATGTCCTACATAAAAGGGGTATTTGCGGTCTAAAATTAGGGCACGTAAGGTTCGAAAGTAAGGAGCAACTGTGGATCCATCGGGAATATAAGGCACAGTTTCTAAACAAGGTACTGATTGTACTATATAATAACTGTCAGATAACAGATTAAAATGTTGATCTTTCATGATATTAAAAGCTAAGACTACTGCAGCAAGCTCTACTACTTGGGCAGATGAGGAAGGGAGAATGATGGTTTCAGTTTTATCTCCAACTATTACTGCTCCCACTCCATTTTTAGATCCATCAGTAAATATTGTTTGACAATGATGCAAAGGCTGCGTCTTTGTAATTTTTGGAAATACAATTGGAGTATTTTTACAAAATTGTATCCATGGATGTTTAGGATAATGATTATCAAATGTTGCTGTGGTTGAGCAATATAAAATAGCCCAATCATCATCATGCTGAATCAACCACTGCATTTGTAGTTTAGTATAGGGAATAATAATAACCTTAGGGTGACTTCCAAATATGGTAATACAGGCTTCCAACCCTTTGTATATCAACTGAGCTATTGCCTTAGGAAATGTTTGTAACTGTTTTGTGGGCGATGCTGGGAGATTGATACTCTGTAGAGGTCCTCCTTGCCATAGAATTCCATATGGGCTATGTTGTTCTGGGATAATAATCAACATTAGAGGTTGGGATGGATCACATCTTTCTGTATAATCTGATTGTAATCTCTGTTCTACCAACGTGAGAACCTTTTGTGCTTCCGAAGTAAGGACTCTCGGAGAATGGAGATTAGGGTCTCCTTTAAGTATATTAAATAGAGGTTTCAGCTCTCCTGTGGTAATTCTTAAATATGGCCTAATCCAATTTATATCTCCAAGGAGTCTTTGAAAATCATTTAGATTTTTAAGCTTATCGGTTCTAATGGTTAATTTTAAAGGCTTTACCATAGTAGCTGTAAGCTTAGTACCTAGATATTCTTGAGTTTCTCCCATTTGTAGCTTTTCTGGAGAAATATTTAAACCATACTGTTGTAAAGTGGAAATTAAAAATTGCAAAGCCTTTTCCAAGAATTGTTTGTTTTTGTGGCAGATAAGGATATCATCCATATAATGATAAATCAACAAGTCTGGAAAATTGTCTCTTGTAGGTTTTAAGGCTTTATCTACATACATTTGGCATAATGTGGGACTATTAGTCATGCCTTGAGGCAATACAGTCCACTCAAATCTTTGGTCAGGCTGTGTATGATTGAGAGAAGGTAAGGTAAAAGCAAATCGCCAACAATCCCTTCTATGTAATGGGATTGAGAAAAAACAATCTTTTAAATCTAAAATGACAGTGGGCCAATTTTTAGGTAAAGCTGTAATTAAAGGCAATCCCCGTTGTATAGGACCCATAGGGAACATCTGTGCATTAATGGCTCTTAAATCATGTAATAGTCTCCACTTTCCAGACCTTTTTTTAATAACAAAGATGGGAGTATTCCAGGGAGAAGTGGAAGGTTGCAAATGTCCTGCCTGTACTTGTTCTTGTACTAATTTATGAGCCGCTTCTAACTTTACTGTAGTAAGGGGCCACTGTTGAATCCATTGTGGCTCATCATTTTTCCAAACTATTGGAATTGGTGTAATAACAGTGGCCGCTATGTAAAACCCAGCCCTCTGAAATCATTTTTTGGAGGAGGTAAGGGCAAGGGTTGTAGTGATCCCTGTTGTTCTCGACCTAACCCTTGATTTTCTGTATATTGCATCTTTTTCATCATATGTGTCACAGGTTTAGAATTAATATTTGTTGTTAATTTAGCATTCATTTGAGTTAAGACATCCCTCCCCCATAAGGAAATAGGTATTTTACAGATATATGGTTGAAAAATCCCTGAATGGCCTTCATTATCCCTCCAGGACAGTGAAGCAGCACTCTGGTTAGGTGATTGAGCCACACCCAAACCTTGTAAATTTTGATTAGCTGTAACTACAGGCCAACCTTTGGGCCAAACTGCTTCACTTATTATACTTTTATCAGCTCCTGTGTCCAGTAATCCTATAAAAGGTTTATGTCCCACTATTAACTGCATTATGGGCCTATCTTGGAGGTCCATAGTAAAATTAGCCCAGGGTCCTCCTGTAGACCCAAATCCGTTATTTCCCCTTATTGTCTTCTTACTAGGCCACAAGGAATGCTGACTAGGTAAAATTAACATTTGTGCTATCCTATCTCCTGGAGAAATGACTGTAATTCCTTTGGGTGAAGAAACCATAGCCCTAACTTGTCCTTGAAAATCAGGGTCAATTACTCCTGGGTGGACTATAAGACCCCTTAAGGTAGAAGAACTTCTGCCTAGAAGCAATCCTACTGAATTTGCCGGAATATTTCCTTCCCAATCTGTGTCTACCATTTGTACACCCATATCAGGGGTTAATACGAGTCTGGAGGTGGCACAGATGTCCAATCCTGCACTTCCTGAGGTGGCTCTTCTTTCCTGAGCTTCATTCCCTTCTCGGTTGGAGGATACCACTGTCGTGGCACTTGTTGAATCACCCCGTATATTTGTTGTGGGCCCCGGGGCGGGCCCCTCACCCCGCTTTTTTGTAACCTGGGGTTAGTTGGTAAAGGATTCCCTTCATTGTCCCTAACAGAATAACATTCATTAAGCCAATGATTTCCTCTTTTACACCGCGGACATAACTTAGGCCCCTTTCCTTGGCCATTGTTCTTGGAAGGGCAACATGCTTTGAAATGTCCCATTTGTCCACATGTGAAGCAGGAACCAGGAGGTCCTCCTTTTTTACTCCCTCCTCTTTGTTCTAATGCTGTGGCAAGAACAGAGGTTTGTCTGTCGAGTGCAGCAATAAATGCAGCACTATTTCCAGAGGCCTCATTAATGTCTTTGCAGACTCTTAAATAAGTAGTCAAATCTTTATTTCTCCATGGCCTGATGGCATCTTTACACCATTTATTGGCTTGTTCATAGGCTAACTGTTTTATTAAGGGCATTGCTTGATCAGCATCTCCAAAAATTCTAGAAGCTGTTTGAATTAATCTATCAACAAAGTCTGCATAGGGCTCATTACTTCCTTGGGTAACTTTTGACAACTGTCCTTGTAAATCTCCTGACCCTTGTAGGGTTTTCCATGCTTTAATAGCAGCCACAGCAATTTGAGCATACACTGCAGGATGATAATTAATCTGTGCCTGGACTCCCTCATAAGGCCCTGTTCCCATCAACATGTCTCTGTCTACCTGTGGATTCCCTGAAGCTGCATTGCGCCTTGCAGTGTCCATTGAAATTTCCTGCCAAGCTGTTTTCCACATAAGATACTGTCCCCCTGACAAGGTTGCTCTAGCTAAATTAGTCCAATCCAAAGGTAGCATATTTAAAGACATCATGGTCTCTACCAGTGAGACTGTAAAAGCCGATTGAGGCCCATAAGTGCTCACTGCTTCTTTTAGCTGTTTAACCATTTTAAAATCTAATAGCTGATGAAATCTTTGATTTTGAGCATCCTCAAATACTGGATATGTAGCATTCTGTAAGGAGGCCCACCCTCTATGTCTGCTATGGTTTTCCTTTTCCTTAAACTCCATAGGTGGTGCACTGGAAGCAATAGGTGTACTAAGCCTTCTGGGGGCAATAGGTGTACTAAGTCGTTTAGACGCTAGATGGCGCTCAGGTTGCACGCTTAACTTTCCCATAGCTTCCTCGAGCTCCTCCCCAGTAAGTTCTTCCTCAGAACTTTCTCTTTCCGTATAACTTTCTCTTTCTGAAGTCTGAGAACATGATCGTTCCTCTTTAATTTCTTCTAAGATCTGACTTCCTTCTTCTAAAGGCCCCTTTAAGTCCCTAAAAGGGTTTTTTGATTTACCTTGCTGCATCAAACAAGATTTAACAAGTGACCATATTGGCAGAGTTCCCATTGGCAAAGGCTCGCGTCTCTCCGCGTCACGCAAATCCTCTCCTAGCTGTTCCCACTGAGGAAGATTTAATAATCCCTCGTCTAAAAACCACGGAGAGACTTTCTCTACAGTATCTAGGAACTTGAAGGCCGTGTTTGCCTTCAATGGTGTTCCGTGATTTTTTAAAAGTTCTCTAAGAGGCCGCTGCATTCTAATCTTAGACAGATCCGTTCCCATGACTACGAGGTAGTTTACTAGTTTAAACACACAAACAAAAGACAGGCGCGCGCACGCACACACGCTCACTCACACACGCACACAGTTTGGTACCACTTGAATCGTCCCTCCCACGGGGAACCTTTTATGATGAATCATCCCTCCTCTGGGGAACCTCTTATGATGAATTGTCCCTCCGCTGGGGAACCTCCTGTGATGAATTGTCCCTCTGCTGGGGAACCTCCTGTAATGAATTGTCCCTCTGCTGGGGAACCTCCTGTAATGAATTGTCCCTCTGCTGGGGAACCTCCTGTAATGAATTGTCCCTCTGCTGGGGAACCTCCTGTAATGAATTGTCCCTCTGCTGGGGAACCTCCTGTAATGAATTGTCCCTCTGCTGGGGAACCTCCTGTAATGAATTGTCCCTCTGCTGGGGAACCTCCTGTAATGAATTGTCGCTGCTCCGCGAACCTCGAGACGTCTCACCTTTTGAACTCTCAGACTAATTTTTCTTGATTTGAAAACTTATGTGAACTTACCCTTATATTTTTTCTCGTTCCCGGGTGTTTCGGCACCATCTATCGCGTCCCCTGCCCGCAGAGAAACACGAAACCGGATTAGGGCAAGTTCTTTATTTTCTGCAGTCTGCTTCTTCTGGCTGGCCAGCACTGGCCGCTCTTGCAAGTGCCTTACATTACATACATCAACCAATCAGCTTATAGATCACGAGGGAAAAGCATGGACAGTAATGGAGCATAATAGTGTGGATATAGCGATCATGCAGTGTCCACGAGGACCCATGACCAATCACATTAACTTCCTCAAAATACGCCACTTGTTGGCAGAGAGTATTAGTCTGCTGGAGGTACCTGGTTTTGTTCTCGGCACTTCCTTGGCACCTTGCCAGGCACCATCTTGGCCACGCCAAAGGGCTGGGGGTCCGCGGCACCCCGACAGACATCCACTCCACAAGACCCACTTTACAACCCAGTAAGAGAAATCAACCCCTGAAAATGTCTCAAAGAGGCCTGTGGTTTAATTTTCTTTTATGGACATGCCATCCATGCATATACAAGTAGATGGGTTTAACAGAAGAAGCACAACTTGGTATTGCAGTTATACCAAAACTGCCTTGATAAACCATTCCAAAGAAAGCACTTTTTATAATTTAAAAGAAATCATCTCTCAATGGCTAATCATATATTTCATGTATTCCCTCACACATATCTCAAAACACTAATTATACATTTTTCAGTGGCAATGAACACCAAAGGACTGAATGACACATAGCTATGGGTCACAAGAATCTGGATACAGTAGAATATTGGATCATCATTCAGTATAATTCTCACATAGTTGATAATGCTGTCCATAATGGACATGACCACAAAGCAACTCAAGAGCAGCAGGATTGTTTGTGTGACCCTCAGTTCTGGGGATGGTATTATGTTGGTGTGAAGATGCTGGGACAGCCTCTGATGCCTGCACAAGAGAGCCACCATGTATCCATTTGAGACGGCCATTATTCCTATAAGTGTGGCTTTCCTGAAGGTCAACATGGTGGCAAATATGTGTCCCAGAAAGAAACTCATGGGCAAAAGAGAGCAGGATTCTGTGATATAGATTATGTTGTCTGAGGTCAAATTGGGGGTAGCAATAATGGAGATTAAGAGGTGGCTACCAAAGAATGATTTGATAACACACAGGAAAAGAAGGAAAAACAGATTTCTGTGTGAGGATTTATGTTTGAACTTTGCCAAACATGAGTTTCTGGGACTGAGGGTGATGGCCTGGAGGACACTCAGTAGGCAGGTGGTACAGATGGAGAAAACCCTAAACAACCTATACAGGTAGATAAGAAATTTACATATCAGGACACCCCATCTTCCCCCTTGAGGTGTAAAAATGTCAACAGCCATGAACCCATTGATGAGCAGCATTACCAGGTGAATTAGTGCCAAGAGACCGATGGGCAGGTCAGTGGGCTTAGGTCTGTGCCTTGTGAAGCACAAGGAGGTATGGAAGAAAAGAATAATGTTGGCCACAATCCCAATGCCAATTTCAGAATATACAATGTTTCTTATGTGAGTATCACTGTATAGGTTTTTGGTTTTGCTCAGGTTATGAGGGAAAATACTATTGTGAACGCCTTAGGAGACAAATTAGAAAGTGTCTGTTTCCTACCATCAGGAAAATAAAAAGGATTTATCCAAATGTATCTTAATCCTATGTGAAATCTCACTTCTGGTGCTGGGCACAGTGGTGCCTGAAATCCCAGTGACTTGAGAGTCTGAGGCAGGAATATCACAAGGTTGAAGCCAGTGTGGGCATCTCAGTAGGAGCCTGACTCAGAATACACACTAAAAAGTCCTGGAGGTAATTTGGTGCTGGAGCACTTTACCACCAAGTATGCCTCAGCACAAAATCCAAAAAGCAAACAAAATGTGAGCTCCACCTCACACCAGCCAGAACTCATCCCCATGCTCTCCCTTGTCCCCAAACCTCCCAGTGTTGGCTGACTTATATGTGCCACTGGGGCCTCCACAATGGCATACATAATGGTCCATCCATTTTCTTGTACATTAGGAATTGTCATTCAAGAAGGTGGCACACTGTTAATCTCAGTGGATTGGTTGTCTGACATGGGAGAATTGTAAGTTATAGACCAGTTTCAGCAATTTAGTCTGGTCCTAAGCAACTTAAAGACACCTTTTCTCAAATGGACAATAAAATGGACTGGTGATGTGACTCTGTGTTGAGCACTCCTAGGTTCAATACCTGGTAACAAAAGCAAAATGAAAAACAGTAAAGCATTGCCATATATTTTAGAATATGATTCCTCCCTATTACCTCATGCCTGAGATTTTTCTTGGGCAAGGCAGAGTATCACTTGATTTTCCTGTGCTTGTTTTTTTCAGGTACACAATAGTAGGTCCACAGTTTTGGGTGAATGTGAGCGAGGTTGATTGCAGGAAACTAGAAATGAGTCCCTCCAACACACAGATTGTCCAGAGATGAGACATGCACAGAGTTATTTCATGTTAACACCAGGTTAATTCTTTCTTATTTGGTGTCAGATCAAATATTTATAATACATAAACAAGAAAAAGTTGATGTGAAGCCTGAAGGCAGGTGGTTGAATATATATATGAGCTGTCATTTCCAATAGTATAGGTTTAAACACTCTTTGGTGCTGAGGGCTAATCATCCCAGCTATCAACATAAATAGTCATGGTATGTAAATCCTGGAGATATTTTGTGTGAAGAAAATAAATTATGCATACCACCTTTGGAAATGTTTGTGGCACATAATGAACTCTAAAAATAGTGGCTTCTATTTTTCATATCATATACTTCTTCATGCATGTGATTTGGGAGAATCAATTCAGTCTTTTTAATAACAGATCTTCTCTGTTGTTGCCTGAAAAGAGGATCAAAATTTGAAATTACTGCAGGGTGTGGTGGTACATGCCTGTAATCCCTGCAGCCCAGGAGGCTGAAGCAGGATGATTGAAAGTTCAAATCCAGCCTCAGAATCTTAGCTAGGTTCCATATAAGTTGGCAAGACCCTGACTAGAAATAAATATTATGTAGGGCTGGTGATGTGGCTCACTGGTTAAGCTCCTGTGAATTCAATCTCTGATACCAAAAAAAAAAAATGAGAAATTTTCAACATAGTAGAACATTTACATGAAAACTGAATATATTTACTTATGCCCATTGAATTCTCTGATGTGCCTATACATATCAAACTGTTTTAATCCTCTAGCAAATATAACTAGCCTCTGTTAGAATATTACAGAAATAATACCAAGAGCATAGAACACTTTTTTCTCTTTTCAATTCATTACATTCAGAATAGTAAATAGAAGTTCAATTAAAGTAGACCTTGTTTTTCCATGTTAAGATTTTAATTAAAAGACAAGTATCCGGGACTGGGGAGATAGCTGTCGGTAGAGTGCTTGCTTTGCAAGCACAAGGCCCTGGGTTCGTATCCCCAGCACCCCCCCCCCAAAAAAAAGGCAAGTATCCAACCCAATGAAACATGGTCTCTAAGATGTAATCTGAATTATAAATCAAATGCAACATTCCTCCAGACTCAAGAGGACAAACTCTGAATTTTGTGATGGAAAATATGGTCAGTGATCTCCTGGGACAATATTTCTTGGAGAGTGTGATGCATTTATTTAAATGTCATCCATGTAAACTACATGGTATTCTAAAATCTTTGCAGTCACATAAAAAGGAATTTTCATGTGAAAATCAAGCAAATGAGCATAATTAATTTTATGGCAGAGGTTCTGTAATGTAAGATTCTAAGGGAAAGCAAAAATGTTAATCACTCACAAATGCTGCACCATTTAAGAATTCAGACCTGAGACAGGTATTTAGGTAAAACTTTTGAAATTTGAATTTTCTGAAATAATATTCCATAGCATTATTAGAAAAAGGTAGCTGTAATTTTATAGATGGATGTTGTTTATAAATAGTAATAAATTCCTGGTTAAGTGAAATTTACTGCAATATTCCCATTGATTTGTAAATTTCTTGTATAAAATATGACCTTGTTTTCCTATTCTCAGTCTCAGTAAAGAGAAATCGGAAAGAAAAATGATCATCAAGAAGAAAAATATTGAAGTTTAAGAAATTCTCCATTCACTCATCCAACACTTTTGAGTTGGTCCCACAGTAATCCCAGGAATACATAGTAAAATACCAGAGTTGTGCTCATCTATGAGCTTTATGGTTCACAAAAAAAAGGTAGCATGAGACCGATATTTACTGATAACAGTATAAGTCTGTTTTTGTTTGTTTCTTCCTCTAAGATAAGCTTTCCAGTGTGAAAGATTACAAAGAATAAAATTTTGTTTTATTTTTGGTGCCAGGAATTGAAGCCAGTTGCCCTTAATCACTCAGCCACATTCCCAATCTTTTTTATTTTTTATTTCTAGACACCATCTGGCTAAGCTCACTGGAACCACACTACGTTGCTGTCACAGGCCTTGAACTTGCCTCAGCCTGCTGAGCTGCTGGGTCCAACAATATTAAATAGACACAAATTATCATTTAATAACTACCATTTAAAACTAGCTGTCAAACTACCTTCACTCACATGATTTCTGTGAAGTACAATTTTACTTTAATTCAGTTTAAATTATTTTTAAAACTTGAGCTATCATTGATTTCTATTGTGTGCATGTATGAATACATAACAATGAATTCCAGAGTTCTGTATCATAATGCACCAATAAAAATTAAAATAAAAACATAAAATAAAGCAAATAATTCAACAAATAAATAAATAATTTTAAAAAACCTCAGCTGTAGAAATATTTGGTATTACAGAGCTCTTCAACAAGTATATTTCAATAACCTGTAAATCAGAGATCTTTATGATGTTAATTATAGCATTGTTTTAGAAACTACAGTCCTGTCAAACTAAAAGTTTCAGGAATGCCAGGAATGTACAGATGCCATAAATTTGCATTAATATTCAGGAAGTCATAGCTCCAGTGGAGATTTAAAAATCACTGGGAAGTATTTTTTTCCTGGAGTTGAAATTTTACCATAGAAATAAGAAAAAATAATCTTTTTCAAGTGTACATTAAGGAAATTAGCATAATTTCATGTCATCAAAAGGAGCAACTTTGCATCCTCCAAGTAGAGCCAGGTACACCAGAGTGGGTATTTCTCTAGTCATCACACTCTAACTTCTGGATCACATTCATCAGTATCAAACATACTTCTTGAATTTATCTCAACAATATACAATAAGTATGCTTTTTAAGGAAAGGTATGTAAGTAATTCTGAGTTTGTCATTTTAGTAGAAAATATTCTGGTGAGTATGCTCCACTCTTAAAAACTGGAAATTCTCCAGAATGTCCACTTTTTCCTATGTCTGCTTAGGCTCTCCCCTGTCTAGCACAACATAGTTCAGGAGAAGGGACAGAACAGAAGCTCTATGCCATCAGCCAAATACTGTAGGATACCCTCCCTGAATGTCACTTTTAGGAGTGAGTATCTTGAGATGGTATTTAAACAGCCTATTTGTACAATGCAAAATATATGTATATATTTCACACCCAGAATATAAAACAGGCAGTCTTCAGAGAAATTTGGCATTGTGTATATAAGACCTTCGATCAGAAGAAAAACACTTTTCTTGAATAGGTCAGATTTGAGAAGAGGAAGTACAAGAAAGGAAAGACTAAGTGGTAAGATTAGGAAAATAAAACATACATGGATTAGAAAATGTAAATGAGAAATCTGATAGAATTGATAGTGTGTGCTGGGGACCCCTCAGAGGAAGTACAACCCAGCTAAGTCTCCTTTGTTATATGGAACAAGGTCTATTCATATTAGATATTTTATCATTTTGAAGTTTTCAAAAGTTTGGACAATCCTGTTTAATGTGACCTTATCAAATGGGAGCCTAAAGTAGTAAGGAATGTTCAGAATGGTTTCCCTGATTTGGTGGCCAGGAGGGAATTGGAGCATGAAAAGAAATGGGGAAATCTGTCTGCACACTGCCATGTGAGATTGGACACTTAGGTGTGCATATTCCAGCATGAAGGAGGGAAGGGACACCTATCTCTTTGCTCCTGTGAATCCTGAAATCATCTTGCCTATCTTTTAAGGTGGAGATTGTGTGTAAATAACATGATTCCCATCCAGCACTTAGAAATCCATGTCCAGTCTCACACACATGAGAGAGTAGACTTTGGGTTGTCATTATCATTTAACTCAATTTTACTCTAGTTCAAGTTCACTGTCATTATCATCATATCATCTCCTTTAAACATTAATAAAGGGATCTGGTAGGTGAGACAGGTCCTGCTTCAGACAGGTGGTTTGGGGACTGTGGATAAATTGGGTAGCATGCTCTTTCTTGTGTCCCAAGTCTAGTGGGCAAACTGTGAAGAGCACTAGGAAGAAATAGCCAGCACATCAGGGGAGGTGAAGTTCTCAGCAGCCAGCTGCCAGTGCTGTCCACAGGGATTCTCTGAATTAAATGCACTCAGTGTATGTGATCATAATCCTGGAGAATATTTGAGCAAATGAATAGAAGTCACACTTCTAAAAGCAGGGTAAAAATTATACAAAGTTCTTTGTACATTAAAAGAATTGTTAAGTATAGCTTGTGTTTCAGAATAGAGACATTACCAATATTTTTAAATAATTCTTCACAAATTTCAATAGTAAAGGTAGAGAAATAAGGGCCAGGTAAGGTGGCAAATACCACTTGGGAGATGGAGCAGGTGGATCACATATCTGAGGCCAGCCTCAGCAACTTAGCATGTGTCAAAGCAACTTAGTGAAGCTGTGTCCCAGCATAACAAATTAAAAGGACTAGGGCTAGACATCATGTTTAATTACCCTGGATTTAATCCCTGGTACCAAAAACAGACAAACAAACAAATTAAAGGTAAGAATATAAAGGAAAAAAAGCTGGAAGCATCAGAAATGCTTCATCTGAAACCACATGCTCATGGATTACTAGCAAAAAATGAGAATTTTCAGGAGATTCAGGAGAATATCTTTCCCTGATCAACTCCATGATGAAGTGAGTCAAGGCTGGCTTTCTTGCTACACAGGTTTGTTTTCCTTACTAATCTTATTCTTTTAATCTTGATCACAAGAAAAAGAGATCAGTTCACATTTATCTGCTCATGAAAACAACTAGAAAAGAAATACATTGCTTTTTCTCCCCTTGAAAGAACTTCTCACTGTGAGGTGACAACTTAGATATTAACTGCCCTTATTTTTCCTTCAAATAAAAGGAGTTTCAGACATTCCCATGATTACAGAAACAAGAAGTATTTCTGAATGAATAAGAAAGAAAACCAAGATGAATTGACACAAATATTCTTAAATTACTGGGTCTTTTGGAGCCAGGAATGGGAAACTAATACCAGCTTCACTTTTTGATTACTTCATGTACTTGCAAACTAACCACTATGCACCTGTAACTTGAAATTTCCTAAATTGATGATCCCAGGGTCCATGCCAACTCCATGAGGTCATAATTTGTGAAATTGGATTGATACAAGAAAATCTTCCTGAGAAAATCCAAGGAGCTACTTTGGAGGAATGCAGGGTTTCCCTCTCTAAGATGAGCTTTTGAACATAGAACCCCATTTCCTTCTAAAGGTTTTAAAACTTAGAAAAATTATGCAGCACTCAGAAGCCATTTACATCGGCAGGAGTTCTGCTTAAGTCATGATAATGACAGAGGCATAACTATGTGTGCTTAACCAAAATGTGATATTAGAACTTATCACTTGCCTGGTAAAATATGTTGAAGATGTAATGTTTAAAATCGCAAGATAATACTTCACATGTAACCAGCTGATGAATGGAGCTAGTCTGCAAATGTAATTTAGTTCATGAAAACCTAAAATTTATTCACATCTCCTATGCAAAACTTTGAGGAACTTTTAAAAGTCTCTAAAGTCATAAGTAGACTATGACGAAAATATCCCCACTGTTCCATGCAGAATACATCCTGTGACCTGAGGAGGACTCTCAGAACTAATGTCTCTTCTGCAGATGCCAACATCCTCACTATGAAACCCAGTCTTCCTCCTTCCACAGTCTTCCTAGGACCCCTTTTCCACTGGTCCTGCATTGGTGGATCCAAAGTCACTTACCCAGATGTATGTGACAGCAAAGACTCAGCTCACCTGAAAAGAACCTGTGCTGGTTTAGGGAAAGGAGGTCTTTAACTAAGCTCTCTGCAGGCCTTTAATAGTTGTTTCTGTAAAAAGGGACAATGTCTCACTAGAGAGCAAATACCATGGAGTCCCCAGTAGGACATTTCACCTGCCTCTTCATTTGACTTTATCCTCTGGTGGATAGCAGCAATCTAGGGAGAACAGGGTTCCAAACTTTTCTCTAAGTTAATTGACATGTGTCTTATGGAACACAGTGGTCCAAGTCACTTAGAAAGCATCAACTTTCTGCATTTTGACCTAGAACATGTTTGTCTACAATCAGTTCATATTTTCAAGTCCACTTTTGGTCTGAGAAATTCTGGCACCTCCTGGAAGTTTCCATTGGCTCTGAGGTCTCTACCCACAATGCATGAGGAGCATCTTCCTCAGTCCATTCTTCCATGGAGCACCTGATTCCTGGGTAGGGAAGACTCTGCATTCCATGATTTGGAAAGTAGCAGGGTCAAGGTTCAAAGTGTGAGTGTGATTTAAATTAGAATTAAAACATGATGAAGTAAATGCTAAGAATGCAGATGGAGCTGGAGTTTGGGTTGAGGTAGTCACAAGCAGATGAGGCTGAGCTAAGTGAGAGTTCTTTCATTTAATAAAATGCATTTGGGTTTCATTTCTCTTGTTGCATCATCAGCAGACTACCTTGGAAATGTTTTTTTGGAAGTACAATATTTGTTTAACCATTCCTTTCCTGAAGTACATTTTTATTCCTTCCAATTTATTTCTTCCCAGTTTATAGTGATTATGAATTAATCTGCTATGAAAAATTGCCTTAACAATTTGGGTAAAACATAGATATGTGATCATTGGATCATGTTAGTGACTTTATATAGGCTATGAAATTGCAAGGTTGTTTTCAACAAGCTTGTAGTTTTTGACATCCCATAAATCAGTGAGGATTCCTATTCTCTGCATACTTCCCAGCATTTGTTGCCTTTGGGTTTGTGTGCCTCAACCAAATTTTAATGTTTATTACCATAACAAACCAGTCCTTAAAATTGCAACAATCCAGTGATTGTCTTGTGGAATCTGATTGTACTTTAAATTTTATGACTTGTTAATGTCATTATAAAAGATGGGCATCAGCTAAGGTATGGACCAAGTAGTACATCTTATATTGTAAATGTTGTCTTTATATATTATTCTCTTTATCACAACTAGATTTTTCTAATTCCTTCCTTTTCCCTCCAGTTGTCATTTGGTGGACTTCAAAATTCCACCAAATTTTATAATGTCAATCATTAGGATAGTTAATTTAGGCACTACTACTGTGCATTCTGATTATTGCAATATTTAAAAGGTATAGATTAGATAACCTTTCTATAAATTACCTGGTCCTTCTACTTAATTTCTTTGTATTAACTGCTTCAGAGCACAATTTTAAATGCAAAATTATCTGAACATATTAGGGACCATGATGCTAGTGGGTGATAGTATATAAAGTATTTGGTGTTGTCATATTATCCTAAATTCTTATTTTGATGTAATCATTGGTACCTAATACTTTGACCTATATAAAAATTGACATTATTTTCCCTGAGCCTACTGGAAGAAGATGTAGGCCCATTTCTCCAACATGTTACTGTAGGAAGAGCCTTCCTCAACAGGACTCCTAAAGCACAAATGGTGAAATCAAGAATCAGTAAATAAGATTGTATCTAATTAAAAAGATTCTTCACAGGAAAGGAAACAATCAAGAACATGAAGACAGAGACTACAGAATGGGAGAACAGCATTGTAACCTGAGTCTCAGACAATTGCTCTCTAGAATACCCAAAGACACAAACTATTTAACACTGAGAAAATAAATAGTGCAATCATTAAATGGGCAAAGGGACTGAAAAGAAATTTTACAGAAGAAGAAATATGAGTGGTAAGCAAATATGTGAAAAGATGTTCAACATCTTTAGCACTTAAGGAAATGCAAAGCAAAACTACACTTTAATTCCATCTCACTCCAGTCAGAATGACAATCATCAAGAATGCAAGTAAAAATAAATGTTGGCATGGATATGGGCAATTCACTCCTGCATTGCCGATGGGACTGTAAATTGATGCAACTACTCTGGAAATCAGTATGTAGATTCTTCAGAAAACTTGGAATGGAACCAATTTGACCAAATCATCCCACCCCTTGAAATATACCCAAACAGTTAAAATTACATGCTACAGGAAACCAGGCACATTAGTGTTTATAGCAGCTCTATTCACAATAGCTAAGCTATGAAACAAAACTGTGCCTTTCAACAGAGGAATGGATTTTTAAATGAGGTATGTATAGTTGAGTATATCTCAGCCATAAAGAATGAAACTACAGCATGTGCTGGTGAATGGATGGATCTGGAGACTATTATGCTAAGTGAGATAAACCAATCCCAAAAAACCAAAGGATAAATGTTCTCTCAGATGTGTGATTGCAAACACATAGCAAGGAGAGGGGGATGAAAGAAGAGAAGTACATGGGATCAGTCAAAGGAGAATGAAGGAAGGTGAGATGGGAGTAAGGAAGAGAGTAGAACAAACTGGACATAAAATTTCTATGCTCACATATGAATACATGCTCAGTGAAATTCCAAATTTTTAAGGCACTGCTTAAATTTGGTGTTTAGACCTAATTTAAAACACTTCACTCAAGTAGTTATCATACAAGAGTTACTTAAGACAATGATGAAATTGCAATAAAGGGTGAGCTTCCCAGACTGAATTCACACCAAGAACCTCTCTTACATCATTATAAAAAGTAGTTGTGAAGTGGAACTTCAGGGGTTCATCTTCAAATTACACTTTGGTACAGGTTTTTAGTTCATTTCATTTTTTCAATACTGGGCATTGAAACCAGGGATGCTTAACAACTGAGCCATATTCTCAGCCCTTTTTTGTACTTTACTTAGAGAGAGGTTCTTGGTAAGTTGCTTATCACCACATTAAATTGCTAAGGGTGGCACCGAACTTGCAATCCTCCAACCTCAGCCTTCCCAGTCACAAGGATTACAGGCATGTGCCACCATGACTAGTCTGTTTGGCAGAGTTTTGTTGAAAGTTTTTTAAATCATTGGAAAATAAATTTTGGCAGTTTGAGAAACATTTCACTTTTCTTTTTAAATTCAGAGAATTATTTTCCCGTGATTGGATTTAAGATCATTGAAATAGTTTATTATGATCAAGTACACAAAGAAAAAATTTATCAGTTACCCATGTTTAAGAGTATAGTCAGTGGAATTAAGCACATAAAATCTGTGTGCATGTATAATACCCACTATCTCCAGCACTTTTCTTTCTAAACTATCTCTGTATTCATCAAATACCAATTTCCAAGTAAATTCCTTCAACAACTGCTAGAAAATATCATTCTGTATATGTTGCTGTAAGTTATACTCCCCAAAGATTCACCTTTTACATCTACAATAATAATTCTTTTGTGCATAATATTTCACTTCACACAATGTATTCAAGATTCATCTGTCATTTTCTATGTATCAGAATCTCCTCCCTATTTAAGGCTGAGTGGTACTCCATGGGATATCCAGATCACATGTTTATGCATTCATTAGTTTGTGGGTCTCAGATTAATTCCAGCATCACATATTATATACAAGATGGTATGAGCATTGGTGTTCAAATAATAGTTTGAGTCCCTGTGTTCAATTTTTGATGCATTCATAAAACTACAATTGCATATCAGAAGACAATATATAATGATAGAAATTTACAATTTTCTAGGCATAATTTAGATTCATGAGACAATTGACTAATTAAAATCTTCTCCAATGTCTCACATATCTATACATATATGGACTAATCCAGATAATAAATGTGAGATTTACCTTTCAGGGATCACTTGAAAATAATAATAAGAAATATACTGTCCTTATGTACTCTCAGAAGTATATGGACAAATTATCTGGAATGTATTTTTCGTTCACAAGTTTCAAAGTAACCAAAGTAACTGGGTTTTAAGAAAACCCAGTTTGTCTATTCTTTCAACACAGACAGCATACACCCTATGCCATGATTAATTGCTTCACAGCTATGCAGTGACTCATTAAGATAATTTATCCATCATTCAATGATTCAACATTTACTTTCCTTCCCCACAACCATTTCAAGAAGTTAGCACTTTTTTTTCAATATAGATGAAAACCAAAGGACTGGTTGTCTTAGTCATCAGACACCATCATCTTGATAGAACAACAAACAGGATCATTTTTCCACATAGTTCTTGAGGAGGAGACAATGCAGTCCAAATGGTATGTTAGCATGAAGAAACCCATGAACAGCAGGATGGTCCTGCTTGTCCTCTGTTCTGGGGATGCTTTTGAAGACAGATTGGTGCTTCAAAGATGCTGGGACTGACTGTTATGCCTGCAAAAGAGGGTCACCATGTACCCATTGAAGAGGACCATGAGCCATATAAGAAAGACATCCTGAAATACACCCAGTATGGAAAATAAATGCTTCAGGAACTAACTCATGAGTAAAATAGTGCAGGAATCATGAGAAATAAAATGCTTGTGGTTACATTGGATATGTCCACCCCAGAGTGTTAGAAGTGAGCACTAAAGACATGTAGAAGATTCACATGAAAGGAAGTGATCTCAGGGTGTCATGTGGGGATTTCTGTTTGAACATTGCCCAGCAGGAGCTTCTGGGTCTGAGTGTGATGACTTGGAAAACACTCAGCAGGCAGGTGGTACAAATGGAGAAGCCCCTCATCAACCTGTACAAGTAGATAACTTATTGACACATGATGTCATTCCAAAAGTCACACTGAGATGTAAAAATGTCTGTAGTTATCAACCCCATGGTGAGCAGCATTAGTAGGCAGATTAGAGTCAAGAGACCAATGATCAGGTCAGTTTTATTGAACCTGTTGTCAAAGAGGAATTTGAAGATATGGAACAGAAAAAGAATGGTGTTGGCCATGATCCCAATCCCAGTTTCAGAATAAAAGGTGTTACTTAAGTTAATAATACCTTGCAGCTTGTTGTTTTTACTCATCTTGTAGGGTATGGAATCAGGGGGTATATGTCTTGGGAGAAAAGTAAGAAAAATTCATTATCACATATTAAATCTCATCAATCTCAGCCAATCCTCTAGCCATAAGGAAAACTTGTGAACCTGTCCCAGTGCCCCATTATCCCACCAACACTCATGTTTCTCATGGACCTTTTGGAAGGCATTTCTTTCTCTCACTTTTCACATCATCTCCCAATAATAGCTGATTATGTTTGTCTCAAAGTGCAAAACCTTCTGTGTACAATAAAATTAACATTTTTTTATTCATTGTACACAAATGGTATACCACTTTTCATTTCTTTGGCTGTACATGAAGTAGTCACACCGTTTGTGTAATCATGCATACATAGGGTAATGATGTTTGTCTCACTCCACCATCTTTTCTTCCCCCTGCCCTGTCCCCACTCCTTATTTTCCTCTACACAATCTTTCTTCCTCCATTCTACCCTTCTCCACCCTGCTGTTATGTATCATTATCCATGTATCAGAGAACACATTTGGCCTTTGGTTTTTAATTTTCAGAAAATCTTTCTGTTATGACCTTAAGATTTTCATGTTGATGTCTTAATGCAAGGGTGGGTTTTAATTTTCTTTCTGTTCATCTTCTTGATTTAATGTCAGGATTAAGGTAAAAACTGTATAATTTTTGATAAATTAAAATTGTGGGGTCTACATTTGAAAAGAAATCTCTCCAAAGCAAAAAGTCTCAATGCCTTAGACCACACATATTTGTATTAGTTTCATGTTATCTTTCTTCTGGTTTGTTTATGAACACATGTAATTTTGTTAATGTATGTATAGAGAAAATACTAAGAATTACTAACTCTGAAGTCAGAAGACTTGAATATACCTATATGATCTTCCATTGAATTCAAGTGTGATTTTGAGAAGCCCATGACCCTGAGCTATAGGCTCATCTCATCTATATAGTGAAAACAGTCAAGTCATGTATGCACTAGAGACAAAAGGAGTGAAAGAGGTTGAAGCATACAAGCCAAACAGGGAAGCCTTCCTGCACAGATTATCTCTCCAGGATTGTTATACTTTTAAAAACTATTGTGCAGATTTTATTTATGTAAGTTGATAGACTTTACAGACTTCTTTTAATATCTTATCACCTCTATCACCAACTCAGAGATGCTAAAAAATTACCATAATATTAGAATATGTTGGGAATACCTGGTCAGAGAATGGTGATGGAACTTTAGAAGAATTTGATTTAACCTATACAGCTAAGTATGTTAAATTTTTTTTTGTTATTTGCTCAGAATTTGACCTATTCAGGCCAGTGCAATTATCAAATATTATATGAAACACCTTTTGCAGTCTTTCCTACATAAATATGTGAAATAATTGTGGTAAACAACATCCCATAATTAAAATGGATTCATGTTCACTTCATTTTTAGGAATTAAAGGATAAGTATCCAACCTATCTTTCAACATGAGTCATCTTGGAGTCCAGGTTTCCTTTCCTCTTTCATGAAAACAGTGGCATTTCTTCAGACTCAGGAGGTCTACATATAAAATTGGTACTCAAATTTTTGCTTTGCAGTACTGAAGATCAATCCCAGAACCCCATACATGCTAGGTACATTTTCTATTACTGAACTACATCCACAGCCCTTATTTTAGAAAATTTTGTTAATGACTTACTGGCAGTATATTTTTCTGGGAAATATGTGTATATGTGTTTTATATACCTCATATATGTAATAATTTAATTTTAATCTGTGCTTTTTCATCCTGAACCATGTGTCATCTGAAAACAAAGTCTTAAAGTATTTCATGAGCATATAGATCTGAAAGATAAAATACCAAAAAATCCCCAGCAACTCAGGAGGCAGAGAGTAGAGTATCACGAGTTCCAGGCCAAACCCATCAACTTAGCATAGGCCCTAACTTAACTTAGTAACTTAGTGAGAGTGTCTCTAAAATTAAAATAAAAAAGGACTTTGGATATAGGTCCATCATGTACTCTCTCTGGGTTAAATCTCTGGTAAATAAAAGAAAAAATTCTTAGGAAATATGACATTGTAAATATTTGTCTCCCCAGGGTACCCTTTAAGAATTCAGAGCTTAAGTAGGTGTTTGGTTTAAACATTTAAAAGCAGATTTGTTTTTATTCTAACCTTTAGTTGAGATGATCTTTTGACCTAAACTTGCAGTTCAGTATTGTAAGTCAATAGGGGCTTACATTGTTTGATGATCATGTTATGGTGATTAACATGTTAATCTCCTCAAGTTTTTAATTTCTACATGTGAGGAGCATCCGAGCTCTTCCCCTCCCCTTTTTTGGTTTTATGTAATTACTTGATGGAGACTCTAGGGGCCATACTGAGCTGTAGAACATGAGAACTTCCTACCCCAGCCCTGCAGCAGTGCACAGGTGCCCCTCACCCCTGCTCTCACTGCTCCTCCCACACCCCTTCCCAGCCAGTGCTGAGATGAACTTCCATGTGGGCAGCATTTTTAACTTCCATACATGAGTGAAGACATGCAGCATTTGTCAAAAAGGAAAATTCTCTACACCATTAGAAAAAAAGTTCATCTTTTTCCAAATGTGGTGATCAGGCAAAATGACAATTTCATCCTTTGACTAATTCAGCATATTTGGGTCTGTTAACATAAAATCCTTGGAAAGACACTAGAAATGTTTTCAAGAAAGGTACATTTGTTTCATGTTTTGTGCAGCACACATGATCAGCACACAGCCCTTTCTACATAAAAATGACATACATCTGTTCTCATATGCCTGTTTCATTTGAATTAAAATGTACATTGATGAAGATTTAAAAAATAATGTTGTATCTATCTATCTTCAATAGGTAATCATTCATTTATAATAATATAAAATGAATATTTAAATGACAGTTGTGAAATTGCATTTTCTAATGCCATTTCTGGAAAATGGAGACTTTCTTTCATTGGGTTCAATTCACTTTATACCTTGAAATATTCAAATTCAGCATGTAAAACCCATAGTAACATGTTTTAATCATCTATAAATCAGAAAATTAGGTAGTTATCTTCAGTGTTATTTCAGAAAATCTAGTCTTGGAAATATATATGTTTTGGATAAAGCATAAGAATAAGCCATGAATTTTCAATAATATTCGAAAATTAAGACCTCAGTTCATTGTTACTTTAAAATGACCAGAAAGTCTTAATTTTTTGAAGGTGCAATTCCACAATTGCAGCAAGAGAAAGGAATCTCCTTTCTCCAGGGTAAATACAAGACTGAGGGAACACATCTACATACATTAACTGTGTAGATCAATGAGAGATTACATATCTGGAGATATCCAGCCATATCCAATTTTATTTTTTGTACCAGTATTTTTATTCAGGATTGTGTAATTATTAGCCACATCACCACATGCCCCAACCTCATTTTTAAATTTACGGACAGTGTTGAGCTAAGTTGTTTAGGGCATTTCTACATTGTTGAGTCTGGCTTTGAACTCACAATCCTCCTGCCTCAACCTCCTATGCTGCTGGAATTATAGGCATGTTCCACCATTCTCAGCTTCTATCTAAATTTTAGATCACATACTAATGTATCACTAAAACATACACATCAAGTACATACACCTTGCTCACTAAAATATTATAAAACCTGGAAGTATTTTAGTGATAAGTATGTAGCTATATCTGTTTTAATATCTCCCCTGTATATGAAAACATTCTGGTGAAAAGGAGACCATCATAAAACCAAGCATGTCCCCTCCCAGTCATGACTCCTGTCACTCACACCTGTCTAGCAAGAAAGATCCTATCAGATCAGGGGAAGATAAGCACTCCCTGCTCTCAGCTGGATGATCAGTGGGCCTCCTCAACTCTGACTCTTAGTGCTGTGATGGTGCTTGGAAGTCATACTGTTTCAAGCAAAAACAATCACATTTTATAAACCAGAGAAAGCAAACTATCCTCAGAAACACTGGAATTTCCACAGAGAGGGACATAAATCAGAGGGAAACTAACATCACCGGGCAAGGTGGTGCATGCCTGTAATTCCAGCAGCTTGGGAGCTGAGGAAAGGGGATCACAATTTTGAGGACAGTCTAAGCTACTTAGTGAGACCATGTCTCTCTATATAACATAAAAAGGGCTTAGGATATTGTTCAGTGGTTAAGCACTCCTGGATTCAATCCCTGGAGCCAAAGTATAAATTGTAGGAAGATGAAAGAAAAGAAGAAGGAAGAGGAGGAGAATAGCAGCAGAAGCAGCAGAAAAGGAGCATGATTTGTTTTTTCCTTGCCATGTAGTTCAACTTCACCACTGCTCCCATCACCTTCTGTGTGCTGAGGTAAACCTGGAGAAATGAAATCTGGGAGGTAGGATGTGTACAGACTCATTTGGTTTTGGTACAGGGGTAAATTGGGCAGAAAGTTCTACTTTGTGGCACAATTCTAGCCAGGAAACCATGAAGAGCACTAGGGAGAAACACCTTGCACATCTGGGAGAGCACAACCATCACCAATCATGTGCCATGCTGTGTGCAGAAGTTCTATGAAATACACAATTCCCAGAAATATGGGGAAGAGAAACCTGAAGAATATTTGTGTGAAAGAATTACAGGTGTTCTGAAAAATCTGGATGATAATAATTCATGATTTATGAAAATAGAAAAGATTTAGTTACAGCTCAGTGTACATACTTTCAGCTAGACCCTAACAATATTTCAAAATCTGTCTTAAGAAACAGTAGATTAAAAAATTACTTTTCTTACAATATGAATAAGCTCCAAAGGAGCTTCATCATAGAAACTAAGCTACCATTACTGGGAAACCTAAAGATACCTGCAGGAGAATCTGTTACCTTGATCAACTCAATAATGACATGAGTCAAGTCCAGTTTGCTTAAAGAGGAAGAAAATGAGATAGGTCCAAAATCTTCCACAAATGCATTTTCATGAAAAGATGTACTTAAAAAAATTAACAGAAGCAAACACACCTGAACAGCAGGAGTTTTTTCTCCTCTATATAATCTAACAAAATGCCTTTCAGACACATTCATTATTAGGGAAAAGGGAAAGAGAATCTATAAATGAATAATGAAAATGGACAAGGTTAATGGAAACAAATAATCTTCCTACACAGATATTGTAAATTATATTCCTGAGCCTTTAGGGGTAAGGAAAAGGAAACCATGATAATGTTCACTTGTCTTTTCACCTAAGATTGTCACGGGACCACTGCCCTGCTCCTTGAAATTTGCTAATGGGAAGAAAACACAGTATGGATGCAACCATTCCTTTTTAATTTGTGAGATTAAGACAAGAAATATTTCATGAGCAACTTCAATAGATGCTTGTGGTAATGTGTGGTTATACTTGTTACATTCTGGAGTATGTAAAATTACTGTTAATTTCTCAAAATTTTCAAGTCAAATATCAATAGTAGTTTTATATATTCAGGGAGATGGGAAACAGAGCTGAATATATTTAATAAAAATAATGCAGGTAACCTTATAACTTCCCTGATTATTTGTTTAAAACTAAGGAACATATAAAACATGAGAGAGCATGAATAGTATATATAACTTGAGTACTGCTATAGCTGTCTGAAGAAAATTAAGTAGAAACCTGAAATAATGAACATTTCCAATAGAAAACACTGGCCAATTTTCTAGGTCTCAAAATGAAAGGATGGCATATCCTAGGAGGACTTCCTTCTTTGCATCTTACAAAACACAATTGTCAGGTTGAGTGTAGTGGTTACAGCTGTGTGTCTCATCTAATGCCAACAAAAATCTCACAAAGAGTCCCAATTTGCTCCCTTATGACCCCATCCATAAGGCTCATGTCCTCATTCACTACATTTGTGGAACAGAGAGGCACTTACCTGGACAGATGAGGAACACTTATTGTACCTGAGAATAACTTGCATAGTTTTAAGGAAAAGGGTGCTGTGAGGTCATCTTTCTGTGCAGCCTGTAATTTTAGTGCCTCCAGTAAGGTGACAAGATCCCACTGGGGAGCACAGAATTATGGAGTCCCCAGTGGAATACTTCAATGACCTTTTGATTAGATTCTGTTCTGGATTATAGCCATGTGGGGTGTGTGAAACTCAAAACTTTCTCTAAGTTCCCTTGACAAAAATAGTATGTGCCAATCATGTAGACAATCCAACTTCTCTCACTTTGACCCGAAGTTCAAATTAGCTCATACCCATTATATATGTTGTGATGCCTAAATTCAGGGGTGAGAAATTACTAGTGCCTCCTGTGACTCTGAAAGTCCTCTCTCTACAATGTCTGATGGGTGTCCTCTTTCCCACTCCATTCTCACATGGATCACCTGAATCCCTGATATTACTGTTGATACGCTCCATGATTTCCATATGGAAAATTTCTGGATTCAAGCTGTGCATCACATGAAAGTGCACATGAAACAAAATAGAATAGTAGAGGCAGACCTGGAACTGGGGTTGAGGTAATGATGGGCAGATGGAACATACATGAAGCTCAGACAGAATATGAGCTAGATTCCATTCTGATAGGGAACCTGAGGGATGAACATCCTCATGAATGGAGAAATTAAAGGCATTAATTTCTTCTGAGAGGAACAAAATCTTGTTTGTTTCCTAAGCAATTTATACAGATTTATATAAAGATTTATGAGGTCTGTTGTAGAAATAAAGTCTATGACTGACAAGCCTTTGAGATGTAATGTGAAGTCATTTATTTGGTAATTTCCCCTTAGAACTATCTTCGTAGTATCCCAGAGATTTTGATGTCATGTGGAAATTTTTATTTACCTCTAAGTATTTGTTAATTCACCCCTGATTTCTTCTGATGTTCATTGGTCATTCAATAGCATATTATTTAGTCTCCAGGTGTTAGAGTAGCTTCTATCTTTATTTTTTTGTTGATTTCTTATTTTATTCCACTGTCATCTGATAGAATGCAAGGTACCATCCCTCTATTTTTGTATTTGCTTAGAGTTGCTTGTGGCCCAAGAAATGGTCTATTTTAGAAAATGGTCTGTGTGCTGAAAGTTTATTCAATCATTGATGGATGAAATATTCAATATATGTCTGTTAAGTCTGTTATTGATTGTAATATTTAATTCTGTACAATGTTACAGCTGTGGCAGACACTATACAGCTTCTCCCAGTTGGGATGTGTGGCCATTATCATCCCTTGGGTTGCCAGAGGGTGGAGGACCCAGATGACAGGTAGTGGTTGCCAGGACAACAGTCCTCAGCTCAGTGCCTGCTGTTTAGTTTTTGCTTGGAGTACCAATCCAGTGGAGATCTGTGAAAATCACACAGTATTATTCTGTTGTGATCAATTTCATTCTTGGAAATGAGAAGCATTTGTTTGATGTACATAGATGCTCTGTTATTTAGGACATAAATATTTGTGATTGTTATGTCCCATTGATGTTTAATTTCTTTAAGCTGTATGAAATGTCCTTTTTTGTCCCTTCTGATGAACTTTGACTTGAAGTCCTTTTTATCTTATATGAGGATAGAAACCACTACTTACCAGAGCCATGTGAGTGATAAGTTTCTCCTACTCTCTCACCTATAGACTGTTGATGTCTTTCTTTGCCTATGAAGTAAAACTCTTGGATACAGCATATTGGTGGGTTTGGTGTTTAATCCAATCTGCCACTCTGTGTCTTTTGCTTGATGAAGTCAGGTCATTTACATTCAAAGTTATTGAGATATTATTTGTATTTCCATCATTTTGTTTTATTTCTGGATAATTTTAATTAATTTAATTTAATTAATTTTAATTCATTTAAAATTTTCACCTTAATTTCTCTATTCATTTAGTGTAGTTCCACCCTTTGATTGTTTTCACTAATACTTTTCATTCTTCATAAAATATTTCATTGAAGGCATTTCATGCAGGTTTTCTAGTTTTGAGTTTTTTAAACTTTTGTTTATCATGGAAGGTTTTGATTCCATCATCAATTCTGAGATTTTGTTTTTCTGGGTACAGTATTCTTGGCTAGCAGTCATTTTCTCTCAGAATTCCATATATATTATTCAAAGACATTCTAGTTTTCAGGGTCTTGGTTGAAAAAATCAGCTGAGCTCCAGATTGAATTTCCTCTCAATGTGTCCTGTCATTTTTTTTCTTGGAAGCCTTTAAAATTCTATCACTTTTTATGTTAATCATTATAATAATAATGTGCCTTGGTGTAGGTGTGGTGTCATTTTGTATATTTGGGTTCCTGGTTGCCCCTCGTATATGATTTTCCATTTCATTCTTCAAGTTTGCAAAATTTTGATATTCTTTGAAAAATTGTGCTTTGCTTTGATTTGTATCTCCATGCCTTCATCTATCCCATTAAAACTTGAATCTGATCTTTTATGTTTTCCCATATTTCTTGAAAGTTCTGTTCATGCCTCTTAACATATTTTCTTCATTGTTGACTTTAATTTTAAGATCATATATTTTGTCTTCATGGCCTGAACCTCTGTCTTCCACAGAGGATGTAATCTTTTGGTCATGTTTTCCATTGAATTTTTGTATTGGTTTGTTAATTTCATCATTTTGGATATTTCTGCTTGATTTTTTCAGAATTTCTATCTTTCTTATTGAAGTGAGCTTTTGCTTCCTTATTTTCTCTCTGGTATCACTTTTTACATCATCATTTACCTCACAGACTATTTTGTGTACATTCTACTCATTCTCTGACACATCTTCCACTGTAGTGTCAATGGATTCTATTAGAGCATCTTGGTTTGTCTGGGATGACTTTCCCTTGTTTTTTCACATTGCTTGTTTGTCTTCCCATCTCACAGTATGGATATGAGTCACTACAGTCTCTACCCTATACTTATAATGGTCCTGGGAATTTTTAGTACCTTGCCATCAAGGGTTAGAAAAATAATGCAAGCAACCAATGTATACAATATACAGACATAAACCAAATAACTCCTGCTGACATCTACAGATATCTTGCAATAAGGAGAGATGATGTGTTGATTTCTTGCCTATGATGAAAACAGAAAGTCTGCAAAAGGGTTTACAATTTCAAATGGCAGAGAAGGAGAGAATGGAACAGGTGTAGGGTGTGACAATTATGAAAAAGGAGGAGTGAAATTAGAAATAAAAAATTAAAGGACTTGTAAAAGAGGGAACAATAAAGATTGGTTGTTAGCAGGAGAAAATGGAGAAATAATCAAGGGAAATGAAAGTGAGAGAAATATATATCCATATGTAGGCTATATATATGTATATATATAGTAGAAATGTAAAAATTAAAAATGTAAAAAAAGTAAGAAGAATACAAAAAACCTGAAATATGCTAATGAGACATTATAGTCCTCAAGAAACTTGTCATTGAAAAATAATTGGTTTGAAAAATGGCAAAAACATGAGGGAAAAAATAAAAACTAAAAAGAAAAAATCTCAATGAAAAATTCAACAATTTTTTCTATTGAAAAAAATCAAAGATTCTTGCCTTCCTTTCTCAGCAGTGTTATGTGGATTTGTCTGGGGTATGATGCTTGCTCCACCCTCAGGGTGGAGTTGCTAGAGTGTGGTTATCCAGGAGGTAGCAGTCCTGGAGGTGGAAGTCCTGGAGTTTGAAGTCCTGGAGGTGGAAGTCCTGGAGGTGGCAGTCCTGGAGGTGGAAGTCCTGGAGGTGGAAGTCCTGGAGGTGGCAGTCCTAGAGGTGGAAGTCCTGGAGGTGGCAGTCCTAGAGGTGGAAGTCCTGGAGGTGGCAGTCCTGGAGGTGGAAGTCCTGGAGGTGGCAGTCCTGTAGGTGCCAGTCCTGGAGGTGGAAGTCCTGGAGGTGGCAGTCCTGTAGGTGCCAGTCTTGGAGGTGGAAGTCCTGGAGGTGCCAGTCTTGGAGGTGGACGTCCTGGAGGTGGCAGTCCTGGAGGTGTCAGTCCTGGAGGTGCCAGTCCTGGAGGTGGAAGTCCTGGAGGTGGAAGTCCTAGAGGTGGAAGTCCTGCAGGTGGCAGTCCTGGAGGTGCCAGTCCTGAAGGTGGCAGTCCTGGAGGTGGCAATCCTGGACGTGGCAGTCCTGGAGGTGCCAGTCCTGAAGGTGGCAGTACTGGAGGTGGCAATCCTGGACGTGGCAGTCCTGGAGGTGCCAGTCCTGGAGGTGGCAGTCCTGGAGGTGGCAGTCCTGGAGGTGGAAGTCCTGGAGGTGGCAGTCCTGTAGGTGCCAGTCCTAGAGGTGGCAGTCCTGTAGGTGGCAGTCCTGCAGGTGGCAGTCCTGGAGGTGGCAGTCCTGCAGGTGGCAGTCCTGGAGGTGGCAGTCCTTTAAAGAAGAGCTCATTCCAATACTTCTCAAAGTATTCCATAAAATGGAAGAGGAGGGAACCCTCCCAAACTCATTCTATGAAGCCAATATTACCCTGATACCTAAACCAGACAGAGACACATCGAGGAAAGAAAATTTCAGACCAATATCCTTAATGAACATCGACGCAAAAATTCTCAACAAAATTTTAGCAAATCGCATACAAAAATGTATTAAAAAGATAGTGCATCATGATCAAGTGGGTTTCATCCCAGGGATGCAAGGTTGGTTCAACATCAGGAAATCAATAAATGTAATTCACCATATCAACAGACTTAAAGTCAAGAATCACATGATTATTTCAATAGATGCAGAAAAAGCATTTGATAAAATACAGCACCCCTTTATGCTCAAAACACTAGAAAAAATAGGGATAGTGGGAACGTTCCTTAACATTGTAAAGGCCATCTATGCTAAGCCCATGGCTAATATTATTCTTAATGGTGAAAAACTGAAAGCATTCCCCCTAAAATCTGGAACAAGGCAGGGATGCCCTCTCTCACCACTCCTATTCAATATCGTCCTTGAAACTCTAGCCAGAGCAATTAGACAGACCAAAGAAATTAAAGGGATACGAATTGGAAAAGAAGAACTCAAACTATCCCTATTTGCTGATGATATGATTATATACTTAGAGGAACCAGGAAATTCCACCAGAAAACTCTTAGAACTCATAAGTGAATTCAGTAAAGTAGCAGGATACAATATCAATGCTCATAAATTCAATGCATTTTTATACATAAGTGATGAATCTTCAGAAAGAGAAGTTAGGAAAACTACTCCATTCACAATAGTATCGAAAAAAATAAAATACTTGGTAATCAATCTCACAAAAGAGGTGAAAGACCTCTACAATGAGAACTACAGAACACTAAAGAAAGAAATTAAGGAACACCTTAGAAGATGGAAAGATCTCCCATGTTCCTGGATAGGCAGAATTAATATTGTCAAAATGGCCATACTACCAAAAGTGCTATACAGATTCTATGCAATTCCAATTAAAATCCCAACGATGTACCTTACAGAACTAGAACAAGCAATCATGAAATTCATCTGGAAGAATAAGAAACCCAGAATTGCTAAAGCAATCCTTCGCAGGAAAAATGAAGCAGGGGGTATTGCAATACCTGAACTTCAACTGTACTACAAAGCAATAGTAACAAAAACGGCATGGTATTGGTACCAAAATAGACAGGTAGATCAATGGTACAGAATAGAGGACACGGACACAAACCCAAACAAATATAATTTCCTCATACTAGACAAAGGGGCCAAAAATATGCAATGGAGAAAAGATAGCCTCTTCAATAAATGGTGCTGGGAAAATTGGAAATCCATATGCAACAAAATGAAAATAAACCCATATCTCTCACCGTGCACAAAACTAAACTCAAAATGGATTAAGGACCTCGGAATCAGACCAGAGACCCTGCATCTTATAGAAGAAAAAGTAGGTCCAGATCTTCAACATGTCGGCTTAGGACCAGACTTTCTCAACAGGACTCCCATAGCACAAGAAATAAAAGCAAGAATCAACAACTGGGATAGATTCAAACTAAAAAGCTTTCTCTCAGCAAAGGAAACTATCAGCAATGTGAAGAAAGAGCCTACAGAGTGGGAGAAAATCTTTGCCAATCATACTTCAGATAGAGCACTAATCTCCAGAATCTATAAAGAACTCAAAAAACTCAACACCAAGACTACAAATAATCCAATCGACAAATGGTCTAAGGAAATGAACAGACACTTCACAGAAGAAGACCTACAAACAATCAACAAACATATGGAAAAATGTTCAACATCTCTAGTAATAAAAGAAATGCAAATCAAAACCACCCTAAGATTCCATCTCACCCCAATCAGAATGGCGATTATCAAGAACACAAGCAACAACAGGTGTTGGCGAGGATGTGGGGAAAAAGGTACACTCATACATTGCTGGTGGGGTTGCAAATTAGTGCAACCACTCTGGAAGGCAGTATGGAGATTCCTTAAAAACTTGGAATGGAACTACCAGTTGACCCAGCTATCCCACTCCTTGGCCTATACCCAAAGGACTTAAAATCAGCATACTACAGAGATACAGCCACATCAATGTTCATTGCTGCTCAATTCACCATAGCCAGATTGTGGAACCAACCTAGATGCCCTTCAGTTGATGAATGGATAAAGAAACTGTGGCATATATATACAATGGAATATTACTCAGCCATAAAGAATGATAAAATTATGGCATTTGCAAGCAAATGGACGAAATTGGAGAATATCATGCTAAGTGAGATAAGCCAATCTCAAAAAACCAAAGGAAGAATGATCTCGCTGATAAGTGGATGATGATACATAATGGGGCGTGGGAGGGGTTAGTTTTAGGGTTAGAGTGAGGGTTAGGGAGGGGGGCAAGAATGGGGGAAGGAAGGACTGTATAGAGGGAAAAGAGGGATGGGAGGAGTGGAAGGAGGGGAAAAAATAACAGAATGAATCAACCAACATCACCCTATGTAAATGTATGATTACACAAATGGTATGCCTTTACTCTATGTACAAACAGAGAAAGAACATGTATCCCATTTGTTCACAATAAAAAAAAAAGACAAGCTAGAGAAGTGTTAAAGGTTTCTGCATCCTATTATCTTTTAGTAGTTTCTTCCTGAATCATTTCTTCTCTATGTTGGGATCTCAGTAACATTTGAGTTGGAGTCTGTTCCTTAGAGGCCAAATAAAAGTTATTTCAATTGTGAGAGTTTAGCAGGCATATGACTACACCTAATTGGTCATTGAAATGTAACCATGGGACCTAAATGAGTTAAGATGCATATAAATATTTTAGAGTAATTGATAAAAAATGTTATGTGACTGAATATTACAGAGTTTGTAAGTCATGTCAGGTACCATTAAGTATTTATCTTGGAGTTCAGGAAAGGAAGAGGAGGTATGTGTTATGTTAGAGAAGAGAGTCAAATCTATTTACAGAATGAAAAATTAGTCCTTAAGTACCTTCTGTTAAAATGTCCTATATCTGTCAGGAATAATAATAATTATTATTTTAACTCTTCCTCTTGGAAACAGTAGAACTATAAAATGGCCTCCACAGTGTCTCTCATTCTACTGACCATATTATAGGGAAATAACAGCTTGTTGACTCTAATGAACAAAGGTGGTGATATGTTTTATAAGAAAATAAGCTTCACTTAGGATTGATGCTAACTATTTAACATTCCAGTGGGATCCAAAATAAATATCCTATAGTGCAACACCTAGTTGAGTTCATGTTAAGCAAAAGAAGACACTAGTGAGTGGATTAAATTTAATATTTTTAGAATTCCCTGATGTGTTCAAACTCTTATGTTTTATTCTGGATGATTCCTTTGAGTTCTCCTCAAACACTGGAGTTGTTTCTCTCCAGTGTCTGTTATTACTCCTTCGTGTGGTGTGAAGAGTAAAGATTAGAGCTTTGGACATCCTGTTGCACTTGGTGATTGTATTGGCTTTCTGCAGGACCTGCATGGAGGTTAATTCAGGAAACCAGATGGGGGTGATGGGGTTTTAGAAAAAACGAACAGGACACACAAAGAGAGAAGAGGCTAGGACCTGGTGGGCATTACACTGTGGAAGAGATGAGATGACCAAAAGCCAGCTCAGCATGTGTATTATACAGGTTTATCATCAAAAGGATTTCTAGTGAGAAAGTTTCTTCAAAGCACACAGAACCAAGATTGAAGGCTAATGGCCCAAGTATAATTATCAACTTGCACCCAAGATTCTCCACCCCTGGCAGTTGGTGTCTGAACTTTGAGAACTGATAATTCCATGGCCAGTATAAAACCTCCTCCTGTATACATAGGGCATCACCATAGCAACTGGGCAATCTCAGTTGGCACTTTCGCCAGAGAGTTTGAAGAAGAAGCATCGCTTCAGTCTCTGCTCCTGACAGCTTTCTGCTCCCCATACACCACTCTGTTTTCCTCGTCCCTTCTCCCTTTGTCCCCTCTTCCCCTCTTCCTCTGATACCTCCTCCCTTAAGTTTTCTCCCCTTTTTCCTTCTCTACCACCTGCCCTTCACCCTTCAGTGGGAGTGAACACGTGGATACCTAATTTGAACAATTAAGTGTGAATTTTCCATAAAGACTACAGAGTTCCAGTTTAAATCTATCTAACCTCTTAAGGTAAATCAACATCAGAACCATGTTTTCTTGGGACCATTGAAATTAAGAAGTAGTTTGGGATGAGGAAACAGTTTGTCATGCATCATGTTGAAAGTTAACTGTATAATTCATTGATGGAAGTTTACTTTTACTTTCTTTGATCATCTGTAATTTTTCAACTTAAATCATGAATCACGGGCCCGAAGAAAAATAATACTGTAGCATGAACTGCCAATGACCCGGTTTGTTTGTTTTGTAACTCTGGGGATGGAACCCAGTACTTTCCACACATTAGGCAAGCACTGTACCATTGAGCTATACCTCCAGCCCTTGCTGTTGATCTTTTGGAAGTAAAGTCTCATTTGAATTTTTATTTCTTATTAGGGTGCTAAGATCATACAGCACTCCCATGTGCTTACAGCTGACTGAAATTCTAAAACCTCATTAAAACAATTCACAGATTTTTAACTTTCTTCATACCACTTTAAATTTTACCTGGTAATTTCATGTTAGATCTATAAGTTTCTTAAATCAAAAATAAATTGCTAATAAAAGGGTAAATGTTTTCAATTAAGATTCATCTTTGTAGATACTAGTTCCATATGACCATATTAGAAATTCAGTTTGAAATTTTTTTCAATTTTTGGATGGTATTTCAGTTTGTTACACATGAAATGCCTAAATGTCTATCTATACACTAAGCATTTCAATTCAAATTTATTCTAATTTCTTTAAATCTTTAGTCAAGAAGATTAATTTCAGTATATTTCTCTTCAAAAAGAGTTTTCTTTCATACATCTATCTACTTATTCATTTTAACTCAGGGATACATTTCTCTTTTGGAAAATAAACAAGAAAATGATGATTTCATTATGTTCTCTAAAACTGAGTGTAAGAAAGAACACCTAAAATTATTTGGAGATAAAACCTTTGTAAATTTCCCATGCAAATTTGGGGAGCAATTTTGCTGCTGTGTAAGAAGAAATAAAGATATTTTTGAGATATGTTACCAAGGGCTGTATATTTCAAAACATGCGTACACCAATGGTCAGTGTGATAGAAATGGGATATTTAAAATGTCTTAATTCAATTATTTATATTTATTTGTACACAAAAATCCCATCTCTTTTAAAGTTTTAACTTTTTGTTCCTAAATACTTATCAGAAAAGTTAGATGAGATCAGTAACTTGGTACTGTAGTATGCTGTAGTTTGCTGTTTTCCTTCTGAACTGCTGCTTCTATTCACTAACAGAACTACTGACTATGCAGAAAGTATAGAAAATATAGAAAAGCATAATAAATAAAATGAAAGTCCCATGTGATTTACATTTATTGGAAGTATTGTTAATGTTTTATTTTACTTTCCCCCAAGATTTTGATGTGCAGGTATCATTTTTTAAAAAAAATTTAGCCAGCATGCAATGATGGAGCATTGAGCCTTTTCTTCCTCTCTACAGTGGGGATGGTAGTACTGCCTTCCTCATTGTACAATTAGAAGCATAAGTTGAGAAAAATTCCTACAAGATTACCATAATGTGATGGTGATGGTGATGATGTTATCATTATGATTATTTTTATGACAATTAATTATTATATTTGTACATGTGTGTGTAGTACTAGGGCCTTGAACATGCTAAGCAAGTGCTGTCTACCACTAAGCTATGTTCCCAGTCATTTTTACATATTTTGAAATGGTCTTGCTTCAGTTGCCTAGGCTGGCCTCAAACTTGTGATCCTCTTATCTCAGCCTCCAGCATAGCTGGCATTATAGGCATGCACCACCTTGCCTGTCTGGTATTGCATCTTTTAAAAGTTTTCATGTAATATATGAACACTAAGCCAGAGCTCTAAATAACCTTGAAAATGTGATTTTGGATGATTGCATCATATTCTATCTTATATACTGTAATTGAACCTTTTTCTTATTTTTTATGTTGAAAGGGAAAAATAAATGCTATGTCTTCTATCCCCAGATGATTTTGTAAATCATACTTGAAGGAACACAGTGACTTTTGTTTGCTGAAGTATCTGCTCTTGTCTCCTCACTGGCCTTCAGTTATATAATACATGATTTCTATAATTTGTTCTTAACTTTATTTAAAACTATTAAGAACTTTAATTGCTTTAAGCGATTAGCCACAAGCTCTGAAACTGTTAATATTTGAAGAGCAAGGATTACCCTTAATATAAGTTATAAGGAATAATGATTTGAGCTATAACAAATATATGATTTATTATCAGTCACTCTAAGATTCCTCTCTTTTCCCCTAATGTTTTTTACTGTGAGAGAGATATGTTTAAAGGAACTTTTAGTTTCATCTTCAGATTTTTTAAACTGTTATGATTGATATGTAAAATATGTATAAATATTCTAAAACTGAAACTTTTCTTGACCAAGTAAGAAATACATTAAAGGTAGAGAAGTTTGATTAAGGTTCATTAATGTATTAATTTGGAAAGTATGGGGAAAACAGGAAAAAATGTCAGTATTAAATAATGAAAACACTGAATTATTTGTACAGCTAGGTCTTTTGCAAGCACTTTATCATTAACATGTGACTTATGTTTTATTCCAGTTTGTCTGCATTGCCCAGCAAGATTACTGCCACATCCTCAAGTGAGTAGAAAAGAATATGCAAAAAGTAGAAGAGGAAGGTGAGATCGTTATGGTCAAAGAACACCGAGAACTTGATGGAACTGGAACAAGGAAGGGCCACATTGTCATCAAGGTAAGGCCAAGAACTCTCATCCTAAGGGAAAGGATGTTTGGAGTAGTATAAGCTATGGCAATTTAAGATTTGTTTCTTTTTTCATTTGCGAGCATCATACCTCTTAAAGGTCATCTCTTGTAATAAAAAATCTTCACGTCCTGATTAATAGCACTTTATTAATTATCATCAGTATAGTAAGAGTAGTAATCATCTGAATTACTACCTGCTTGGTTTTATGTTGAAGGGTGGAAATCAAGGCACCATATAAATGTTATTTATTCAGGATAATGATTAAACCTTTTATTTGTCACAGGGCACCTCAGAAAGGTTAACAATGCATTTGGTGGAAGAGCATTCAGTAGTAGATCCAACCTTCATAGAAGACTTCCTGTTGACCTACCGGACGTTTCTTTCTAGTCCAACGGAAGTGGGCAAAAAGTTATTGGAGTGGTTTAATGACCCACACCTCAGAGATAAGGTTGGAAATGCAGTTTATTTCAGCTCTTCACTATGTAGTACTTTTAAAGTATAAGCTTAAAAATACATTTGTCATACCAGTTAATGTTCAAGCTAATGGAATATAAGAAAATATTTTTAAGGAAAGAAAAAGGTAAGGTGATATGAATATTAGTTCTTGTTATATATTTCAAAATTTACCTCTAGAAATGTCTTCTTTTTTTTCTTCTTTAAATGCCTAGGCCAATAAGTTGGTCACCAAGTGTTTACATGTTGAGAGTGTGTTAAAATATAACCAAACATCAGGATACCATGGGAATCAGCATTTTCCAGTCTGGTAGATCCTGTAAAAGAAAGTTACAATTTTTAAATTAGCATAGAGCAGCTTTTACATTACAGTCATCAAGACTGAAGTCCCCCCTAATATCATTCTAAGCAGACCCTCTTCTGCAGCCCTGGAGAGCTCTCTCAAATTCAGATTGAATGATAAACTATGTAGTCTTATCTCCTTTCTTTTACAACCCAATTCCTTACAGATATTTCTAAGCTTAATACTATCTGTTTTCCTTATTTAGTCTGTGTTTTTACCTTTTATTTTTTAGTTTCTGTCTTTCATATTAACCTATTTTGATTTCATGCTTTCATTTTGACTTATTTCAAATATGTTTTGAAAGTAAAGTTGGATCTTAGTTAAATACCTTCATAAATCTATAGTGTCTCCCGTCAAAGCAACATATAGTCTGTATTTGAAATACACATATATTTTTCAGAAGATCATTTTTATATGAATAAATTTCTTATTGGAGGTTTTATTGTTATTAGTTTATTTTTTTCTTTTTCAGTATTTTTAGGTAAATTGAAAATTAGATATCTTATTTGAAATTAATCTAATCACCAATCTTTAGTCCTAAACAAAGAAAACTTCATGAAACTAATTGCTTTTTCAGGTTACACAGGTAGTATTATTGTGGGTGAATAATCACTTCAGTGACTTTGAAGGAGATCCTGCAATGACTCAATTTCTAGAAGAATTTGAGAATAATCTGGAAAGAGAGGTAATAGTTGTGGCTTATTTTTTAAGATCAGCTTTCAGATTATTTATTCCTCCTGTCTTGCATTGACACCACTCTTTCTGAACCCTTATAGAAAATGGGCGGACATCTAAGGCTGTTAAATATTGCATGTGCTGCTAAGGCAAAAAGAAGATTGGTGACGTTAACAAAGCCATCTCGGGAAGCGCCTCTACCTTTTATCTTACTTGGAGGCTCCGAGAAGGGATTTGGAATCTTTGTCGACAGTGTTGATTCAGGTAGCAAAGCAACAGAAGCAGGCTTGAAACGTGGGGATCAGGTATGATATTTCTCAGTCCAGATGTAAGGAGAGTTTTGGTATTTTTCTTTCTTCAGTCAGTGACATGCTAATTTTATAATTTCACTTTTAGATACTAGAAGTAAATGGTCAAAACTTTGAAAATATCCAGCTGTCAAAAGCCATGGAAATTCTTAGGATTAACACACATCTGTCTATCACTGTGAAAACCAACTTATTTGGTAAGTATTTTTGCAGACTTTCATTTTTCTCCTTTTGGTTTTTTTTTAAACATTTAAATGTTAATCATGAAAGAAGCAATTTGTATATTTTAATATAAGAATCGGTATTTATACTAAAATATATAAATATAGAATTCATTTTATAAGTATATAATTAGCTCTAAATCAATATCCACTGACTTGAGGATTATAAAAATTATTTTTTTAATCTGTTTTTATTGGTAAATGAAATTTCCCTTCTGTTGATAAATTATAAACTACTTGTAGATTAAAAGGTTTACTGCTGCTGGGCACCTATATCCCAGTGGCTTGGGAGGCTGAGGCAGGAGGATTATGAGTTCAGCCAGCCTCAGCAATTTAGCAAGACCCTAAGCAACTCAGTGAGAACCTGTCTGTAAGTAAAATACAAAAAAGGACTGGGGACGTTGCTCTGTGGTTAAGTGCCTCTGCATTCAATCCCTGGTACAGGGGGAAATAAATTCTTAAATTTGCTTGGATAGAGCAGTATACAAAGTAGATTCCTGGCATCAGTCACTGGACTAGTATTTTGCTAGTAGGATTTTAATAGCTGAAGTCTGTACTTCTCATGTACTTCCAAGTTCTGCAGTTGCCTTAACCTTGTCCTTATGACTTGTAATTGGCATTTTGTGGTGTTTCTCTTTCTATATTTTTTATTTTAATTTAACAGTTTAATGACATTAAGTACATTCAATATTGTTGTACAAACCACCAAGTCTCACCTTGCAAAACTGAAGCTCTGTACTCAAGAAATAAGAAATCCCTATTTCCCCTCCCTTCAACCCTTGATAACTGCCCTTCTACTTCCATTTCCATGATTTTGACTGTTCTACGTACCTCATGTAAATGGAACCATACAGTATTTGTCCTTTTATGACTTGCTTTCTATGTATTTTAGTGTTTAAAAAACTTCTAACGAGATTGTCAGAAGAAAAAAAAGATGGTGCCCCCCACCTTCCCAAAATTGGTGATACCGAAAAGGCCAGCGGCTATTCCATTCCAGACCTGGCTGTAGATGTAGAACAGGTGGCAGGACTTGAAAAAGCCAATAAAAAAAGTAAAGCCAACACTGTCGGGGGAAGGAACAAGCTAAAGAAGAGGCTTGACAAGACTCGGATTATCTTGCCTCAGAAACCATATAAGTGAGTGTCTACAAGTTTTCTGTGCTCGATTCTATTGTCTTAAGAGGATCTGCTCAGGTAGTGATGTGACCTTGCACATTAGTGTGATGTCCTGAGTGTGATGCCTGAGCTGTCTTAGAAGTAATAGGAAACAATCGTGTTCATCTTAATCCTGGTTTTGCCACTTGCCTACCCCTGATTTTCATTAGAGTTGGTTTAGAATGTTCTCATTTGAACATTTTTTCCCCCTCATTTGAACTTTTGAGAAGTTTGTGCTTCCCGTTTCCCGCAGGATTTGGAGCTTTGGCTACTGTACCTTTGTTTCTGGATATTTCCTCCACAGCATCTGTACTTCACCAATCAAATCACTTCTTTCAGCTGCCTCTGTAAATCTTTCCATTCTCTTTCTCCCTCACTTCCATTTTCAGTTATTTAACCATTGCAAGGCATCAATAATCAAGCGCAGATCTCCTTTCATTCTTCCCAGTGAGTTCTGCAGGCAGAGCGTCCGGTATATTTTTGAATTTCCTCTTGGCTGTTTACTTATGTGACAGGCTTAGGCTAGACAAAGTTGCAGGGATTCCCAACCATTTTTTTTTAGGTTTGCTGACTTGATTATTTATATCTTAACTTTGGTACTTGAATCTAGGGATGTTTCATAACACTAATTACCATCTGCCATTTTTTAGTGTTAAGTAACTCAGTATGCCACGTTCAATTATTATATGTTCTTCAAGGTACAACAGTATAAAAGATAAATTGAAAGGATGAAGGTTAATATATTTCTATGACAATGGATCTATAGAGGAGCAATAGATATAGTTATTCAGGATTGCAACAAGCATTTCTTTTATTTTTTTTTAATTCCATTTTAAATAAATTTTTCACCTGTGGGGAAATATGATTTAAAACATATTAAGGAATTAAATGTCAAACTTGTATTGTCCCCATTGAACTATAATGATTAGTCATTTCTAAAGAAAACTTCTATGGTAAAATTCTGTGGATAAAGAACAACGAATGTGATGGTTTTATTTTTAGACTTGAGAATGTTTTATATTAAGTTTCTAAGAGGGAATGAATTAGGACAACTGGTACAGAATATAGAAATCAATTTATACAGTGGCCCCTCTTGAAGAAAAAATAAACTAACTTCAGAATTATTAAGAGCATCATAATAAAAAAGATCTTAGAGTCATATTTGACCAAGAGTTAAATATGAATCCTAAAAAAAAATCAAAGAGAAGTCAGCATGACCCTGACAAGTATTAATAGAAATGACATGTTAGAACTGGGGTGGAATACATCCACAGCACAGGACGTTGGAAAGAACACAGTATGAGAATCCTATGCATAATTTTGTCCTCTGTTACTTGGAAAGACACTCAAAAGCTAGTCAAGGGAAAAGAGAGGAGACAATAATTAGATGTGCTGGCTTTAAAACACTGAGCAGCATCTTAAGTAAATATGTGGTTTGTTTAAATACTTTCCTGTGCAGATGATTTGAAATCATATATGCAGTGCAATTGAAATTGAAAAACCAAGATGTAAAGGTAGGCCCAGCAAACAGGAGGATCTATTCTAAAGGGCTTCATTTAATACTACTTGCTACTTCAGTGTTTGTCTTCTAGAAACCATTATGTATTTATGAGTTTGTAAAATTTGGTTTGGTTTTATTTTCGCGTTTTGCAGTGCTGGAGTGGAAGGCAGGGCCTCTACATGCTAGGCAAGTGCTCTACCTCTGAGCTACTCCCCTTGCCTGAGACGATTTTTAACACCATCGAACTAGAAAATTAGAAATATCATCTAATTAAAATACACTGTGTTAGGCTGGGGTTGTAGCTCAGTAGTAAAACCCTTGCCTAGCATGTGTGGCCCTGGATTTGATTCTCAGCACTGCATAGAAAGAAAGAAAGAAAATAAAGTTAAAAATTAAAAATATATATGCTGTGCTGTGTATATGTCTTTTCCTTAAACAGCAGCATTATAGAAGCTAAGATGCAGGATACTAGTAAATTAGTAAGGATGGACCTGGAAAGGAAATGAGCATTAAAGAGAGGAGGAAAGAGTGTGACATCAGCATTATAGAATCCAGATTTGGTTTCCAGATGGGTGGAGAGGGAAATGGATGAACCCAGAAGAAAACAGGAAGAATCAACAGACTAGAGAATCAAGGAAGACTGAAAAACAATTCAGTAACAATGAAACAGTTGGGGAGGTCAATCAAAAAGAGGGTGTGCTCAGAGAGGGACTTTTCTTTTTCTTTTTCTTTTCTTATTTAAAGAGGATTGTTTCAAACTTGAGTCTCAGGTATAAAGTAGTTTTAGTCAAGAGTAACCTCTGTTTTGTACAACAGAGATATAAGTAAGTAATCAAGAAACTGTAAGTAATTACTGTAAGTAATCATGCAACGTGTTAAAATGTTGCTGAGAAATATTTCTTAAGAAGGCAGATCTGCCTGCAAGACACTAATATTCATAGCCACTTGTGCCAGGAGTATCCCAGTCATCCATGCCTTGGTCTGAGGACATAGTAATCATTTGATGTCATATATTACATCTAATGTTTTTGGCAAATAGTGCTTTTATATAGTTGAGAAATAAAATCCCACTGATGTAGCTGGGTGTGGTGGTACACACCTGGAATCGCAGCAACTCGGGAGGCTGAGGCAGGAGGATCCCAAGTTTGAGGTTGGCCTCATTAATTTAGCTAGAGTCCATCTCAGAATGACATGAAAAGGGCTGGAATGTGACTCAGTGGGAGAGCACATCTGGGTTCAAGGCCCAAAACCACAAACAAACAAAACCCCCAGACATGAAGATTTCCATCTTTCACGGAATGTTAATTGAAAGTGCATGCACATACCACTGTGTGCTTAAAAAGAAGTTTAATTTTGTCCTAGATTCGCCTATGAATTTGGAAAAACATACACTACAATTATCTTATTTATGATGCCTTGGTTTACATCCCAACCTTAGTAAAATGTTCTTGCATTTTCTTTCAAGGTGTTTATGTAAAACTAGTTAGAACATAAATTTGCTTATAATCTAGTTGTTTTGCATGCATAAGCTTATTTTATTTGATCTTTTGTTTTGGAAGCATTTGATCCTTCAAAAAATAGATCCTTTAGAAATAATTTATATATATTATTAAATCATGTTTTAAGAGTTGTTTGCTGCAATAGTTTTTTATAAATAGAAATGAGTTTGTAGACATCAACAATAACCAATGCTTTTCCGGGAACATAAATGTGTAATTAGAAAATTTGAGCAGAGTAAAAGTCAAAGTGAGTCATTGGATTTTTATCACCTTTTCCTTGAGCCTAGAAAATGCCGCCATGTACCACTCTTCTTTTATGCTCTGTATAACTAAGAAATAATGTCTGTCAGGGTTTCCTTACAGTTGACTGCATAATAATCCCATTTTCCCTTAGAATATTGAAGAACAAAATTAGGATAGATTTTTTTCCATGTTCGTTTTCCTCATTTTCTTTATTTCTTGCAAATGGGACCATAGAACTTCATCGTCTTGATGCGGAATCCCTGGATGAGTGAGACTGAATGCTCTCTTTTCAGCATGCTTTTTCCTAAGCCGATTCCCACCAGAAACTAGAGCTCATATTTTCCTGAATATATTTTTAGGCTGAGAAACTACTCATATTGGATTTTGGTTTTCTCTAGTGAAAAGGGCTTTAGAGAAACATTATATACTTAAGAAACAGCAAAGTGAATCGGATACACTTAAACAGCAGTGGCTTTTGCAATTTTCAAGTACATCAATGACATTTTTACACTAATTGTGAGTTCCATGGGATATGGCTCATTAATGGTCTATAAGAGCTTACCACTGCTTACTTTGCTGATAATTCACCTTTTCTTCTTTACTCAGTGACATTGGGATTGGTCCGTCTCAAGATGACAGCAGAGTAGGACTAAGGCAGACAGAGCACATCCCGACTGCGTTGCCAGTCAGCGGCACCTTGTCCTCCTGTGATCCTGACGTGCTGCCGTCACATCCTCGCGTTTCAGACTCCAGCACTACTCCTGGTGAGCATCCCCAAGGCTGCTTTGGTTTTCTCCTTGTTGTCTGTTTCCATCTTTTTCTTCAATACCCCACATGAAGGCTTGTGTTTATACCACTCTGTACTGATGCGTTTGTGATTTTGATAATACCACATGATCTCTCTCAGTTTGGCACGGATTGTAACAGATGTGAAGAATCAGGTTGAACCTTAAATTCCAAACCTTTGGAACCAGTTCTCATCGTATTCTGCAGACTATTTCGATATGGCTACAGGAAATTAAATCTCTGTGAACCTGTTTCCTCTTTGATAAAATGAAGACTAACACATGGCATGCCGTTATTACTAATTCATATCAAATAAGTAAGAAGAGGAAGTATATTTGGGGTCACTGTTGGGTTTTTCAATTTATTAAAGATCAACTTTAGATTTAAATTTTTCTTTTTGGGTACACACATGACAGTCTTGTATATATGCTACTATGTCCTGATGGGTTTGTGTTGGTCTCATCATTTAGTTATAAGGGAAGATGTGTTCTTACAACATAGTGGGTCAATGGTCTTTGAAGCTCTCTAGTAAGGGAGAGGTCAGAGTTCATCATCATCTCTTCTAGGGAGGTTCTTTCCAGATTACTTTGCATTACCATATGTCTAAATCCTTTCTACTTATGTGTGGTTTTCTTTCTTCTAGATTTGCCAGATCAAGTGCTAAGGGTTTTTAAGGCTGATCAGCAAAGCCGATACGTCATGATCAGTAAGGACACCACAGCGAAGGAAGTGGTCATTCAGGCCATCAGGGAGTTTGCTCTTACTGCCACCCCAGAGCAGTATTCACTGTGTGAGGTCTCAGTCACACCCGAGGGAGTCATCAGACAGAGAAGACTTCCAGTTCAGCTTTCCAAACTTGCGGATAGAATACAACTGAGCGGAAGGTATACACTATCTTACTGGATTTCTTAACCTCCCTCTTGAAACCCACATCAAAATCTAAGAGATGAATACTTTAAGTTTTTTTTAGGTGACTAAATATCCCTGCAGATTAAAAACCAAGCACCCCACCATAAATTGCTGTATCAAAGTAACTGTATACAGTAGACTGCTGGCCCTCACCAGGAACTCTTAGGCACTTACTCAAGGTTACTGTGACCTATGAGTTATTATCAATAGCCAACATACAAGCAATCACTCCTCACACTTGCCATGTAAATACCTGCTGATGAAACAGTAGAGGGAGCTTGATGTAAAGTCACAGAGTGAATCCTGCTGCTCTCTTCTCCTTGGATTTGGCATTCATAGATTTTCTAATCATGTTTAATCATCACTTGATCCCACATACCTCACTTTTCCAGGAGCTTCATTAGTTTAGGCAGAGACATCTATGACAGTGTGTTTGGCAGAATTAATGAATTCTGTCAAATCTGTCATTGTAATTACACTACAGAAAACACTCCTGAACTCTGGAACCAAACTTCAGTTGCTACAGAGAGCTTGATCCCTTGCTGTATAAGTGCATATGTAACACGTGTTCCTTGCATGAAAACATTGGATTGATTTTGTCCTTCTTTTCAGTGACATTTCTATTGAGGGGTATATGCAATTTTGCCCTCAAACCACAAATCACTAAAAGTTGAAAAAGCAGTTAACTTTTGACTCTCATATAATTACTGGGTCCTATACTGGCTAAAAATTGAGTTGTCACATAAATAACATTTTTTTCCTATTTTTTTAGAAAGTATTCCATTGTACTTGACTTTTCCATGTTATAGATCTAAACTATGATTTAATTCACTCAAAATTTGTCTTAGAGCTACCAACTATAACTTTCTGACTCCTGACTTTTATTTCCAACCTCAACTCTAGTGATAGTTTTATTTTAGGAAGTTGTTTTTTCTCAATTATCATTTGAATGTACATTGATTATGTCTGTAATCATGATGAAGTTCTTCAGATCTCCAGGGAGCTGCAACTTCATGGTTCACATTCATTATTCAGGAAAATTATATATGGATCCCTGCCATGGGCTTCATGAGTAATCCAAAGGGAGAGTATGAAAGCTATGAATGTCAAAAGCCCAAGATAACATATTTTCTGCCATAGATGCTTTGTGAAATATGCAAAAGATAGCTTCACAGGACCTCCACTGTTTCTTCATTTATAGAATTTTACTTAAGAGAAAACATCTGCCCACCCTAAAAGGAAGGAAGGAAAGAAGGAAGGTGGGAGGGAGGGAAGAAGGAAATAGCAAAGAGCAATCACCTAAATGGTGTTTTCAACAAGTTGCTTAATGGAGATGCACTAGCTCTGAGTTCTGATCCCTGCATTGACATTAACAAGTCACTAATCTTTAGTCAACTCTGTTTCTATGACTGTTTCCTATTTTGATTAAAAGGAAACACTATTACCTGTAGGGTTTTCATGAAAATCCACATATTTAAAAATTAAAATTCATTGTAGGATTATTCTAGTCATAAGAGCACATGAGGGAAACAGCTTTTAGGGTTCTAAGGGATATTAATAAAATAAGTAGCTTGAACTGATCTAATTTGGACCCATCAAGTGCTGGGTTCTTTTTTCACTCTGGGAAAATGGAGTGATGCCCTGGGTCTGATCTTTCCTGCTTCCGCCCATGAAGCCTGGACCCTTATTTAAACTGAGGAAATAGCTATTTTCTGTCATCTGTCACCAAAATTGTAGAATGATTTAGAAAGCAGGAAAGGAATGGTGACAAAGAATGACAGTGAGTACAAATGAAATCCCACGTGATTCGCTCTTTTCCATCTCTGACTTCTGGTCTGTGGTCTGGCGATTAAGGCAGCCACTGTGCTGCCCATCCTGGTTGAAAAGAATTCTTCCAGGATTCAATTCTGTATGCTCTCAAGTTTCCCCTAAATGGTAGCATTATTCTTTTACGGAAATCACGAGGCTTCTGCTTAGACTTGATGATGTCTGACGTATCCTGCTTTCACAGGTATTATCTGAAAAACAACATGGAAACTGAAATCCTTTGTTCAGATGAGGATGCTCAGGGGTTGTTGCGAGAGAGTCGAATTTCCCTCCTGCAGCTTAGCCCTGTGGAAGTTGCCACCCAGCTCTCCGTGCGGAATTTCGAACTCTTCCGCAGCATTGAACCTACTGAATATATAGATGATTTATTTAAACTGAAGTCAGAAACCAGCTATGTGAACCTGAAGAAATTTGAAGAAGTCATTAACCAGGAAACATTTTGGGTGGCGTCTGAAATTCTCCGAGAGACAAACCAGCTGAAGAGGATGAAGATCATGAAGCATTTCATCAAGATCGCACTGCACTGTAGGGACTGCAAGAATTTTAACTCCATGTTTGCAATCATCAGGTAAGAGGGCATGTTTGCCTTAAGATTCAGTGCACATTACAGATTAGAAACAACCTCAATCCAGAGATACCATATAATATAAAATGGGGGTGATTCATAAGTGACTCACTTTTTCAAAAAAACAATGGTAATCAAACCCATGCTAGGCTGTCATTGACTCCTAATGAACAATTCTTTTTCCTGATTCTTATTCCTTAACTTAGAACCTCTCACATGCTGATTTGCCAGACAGTCTATATCTACCACTTATTGTTTTTTTTTTTAACTTGGACTTTGGGGAAGTTATTGCTGGAAACATCAATTAAGTTCCTTTTAAAATAACAATACCCCAAGGAATTATCATTATTAAGTGATATAATATATGTGGAATTCCACTGGACAGCATAATGAAAATCCCCATAAATGTTAATTTTCTTCCCTTTTAAGTGCTTAGATTGAAACTGGAAGAAAATAAAAATGAAAACAATGAGGTATTTTGATGTTATAGAATTAGTCATTTTTTCTTCCTGGGAGTTCGATCATGCTCTCATGACTACTATGTTTTACTTTAATTTCTTACTATAGAATATTTTCCTACACTATTTTATCAAATGCTTCCTATGAGCCAAACATTGCTCTATTTGGAGGAAAAGCAAAAATACTTATATTCTAGTGGTTTTGCTGATGGTATGTTAGTCAACTTTCATTACTGTAACAAAACAGCAAAGGTAATCTACTTATAAAGAGGAAAGGTTTATTTTGGCTCACAGTTTTGGAGGTTTCAGGCATTTGCCTCTGTTGCTTTTTAGCCTGCATTGAGGCAACAGGAGCATGTGGTGGAGCAAAGCTGTTCACCTCATGGCTAGGATGTGAAAAAGAAGAAAAGAAAGAATTCACCTTTTTAGGGTATACTCAATGACCTAAGATCTCTCACTAATTCCTTAATTTCACTGTAACCTTCCAGTAGCATTGTGACATGGGTCTAAGCTTTTAACATATAGGCCTTTGGGGGACATGTAGGATCCAGACTATATCAGATAATAAAAACAGATCCAGAGAGTATAAAGGGATGAAGAATTACACCCATTTTCTTGGCCCTGACCCTGATTCTGCCTGCCATTCTCATTACCCAGGATTACCCAAGGTTCCTGTGCATCCATCTGTAAACTGCTTTACATGTAAAGAATACACACAGGTGTATTTGTCAGTGTGTGAGCAATACAGTGTTTTGCTTCCTTCATTTCAGAAGAGATGATTGAATTGCATCCCACATTTCTCTTTTCCCTTCCCAGTGGCCTAAACCTGGTACCAGTGGCAAGACTGCGAGCTACCTGGAAAAAACTTCCCAATAAATATGAAAAGCTCTTTTAGGATCTCCAAGACCTTTTTGACCCTTCCAGAAACATGGCAAAATACCGCAATTTCCTCAAGAGTCCAAACCTGCAGCCTCCCATAATTCCTCTCTTCCCAGTTATCAAGAAGGATCTCACATTCCTTCATGAAGGTAAATACAAGGTTAGAGGAGATTGGTCCTCACTTGTAGAAGTATAGAGTCAATGCCATGTGATTTCCTCTTTCTTATTTGTGAATTACAGGAAACCATTCAAAAGTAGACGGGCTGGTCAACTTCGAGAAGCTAAGAATGATCGCAAAAGAAATCCGGCATGTTGGCCAAATGGCTTCAGTTAATGTGGACCCCGCTCTCATGTTCAGGACTCGGTGAGTAAGTCACCTCCAGTGGCATATGCGGGACTAGAGAAGTTAAGAGTTTCCCAGTGAATGAGGAAGTTTTGCATATTTATATTTGCAGTGTTGCAAAAATTATATTAGGATGTACCAAGAATCACTATTGAATTTCCATTTGGAATAAATCAGGTGTACCCTGACTCTTAGTAAAAAGTTTGTCCTTCAGATATTTTTAATTTAACATTAGTCACAGATACTATTTCTTATTTTTTAAACACTGAATTGTAGAGTTAGAATTTGTAACTGGTAGCACGTACTAAAATATGTGAACACCTCAAACAACATTGTCTCAGCATCCACAGGATAGATTTTTTTTTTGACTAAACTGAAGTCAAAATGATTAGGACACAAAAGAAGTCTTGTTTTCTAGAACAAAAACTTTAAGTATATTGTTCGTTTGAACCAGAAAAATGTGTCTAGTAAAGTGGTGTGTGCAAGATGATTGTGCAGTTTAATGTTTGTGGGCTTCTAGAACTGCTTATCCAGAAGTCCAGTCCTTTCTCTATGAGTTTGTGATCTCTCTGTCTCTGTCTACACCCATGCTTCAATCTCCATGGCTCTCACTTACAGGAAGAAGAAATGGCCGAGTTTGGGGTAAGTGGTGGAGAACTTGCATACCCACACACAGTTCTTGCTCAGCTCATGCATTATTTTCCTACCTGCTCCATTTTCTGATGCTTTGCATTTTTGCATTTTTATTTCTTGACACTCTTGCTCTAGCAGAATTTCAGATGGCAAACTGACTTCAAGTTTAATCTGTTGGGGCCTGTGCTTTGGAAGTCATGATCCACAAGAGCTGTGAAATGATTGATGATTGTTTTGGGGAACTATGGGCCAGACATATTTCTGAGCTCTCTGAAGATTTTTAGTATAATTTATATTTTGAAATGAGGAAAGCCCAAAGAAGAGGAGGGCAAGAACGATATTAGAAAGAAAAGTTGTGCAATTTAAATACTATTGCATGGATATTTTAGTACATATGCATAATATAAAAGGTGCCCCCTGGTGTCAAAACCAAATTTTTTCCAGCTCAACTAACTACTCTTTTCATTCTATATAAACCAATCTTTTAAAAAAATAATTTTTAACAATTCATGTGCGAAATAGTTTCCATATGTAGATGTTTACATTTGCATGATTGTTGTATTAACAGATTGACTATATTACTATAAAAACTCACCACATTCAACCCAAGGAATAAGAAAGCAGTTGTGAACAGTGTAGCTAATTTTATTTGAATCTAAATAAAACACCCTTTTTAGGCTAAGTAAAAAAAGTGTAAGTCTTAATGTTCGTAGCTGCGAATTCTTGCATGAGCTTTCATATATAATTGTTTGCTGGCTTCTATGAAAGAATTTGAATGCTCTGTATATAGAGAAGAAAAGTAGAATATCCTAGTTGAATCAGAACAAGTGCCAGACACATATATTTATGTATGGATTGCATATAATTCTTTTTTAACTGGAAACATTTATAATCTGTATGATTCAATATTTTATTTAACAGTTTACTTACTGGAATGAGGCATGTGACCTTTCAAATGTAGAATATGTATATAGTTTTTGGCAGTTTCCAGAAGATAAAATAAGCCCATGCTAGAGTGAGTTGCATATGCACCTTTTCCTCTTTCAGGTCCCTCAGACAGGGTAGTGCAAATGCAAGGGTGCTAGCTGTTGCTGAGACAGGTGGTCATAGAAAGTGGGTACGCCGTAGTTCCTTTCTCAGAGCCAAAAGGCTTTATGAAGATGCGCAGATGCCTCAAAAAGTGAAGCAATACCTGTCCAATCTGGAGCTGGAGATGGATGAGAAGAGTCTTCGGACGTTATCTCTGCAGTGTGAGCCAGCAACCAATGCATGTGAGTTTTTTCTGGAAACAGTTGCAGACTCTGACTGGAATGTGGGCTTGTGTCCTGTGCAGCGACGTGGGTGGTGACAAGATAAGGACTTGTTCAGAGAAGGAAGCTGCTGGTCCTCAAGTGCACTAGCCTTTCCCCTGTGCCTGATGAGACTTTTGTGTTCAGTTGAGTTGGTTCATGGAGGACAGCACTGTGGACTTACTCAAGTTGCTTTGGTTTCATTCCGCCACAACTGATACTCATTCAGGGGACACATGGCAGATGCAGTTCCAATTTGCATTCCTTGTTTTCTTACCAAGATACTCCCAAAGCAATGGGCAACCTGAGGGGTTGGGGCCTACCTGGTCAGAGGAGCACAGAACTGGATGCTGTACTGTGCCTTTGACATCCACAGTCCAGATAGTTCCCAGTCACAAATTGAGCTGTCATTTGAAACAATAATTTCACTACATAGTGAGCCACAACTTAGCCTTAGGTGTAGGTCTTCACTGTTTAAAAAACTCACCTGTGAGCCAGTCTTGATAGAGGACTAGGTGGGAGGATCTGAAGCCTGGAATTCTGGACCAGCCTGGACAGCAAAGCGAGATCTGTCTCTTAAAAATAAAAAATAAGCAGCTAAGCATGTAGTTCGGTGGTAGAGTGCTTACCTAGCCCTGCACAATAAACAAATAGAAATTAAAAGCTGGCTAGGTAAGACATGGGCTGATTCTATTTTTACCTGTATCTGTATTTGTAAAACAAAGGCATTTTTCATTTAGAGCACTTTGGAAACTTCTGTGGACAGGTTTGAAAGGTAATCTATAGAATTTAAATGTTACATAGATGATTTTGGGAGGTTCACATAATGAGATTTATACAGGATCCTATTAGGCACTTTAGTCATGGTGAAGAGCTGGTCCTCTGGAGGCAGAGGGTCTGACTTCAAATCCTGCTTTAACTCTTACTAACAATGTGACCTTGGAGGACTCACTTCAGTTTCCTCATCCTTAGCTTCTAAACATGTCAACGGGGGAAGTACATGTCATTGAATTGTTTTAGGTATTAAGATTCTACACGCAAAACACTTGATTGTCCTGTTACACTGGGTTGCCTTCTGTCTACCATGGAATGATACATGCAGTAGAACACATTAAGCAGTGTTGTTTATTATTTGCCCACATAGATAATTCTCCATTGGGGAATTGATAGTAAATAGGTTACAGTTAGAGCATTTATTAAATTAAAACTTAGCTCAGGTGTTTCAAAAAGTCTTGGATGTCATTTTAAAAAAATAATTTCTGGTATTTTTCCTGTTGCAGCCTTTATCCATACACAAAACACAGGCTATCCACATTTGTATTATTAATTTTTGTTTTTAATTTTGTGTTTGAATGGTGTCATCATCTTGAGATCACTAATTTCATTAGTCAGATGCCTCTGTCCTGCCAGTCCCCTCACGTTCTCTGTAACTAGCCACCCCTCCCTCCCCACCCCCATTTCTGGCCTTTATAAGGCAGCAGGTGGGAAGGTGGGTACTTTAGGGTTCTAACTTCAGAAAATACTCTCCTAGTTCTACCACCATCTTCTACACAGCTACTAATATTTTAAATTCTTTGTTCTATTTTCAAACCAAACCATGACCAGTGCCTAAGAATCCTGGTGACAAAAAGCCTGTCAAATCCAAGACCTCCCCAGTGGCTCCAGGGGCAGGGTCACAGCAAAAAGCCCAACCCCAGCCTCAGGCGCCCCCACAGCAGCCACCACATGAGGCTGACCAAGGACCTTGGGTTCCTGCCGGGGCCCTCTACCCTTCATGGAAGGTGCCTGTGAAGGATCTCCCACCTCTTGGTAAGTGATGAAGCTCATGTTTTCCCTCCCTTTTCCTCAAACCTGAATTTTATTTTATTTTTTTAATTAGCTAATCCCAACTTCATTTTCTTTTTTGGTGCTTTTCATTGCCATGCTTTTCAGATTAGGAAAAGGAATGTTCATCTTGCCTAACTTGCCTATCATCCTTGAGTTTCTTTGTGATTATTTTCTCCTAATCAAACATAAATATTCAGCAAATTAAGCTTCATTTTTGCCAGTGAGTGGGACTGTTTTTATACCTAGCTTCTTATTTAATCACATTTATTTGTCATGGTAAGGTAAGGAAATAAAATGAGCAAGTTACGCATTTACCAACTTGATTTTTTTCTCGTACTGAATTGGTTTTGTTCCTATATGAGTTTTAAACTAGTTCTGTCTTATGATCAATGAATTGCAGAAATGTAATCAGAATATTTTAAGCTGTTGATTTGTCTGGAGGTGATTTTTTTTTCCTCTTTTTCTTCATGGTGCTGGGGTTAGAACCCTGGGCCTTGTGCATGGCAGGCATGAAAGGGAATCCTTATTCATTAAGTCACTGATTCGGTAACTCGGGAGCAGTGAGAACACAGCTAATGCCTCAGAATTAAAAAGCAACCAGTTTTCATCTTTCCCATCAAAATTAACTGATCTACTGACTTAGTCCCTTTATATAAATGTAAAACAAAGTAAGTTTTATAAAAATGTATTGGTTCTTTTTTCTACATATATGCAAAAGAAAACAGTGTTAATAGCAATAAAGAGATTTTGAAAAGAAAATGGATAGCAAAGAGTTTGCGCAGATAAAATTGATGGCAGTAATGAGGTTCCTGCACTCTGGGAGTTGGACAGAGCCCTCACAGACTCTGTTCTTGCCCCATTCCTTTTGATCAGCAAATGTCTTCTCTGTTGAGTTTTGGAGGAGTGTGAAAAAAGCACACCTTTACTTGACATCTGCCCCCTTTCAAATATATGTTACATTGTCCCTATCACAAACAAATCAAATGACATGCTCCTTTATTGCTCTTGCTCTCAATACACATGTGCTCCTAAGCCCCCCACAGGTTGAACTTTTTTGTTTGGAAGATTATCACTCTTCCTTTGAGTTACAAATAGCCTTTTAGCCACATTTAATATAATGTAGGTATGCCTGCACATGAAGCTCTCTTCCATTCTCCAAAAGAGAATATCTCAAAATATTTTAGATCCATTTGAATTTATGAACTGAAAAAACTGTGCTTGAAATAATACATGTCATGATATTTAGTATAACCTATTTAAAGTCACATTACATAAAAGAGTAACTTAAATATACTGAGAGGCATTTTTCCCCAGTCTAATTAATGATGTAATTTTGTTTCAAAGTACAATTTGATTTCTTTATTTCTGAAAAATAATTTGGGGGGGCACTTTGCATCCTCATACTACTGGATCCTACACTGGTTCACTCCCTTCTTCTGAGATCTTCTTCCATGGTCTCTGTGCACAGTGCAGTCATGAGGCGTCTCCTGCCCCTCTTTCATGTGCTTATTTGCATATAAGGGCATAGAATCCCTTTCATTTACTGTTCTAGAAAGTTCCTCTTAACCCTTGACCCTCTTCTCCAGTGCTAACATTTCCAACAATACCAGTACACGTTTCCATCCCAAACTCGAAACAACTGGAATTGAAATTGGCCGTACCACTTTCATCCTAAATCCAAGTGTTTTCAAGTGGTGTGTTTTTTCTTCATTGTTGAATAAAAATGATGAGTACTTTAAGGTTTAAAATCTAAAGTAAAATATCAAAATCTGCTTCTAATAGTCTGGTAGATATCAGTCAAAAACAAAACTCCAGGTATCTCGTGCCTTTGGCAGGATCTTTTTATACCAAGAGTAATAACACCAAGCACATTTTGATCGTAAATAAGTTGAATCTTACTGTACAAAAAAATGTTTTATTCATTGCTGTTTATTTTCAGTCTTGAAAATGCATACCTAACTTATTTTTTTTCTTTTATAGGTTTCAACTCTCCACAAGATTTAAAGAAAATTATTTCCCTATCTGAAGAAGAGAGTTTGGAACATCCTAAGAAGCCAGCTGATGATACAAGATCCAAAGCTTCTCCACAACTGTCTTCTCCTCCCACTTCCCCACAGAGTTCTCCAAGGAAAGGTAGAACAAAGCAACTTGCTCTTTTTCTTTATCAAAAATCTATACATTTCAGTTATAATAAATTCTGGAATTATGTATTTCTTAATTTTTAATATAATATTAATTTTAAATGGTCTCTCCTATAATGTTCAATGGAATTTTTCCCTCATTTGTATGAATTGGAAAAATTTTTGGCATTTCTTTTTAATATTATTCTTATAATAGACAGAATTAAATTCATAAGTATATAAAACTATTTCTAAAATTTAAGTTTTTTATTGTCCCAATGTGGAAAGAATCCTTTTACATTAAAATTTCATATTACTAAATTTGGTTATATAACATTAATAGAGAGAAGAGCTCTTTGAAAACATAAAAAAACTGATATGTTCCTGATTTATTTTTTTCCCTTGTATTAATATGGGTCTTGATTACCTTTTTTGTTGCTATTTTAAGAGACCACATTTTAGGTGATCAAAATCTTCTCCTTATATGGATGCTTTCTTATATTAAAATAGATGATAATTTTCTTCCACATAACTCTCCAGGTTCCTTCCTCCCACTACCCTTTAATTGAAAAGAGTGAGTGTCAGTCAGTAGTAAAAAGCTAAGATTTAGTTTTCTTTAGAGGATGATCCTGAAAGGTTAATCAATTATTAGGTTTCACTCCCTCAACAAATAACTGCTTTTCTTTGTAGACATTTCAGGCATCTGCATTTTATGTGGGTATCAGTTCTATGGCCTTTGTTAAATGGATATATCTAAATTCTTTTCTCATCCTGTCCTGAGGTGGCAGTGGAAATCAGCTGGGATCTTTTGCTCCAGGCAGTTGGACTTAACCAGTTCCTCCTCTTCTCTTTGAAGTGAGAACAGTAACAAGAATAATGCACCACATACTTATGGGATAGGTGCGGTTTTTAGAACCAAAAACAGGATGGGAAAGAGGAATCATCTCATTAGTTGAAGAAAATGGAAGAGTTCCTCCAAATGTCAGGTGCTCCAAATGAGTGATTTTTCTGAACAGTGTTTTTGTTTTTTGGGTTTTTTTGTTTTGTTTTTGAGCAGACTTTTTAGGGAAGGATTTAAATCTTGCTCATCAGAATTTGTAGTGTGTGTTTAAAAAAGATATTTCATATATGAACATGTTAAATTTTTTCAATAACTGTGTAACCTTTAAAAAATAAATCAGGAAGTACCAGTTTACTAAATTAATGGAAACATACTTAAATTGGGAGCATTTAGATGCTCTAGATACATATATATATTTTAAACTAATAGGAGATCCTTAGTCATGTTATAAAAAAGATAAAAATAAGTACTGAGAAAGATTTGTTTTATTCTTTTCCATTAAAAATATCAAGATAAACCTCTTCTTTTTTGACTTTCAGAAATATTTTTAGTAACAAAGAAGAGTTAAGGGTCCTTTTAGGACAGGAAACGGACACCTGTTGAGACATTTTACAGTGATGGTCTGGGGAAAAGTACACATTACATCCTCAACAAGTGGCTTTTCATGTGATTCAGCTAATGTATTATTAATGTTGAATGGCAAAAATCGAAAGAGATTCTTCAGGTCTTATTTTTTATTCTTTTTGAAGACTAGTTTCAGTTGAACTTTGCTGTACTTATCACTCTGAAAATTGAAAACTTAGTTGAAAACAAGATTACTGACTTAGCAGTTTGGAAAAAAAAATCATGCTTTCAAAAAATCATGCTTTCAAATCTAATCAGTTGTTGTTTTTGTTGTTCTTGATGTTGTTGATGTTGTTGTTGTTGTTGATGATGTTGTTGAGGTTGTCATTGTTGATGTTTTTGTTGTTGATGTTTCCCAGTGCTGGGATTCTAACCCAGGCCTGGGGTGCATGCTCAACCTCCCTCTACCTCTGAGTGATACTCCAGCCCAGGTTCCTTTTATAGGTTAATGGTAGTGTCATTCATAGCCAGGGAAGCTAAGAACAGTCAAGTAGTGGAATCTTTTCTGAGCTTGTATAACAATATGTATGGAGGGAGAGAGAGAGTTGTCCCTCTCTAACTTTTTATCTCCATCCAAGTAAAATTTTACTTTGATCTTTTAGTCACTTGGTTAAAAAACAATCGTATTTCAATGGTGATATCCGTGTGTAACTTTTTCTTTCCTTTTGCTTCTATTTGGCAGACTTCAGTCTTATGTTGCAAACACAGAGTGTCTCACTAATCTGGTTTTGTTTCTCATGCAGGTTGTACTTGGGCTCCTAGGGGTACTATGGACAATTTTTCAGATTCTGGCCACAGTGAAATTTCTTCATGATCTAGTGTTGTCAGCAATTCTTCTTTTGACCCGGTGCCAGTCTCGCTCCATGGTGAGAGGCACCAGAGGCATCCTGTCAGCATTGTGGAAACAAACCTAGGTGTGGGCAGGACAGAACGTGTTGGGGTACTGCAGGCCCCCAGCCCTTCGGCGTGGCCAAGATGGCGCCTGGCAAGGTGCCAAGGAAGTGCTGAGAACAAAACCAGGTACCTCCAGCAGACTAATACTCTCTGCCAACAAGTGGCGTTATTTGAGGAAGTTAATGTGATTGGTTATGGGTCCTCGTGGACACTGCATGATTGCTATATCCACACTGTTGTGCTCCATTACTGTCCATGCTTTTCCCTCGTGATCTATAAGCTGATTGGTTGATGTATGTAATGTAAGGCGCTTGCAAGAGCGGCCAGTGCTGGCCAGCCAGAAGAAGCAGACTGCAGAAAATAAAGAACTTGCCCTGATCCGGTTTCGTGTTTCTCTGCGGGCAGGGGACGCGATAGATGGTGCCGAATCAAGACCGGGAACGAGAAAAAATATAAGGGTAAGTTCACATAAGTTTTCAAATCAAGAAAAATTAGTCTGAGAGTTCAAAAGGTGAGATGTCTCGAGGTTCGCGGAGCTGCGACAATTTATCACAAGAGGTTCCCCAGAGGAGGGACGATTCATCACAAGAGGTTCCCCAGAGGAGGGACGATTCATCACAAGAGGTTCCCCAGAGGAGGGACGATTCATCACAAGAGGTTCCCCAGAGGAGGGACGATTCATCACAAGAGGTTCCCCAGAGGAGGGACGATTCATCACAAAAGGATCCCCGTGGGAGGGACGATTTATCACAAAAGGTTCCCTGTGGGAGGGACGATTCAAGTGGTACCAAACTGTGTGCGTGTGTGAGTGAGCGTGTGTGCGTGCGCGCGCCTGTCTTTTGTTTGTGTGTTTAAACTAGTAAACTACCTCGTAGTCATGGGAACGGATCTGTCTAAGATTAGAATGCAGCGGCCACTTAGAGAACTTTTAAAAAATCACGGAACACCATTAAAGGCAAACACGGCCTTCAAGTTCCTAGATAATGTAGAGAAAGTCTCTCCGTGGTTTTTAGACGAGGGATTATTAAATCTTCCTCAGTGGGAACAGCTAGGAGAGGATCTGCGCGACGCGGAGAGACGCGAGCCTTTGCCAATGGGAACTCTGCCAATATGGTCACTTGTTAAATCTTGTTTGATGCAGCAAGGTAAATCAAAAAACCCTTTTAGGGACTTAAAGGGGCCTTTAGAAGAAGGAAGTCAGATCTTAGAAGAAATTAAAGAGGAACGATCATGTTCTCAGACTTCAGAAAGAGAAAGTTATACGGAAAGAGAAAGTTCTGAGGAAGAACTTACTGGGGAGGAGCTTGAGGAAGCTATGGGAAAGTTAAGCGTGCAACCTGAGCGCCATCTAGCATCTAAACGGCTTAGTACACCTATTGCCCCCAGAAGGCTTAGTACACCTATTGCTCCCAGTGCACCACCTATGGAGTTTAAGGAAAAGGAAAACCATAGCAGACATAGAGGGTGGGCCTCTTTACAGAATGCTACATATCCAGTATTTGAGGATGCTCAAAATCAAAGATTTCATCAGCTATTAGATTTTAAAATGGTTAAACAGCTAAAAGAAGCAGTGAGCACTTATGGGCCTCAATCGGCTTTTACAGTCTCACTGGTAGAGACCATGATGTCTTTAAATATGCTACCTTTGGATTGGACTAATTTAGCTAGAGCAACCTTGTCAGGGGGACAGTATCTTATGTGGAAAACAGCTTGGCAGGAAATTTCAATGGACACTGCAAGGCGCAATGCAGCTTCAGGGAATCCACAGGTAGACAGAGACATGTTGATGGGAACAGGGCCTTATGAGGGAGTCCAGGCACAGATTAATTATCATCCTGCAGTGTATGCTCAAATTGCTGTGGCTGCTATTAAAGCATGGAAAACCCTACAAGGGTCAGGAGATTTACAAGGACAGTTGTCAAAAGTTACCCAAGGAAGTAATGAGCCCTATGCAGACTTTGTTGATAGATTAATTCAAACAGCTTCTAGAATTTTTGGAGATGCTGATCAAGCAATGCCATTAATAAAACAGTTAGCCTATGAACAAGCCAATAAATGGTGCAAAGATGCCATCAGGCCATGGAGAAATAAAGACTTGACTACTTATTTAAGAGTCTGCAAGGACATTAATGAGGCCTCTGGAAATAGTGCTGCATTTATTGCTGCACTCGACAGACAAACCTCTGTTCTTGCCACAGCATTAGCACAAAGAGGAGGGAGTAAAAAAGGAGGATCTCCTGGTTCCTGCTTCACATGTGGACAAATGGGACATTTCAAAGCATGTTGCCCTTCCAAAAACAATGGCCAAGGAAAGGGGCCTAAGTTATGTCCGCGGTGTAAAAGAGGAAATCATTGGCTTAGTGAATGTTATTCTGTTAGGGACAATGAAGGGAATCTTTTACCAACTAACCCCAAGTTACAAAAAAACGGGGTGAGGGGCCCGCCCCGGGGCCCAAAACAAATATACGGGGTGATTCAACAAGTGCCACGACAGTGGTATCCTCCAACCGAGAAGGGAATGAAGCTCAGGAAAGAAGAGCCACCTCAGGAAGTGCAGGATTGGACATCTGTGCCACCTCCAGACTCGTATTAACCCCTGATATGGGTGTACAAATGGTAGACACAGATTGGGAAGGAAATATTCCGGCAAATTCAGTAGGATTGCTTCTAGGCAGAAGTTCTTCTACCTTAAGAGGTCTTATAGTCCACCCAGGAGTAATTGACCCTGATTTTCAAGGACAAGTTAGGGCTATGGTTTCTTCACCCAAAGGAATTACAGTCATTTCTCCAGGAGATAGGATAGCACAAATGTTAATTTTACCTAGTCAGCATTCCTTGTGGCCTAGTAAGAAGACAATAAGAGGAAATAACGGATTTGGGTCTACAGGAGGACCCTGGGCTAATTTTACTATGAACCTCCAAGATAGGCCCATAATGCAGTTAATAGTGGGACATAAACCTTTTATAGGACTACTGGACACAGGAGCTGATAAAAGTATAATAAGTGAAGCAGTTTGGCCCAAAGGTTGGCCTGTAGTTACAGCTAATCAAAATTTACAAGGTTTGGGTGTGGCTCACTCACCTAACCAGAGTGCTGCTTCGCTGTCCTGGAGGGATAATGAAGGCCATTCAGGGATTTTTCAACCATATATCTGTAAAATACCTATTTCCTTATGGGGGAGGGATGTCTTAACTCAAATGAATGCTAAATTAACAACAAATATTAATTCTAAACCTGTGACACATATGATGAAAAGGATGCAATATACAGAAAATCAAGGGTTAGGTCGAGAACAACAGGGATCACTACAACCCTTGCCCTTACCTCCTCCAAAAAATGATTTCAGAGGGCTGGGTTTTATATAGGGGCCACTGTTATTACACCAATTCCAATAGTTTGGAAAAATGATGAGCCACAATGGATTCAACAGTGGCCCCTTACTACAGTAAAGTTAGAAGCGGCTCATAAATTAGTACAAGAACAAGTACAGGCAGGACATTTACAACCGTCCACTTCTCCCTGGAATACTCCTATTTTTGTCATTAAGAAAAAGTCTGGAAAGTGGAGACTATTACATGATTTAAGAGCCATTAATGCACAGATGTTCCCTATGGGTCCTATACAACGGGGATTGCCTTTAATTACAGCTTTACCTAAAAATTGGCCCACTGTCATTTTAGATTTAAAAGATTGTTTTTTCTCAATCCCATTACATAGAAGGGATTGTTGGCGATTTGCTTTTACCTTACCTTCTCTCAATCATGCACAGCCTGACCAAAGATTTGAGTGGACTGTGTTGCCTCAAGGCATGACTAATAGTCCCACATTATGCCAAATGTATGTAGATAAAGCCTTAAAACCTACAAGAGACAATTTTCCAGACTTGTTGATTTATCATTATATGGATGATATCCTTATCTGCCACAAAAACAAACAATTCTTGGAAAAGGCTTTGCAATTTTTAATTTCCACTTTACAACAGTATGGTTTAAATATTTCTCCAGAAAAGCTACAAATGGGAGAAACTCAAGAATATCTAGGTACTAAGCTTACAGCTACTATGGTAAAGCCTTTAAAATTAACCATTAGAACCGATAAGCTTAAAAAACTAAATGATTTTCAAAGACTCCTTGGAGATATAAATTGGATTAGGCCATATTAAAAGATTACCACAGGAGAGCTGAAACCTCTATTTAATATACTTAAAGGAGACCCTAATCTCCATTCTCCGAGAGTCCTTACTTCGGAAGCACAAAAGGTTCTCACGCTGGTAGAACAGAGATTGCAATCAGATTATACAGAAAGATGTGATCCATCCCAACCTCTAATGTTGATTATTATCCCAGAACAACATAGCCCATATGGAATTCTATGGCAAGGAGGACCTTTACAGAGTATCAATCTCCCAGCATCGCCCACAAAACAGTTACAAACATTTCCTAAGGCAATAGCTCAGTTGATATACAAAGGGTTAGAAGCCTGTATTACCATATTTGGAAGTCACCCTAAGGTTATTATTATTCCCTATACTAAACTACAAATGCAGTGGTTGATTCAGCATGATGATGATTGGGCTATTTTATATTGCTCAACCACAGCAACATTTGATAATCATTATCCTAAACATCCATGGATACAATTTTGTAAAAATACTCCCATTATATTTCCAAAAATTACAAAGATGCAGCCTTTGCATCATTGTCAAACAATATTTACTGATGGATCTAAGAATGGAGTGGGAGCAGTAATAGTTGGAGATAAAACTGAAACCATCATTCTCCCTTCCTCATCTGCCCAAGTAGTGGAGCTTGCTGCAGTAGTCTTAGCTTTTAATATCATGAAAAATCAACCTTTTAATCTGTTATCTGACAGTTATTATATAGTACAATCAATTCCTTGTTTAGAAACTGTGCCTTATATTCCTGATGGATCCACAGTTGCTCCTTACTTTCGAACCTTACGTGCCCTAATTTTAGACCGCAAATACCCCTTTTATGTAGGACATATTAGAGCTCATTCTGGCCTACCAGGACCACTTGCCAAAGCAAATGCTAAGGCTGATAAAGCCACAAAAACCATCTTTGCTTTTACACTATTTGAACAAGCTAAGATGTTTCATTCACAATTTCATGTTAATTCTACTACTCTTAGAAGAAAGTTCAATATTTCTAAAGATGTTGCTAGACAAATTGTTAAAACATGTCAACATTGTGCCACCCTATTGCCAGTACAGTCTGTTGGAGTAAATCCCAGAGGACTGTTACCTAATCATATTTGGCAAATGGATGTAACTCATATTCCTGAATTTGGTACTGTAAAGTATGTACATGTTTCAGTAGACACCGCTTCAGGAGTAATTATGGCCTCAGCTCACACTGGTGAAAAGGTTAAAGATGTTATACAACATTGTTTACAAGCATTTGCAGCCTGGGGCATTCCAAAAATCATCAAGACTGATAATGGGCCAGCTTACACATCCAAAAGTTTTCTTCTATTTACAAAAAATTTTGGTATACAACTTATCACAGGAATTCCTTATAATCCTCAAGGACAAGGAATAGTGGAACGCACTCATTTAACATTAAAAAATTGTTTAATAAAACAAAAAGGGGGAATAGGTGCTGACCTTAGAGCACCTAAAGAAAAACTAAATTTAGTACTTTTTATTTTAAATTTTTTAAATGTGGACAAAAATGGAAGCACGGCTGCAGAGAGACATGCTAATCCCGCAAGTACTCAAATGTGGGTAAAGTGGAAAGATATTCTCACAGGTACATGGAAAGGACCAGATCCAGTTCTTCGGTGGGTCCGAGGGTCTGTTTGTGTCTTCCCACAGGATCAGCAAACACCAATTTGGATACCTGAAAGGTTGACCAGACTGGTGCATCAAAGTAACGATGAAGAACATCGTGCTGATAAGCGCCCTGCTAATGATGATGTTGACACTGGTGAAGACATGAGAATTATGGGCGATAGTTAAAGCCTGGCCATATCCTTTACCGTTAACTAATACTTCCTCTTTACTTCCTCCATTGTTCACCACCAATGCGGCTACAGGATTACCCACCACGTCTTTTGATCCAGATACTCATCTATATAATTTTTCCACTTTCTCCCTCCCTGGAACCTTGTGCTTTGATATACCTGAAGCTAATGCTATTAGTAGTAATGACTTTAACCCTTGTATTGTTCTCCAAAAGCAGGTACAGGGTTTCTTTACATCCAAGGATTCTCCTGATGATCTACCCAAGGCTATAATACGCTTGGTGTTCACTTTGGTAATGGTACACAAATAACCACATCAATGGAATATAGGGAAGGGGCAGCCACTTTGATTACAGGACTTATACCTCACAGATTACCACTTCCCACTAATGGATTTAAAACTCCTAGACTTTTTCCTCCATGTAAACCAAAATTTTCCACACTTCCTACTTGGACAGGTTGTCAAGATGCTGAGCAAGCAGCCCCAGTTCAACATGGATTTTTCTTCACACCAAATTTTACTTCTCAGCGTACTACTGATGACTTTCATGATTATGACGGCAAATCTGGCGGAAGGCGCACTAATCCTTTTGATAATTGGTTGCTATTTACCTCGACTTCAGGATATACTAACTTACAACCCTTTTTTGCTCTTAAAGGAGGTTCTTTCAGACAATGCGAATGGACTTCTAGGAAGTGGACTGGAATTGACAAGAGTGGAGCCAAGACTACTACTAATTGTACTCAAAATCTTTCATTCTTGTCCACCCCAGTCTGTGTGTTCCCTCCTTTTATGTTTTTACTAACTAACACTAATAGCACAAATCTTAATTGCTCTCAATCTAGATGCTACCTTTCTCAATGTTGGAATGCTACCAATTTCTCCCGAGCGGTCATCATGCGAATTCCTACTTTTCTGCCTATGCCAGTCTCTGTTACAGATGATGAATTGCCAGTATTGCTTTCCAGAAATAAGAGGGACTTTGGAATCACCGTAGCAGTCATTACCACCATAGTTGCATCAGCAGCAGCAGCCGCCGCAGCAGCTGTAGCCTTGACGACATCAGTACAGTCAGCAACTAAGCTTAATGAAGTGGTCCAGCAGACAGCTACTGCTCTGTCTACTCAACAAACAGTGGATCAACACCTAAAAGCAGGACTACTTTTGGTGAACCAGCGTGTGGACTTACTTCAAGAACAAATGGACCTTATACAAGAACTGTTAAGCGTGGGGTGTATTTATCATCTGCCGGGACTGTGCATTACACCTGTAGCTTATCATAATCTTAGTTATGCAGCAAATTTGTCTAAAATCATATCTACTCAGCTACGTGCCAATTGGTCTTATAAATTTGATAATCTTACTGCCATTCTTAGATCACAAATTGTTAGCCTTAATTCTACTAGAGTTAATGTAGCCCCTATATCTGAAATGCAAAATTGGTTATCTTCTTCCTTCAGTTTTGTAAAGCAATGGGCAGGAATGGGAGCATTGTGTGTGCTAATGATTATTGCAATTATCTTCCTCACACGCTTTATCATGCGTATACGCCAAGTTCATGCCAGAGATCGCATCATTTTCCATCAAGCCATGATGGCCTTAGAGGCTGGCAGCTCTCCTCAAGTCTGGCTGAGCATGCTGGATCGGTAGTCAACGACGGGTAAGGAAGGAGGTAACCGCGTACCGACCTAAGACAGGAGCTGTAGCATGCTCTGCAGTTATCCGATGATGGGTAAGGACGATAGTTGACCACTCCGCCTAAGACAGGCACGATCCCAAGCCAGCATTCTTTTAATAAATAAAAAAGGGGGAGCTGTCGGGGTACTGCAGGCCCCCAGCCCTTCGGCGTGGCCAAGATGGCGCCTGGCAAGGTGCCAAGGAAGTGCTGAGAACAAAACCAGGTACCTCCAGCAGACTAATACTCTCTGCCGACAAGTGGCGTTATTTGAGGAAGTTAATGTGATTGGTTATGGGTCCTCGTGGACAGTGCATGATTGCTATATCCACACTGTTGTGCTCCATTACTGTCCATGCTTTTCCCTCGTGATCTATAAGCTGATTGGTTGATGTATGTAATGTAAGGCGCTTGCAAGAGCGGCCAGTGCTGGCCAGCCAGAAGAAGCAGACTGCAGAAAATAAAGAACTTGCCCTGATCCGGTTTCGTGTTTCTCTGCGGGCAGGGGACGCGATAGTCACCAGACATCCATGTGCAGAAACAAATTTAAAAAGATACCTGACTTGGATCTTTTACTCTGATCTTTTGTACTAGCATCAAGTGAAAATTCATTAATAGCTCAGAGATCCCAAACTATGAAAGTTGTAGAAGGAAGTATAGGGGACATTCTTGTAGATATTGATCTGGCTGAAGGTTTTCTTGGTATGACCCCCAAAGCACAGCAAGACAAGGAAAATTTGACCAATGATATGACATAAAATGAAAAACCATCTGCAGAGCAAAGGAAATGACCAACAGAATAAAGAGACAACCCACCAAATGGAAAAAAAAAATAGGGACAAACTATTCTTCCAACAAAGGATTAATATCAACAATGTATAAGCAACTTGAATGACTCAGTAAAATCCCATAATAACCCAATTAACTCTGAGTGAATTATGTGAATATTTCAATAACTTTATCTGAAAATACAAATGAAAATCACAATGATATATTATCTCACTTCATTTAGAATGACAATTATCAAAAAGATGAGAAGTAATAAATATGGGTGAGCCTGAGAAGTACGAGAAGTTCTTGTACACTCTTGGTATAACCCAAAACACCAGAAATAGAACTACCATGTGCTGAGCAATCCCACTACTTGAAAATGAATTAAAAAACTTAATTCAGTATGTAGAAGCAATTTCTGCACTCACATGTTTCCTGCAGCACTATGTACAATAGTCAAGATATGGAATCAAACTAAGTATCCATTGATGGATGGAGCAGGCAAAGAAAAAAATGGAGTAACATTCAGTCATAAAAAGAATGAGATTCTCAAATTTGCAGCAACATGGATGGAAGTGAAAAATATACTAAGTAAAATTAACCAGTACAGAGAAAGTACTACAGGTTTTTCCTACATGTAGAAACTAAAGAGTTGATGCAGTAGTAAACAACAAAATAGGGTTACCAGAGCCTGGGATAGATGTTGGGGAAGCAGAGTATGGAGAAGCTGGTTCATAGATTGAAGCTGGGTGGGAGAAATAACTTATAATGTTCCCTTGCAGACTAGAATAACTATAGTTGATAATAATTAGTGAACATTTCCTAAGCTAGTAGAGAGTGTTTTGGATGTTCCCAAGATAAAGAAATTATAACTGATGAGATGATAGATTTGACCTCTACCCTAATCTGGTCATTATATATTGTATACACATTGAAATGTCACAGAGTAGCTCCATAAAATGCAGAATTTATATGTGCTCATCAAAAAACACATAATGAAAACAATAATTATCAGATAAGATGATTAGTTTAGTTGCTTCCTTTGTGCCCTCTAGAGAGTGGGGCAATACCTGGTCTCTAGAGCTCAGGTCTCCAAGGTTTTATCTACAGGTGTAAAAACACACGTTTCCCTCCCAATTGGGAGAGATCTTAACTTTGGTTTATCAGGTTTAAAATTCAAATGAAAGATTGAAATTTATTTCAAGAAGGACAACTGAAGAGGGAAGAAAGTGACTCTAGAACTATATTGAGAAATAAAGGTGAGTTTGCAAGAAACAAGAAAGCACTGCATGCCATGCTTTGTATTTGAGGCTCTGGCTCAGCCTAGTTCCTCAAAGCAGGTATGGTGCAAGGAGGAAGAACAGCACTGGAAAGCGGGGGGATGTGGACTATTTCACTTCTGCAAATTGTGAGGCATAGCCAATGTAGAGTAGGCAAGGATATAAGTAAATGAAATATATTCTGGTAGAATAGACTCTAGTGGAAAAAAGTAAATTTACCAACATCATTATGATTATAAAACAGGAAGCACATGTGACTTCAGTGAGCAAATGTAATAAGCAAACTGGAGAGAAAAATCCAATAGGGTAGAAGATTTGCAGTATTGTGTTTCCTGAACACAGAGATGTATAAATTTAATAGCAAAATAACAATAGTGTTTGGATCATAGGAGTCATTCTCTTCTATGTAAAATGGGTTTAAAATGAATTTTTAAAGGCCTTAGATAAATGAAATGTTATGAAAAATGTGATAATCAGAGTGTTTGTGATTTCTTTGTTCTTTGAGGTCACACTTAATACTTACATTTGAGTCTGCCATAAATATCCATATTTATGAATATAAGAAAGCTCAGAGACTTTGAATGTGTTTGCATTCATTTTGCAAATTTTACTGATGCACCACCTGAAAACTGTTTCTTATGTTATGTGATCACAGACAACTCTACCAGAAAAAAATAGACAGACATTTATGGTACAATAGGAACTGAGAGATACTGTGTGCCAATGAGAGACAGAGAGACAAAGAGACAGAAACAGAAACAAGGAAACAGAGAGAGATAGTGAGACACACAGAGATGCATAGAAAACAGATTGCCTTTGTAATTGGAAGTTTTTGGTCGAATCTTCAGTACATTTAGTTACTCTGGATACTCCCGTGAAAACATTCCCTGGATCTCATTCTGTAGCTTCCTTTGATGCTCTGTGGCATTTTCAGTGCCATGTGTTTATTTCTGATATATTTGAAATCCTTGGTTTTGCTCACAAATTAAAAGTGTGATTATTAACAAAGGAAATGTACTAGCATCTAGACCTAAAATACAGATTACAGTCTAGTGTAGGGAAGAATGGGCTCATGGCTAGGAGTCTGAGGATAAGAGCTCAAGGCAGATGAGAAGATTGGGCTGTGTCATTGGTAAGGTCGAACTTTCTCTGGCTTCTCTCTTGTCAACTCTAAAACAATGTAGTCAAGTAGACCATCTTTAAAATTCATTCTAATTTTGTTATCTATTTTATTCAGAGGCAATGTGAAAATAGTTGAAAAGAATACCCTCTGAAATCTTGATTATGATATATTTTGGTATAGTATTTATTGTATCAGACAGATTAAAGTGCTCAGATATGGAATTCACAATGCAGGCACAGAAGTGTTAAGGCTGCTGGCAGTAAACAGTATCATGTAAACAAAATGCAAAATTAATTTGGTTGCAGTGTTGACCTGATAAACCATTAAACTATATTAGGCTTTACTTTTGTGAATTTACAAAATTCAATGGCAGCTGAAATTTTTATGCCAAGATCTATTTAATATAGTCATACATATTTTTATATTATTTTCCCATATGTCTTAAGATTCCAAATTACTTTTGAGAACTTAGGATTCACTTCAATAATTGCATTCTTAAGAAAATTTAAAAATGGTTCCTGCGTTTTAAAATTTAAACATGTGGTCTACTTTGAATATTGAAAATCTAGATCCTGAAGTGATTTTGTTTCATTCTACAGGCTCTGTAAAGAAGTGAATCAAGTTTCCTATTTCCTCACATCATTCTTCACTGTTTTCATTTTCAAGACTTACTTTAATATTACAGACCAAAGAAAACATGGTACTGTTAGATAGAAATAAAAGTGGGATTACATTCACCCTCCAGGGTTTCTCAGATTATCCAGAACTAAAAGTCCACTGTTCATGGTTTTTTTGACTATCTACAGTGTCACGGTGGTAGGGAATATTGGGATGACGGCCATAATCAAAATTAATCCCAAACTGCACACCCCCATGTACTTTTTCCTCAGTCACCTCTCTTTTGTGGATTTCTGCTGTTCCTCCACCATTGCTCCCAAGATTCTGGAAAACCTTGTTGCAGAAGACAGAAGCATCTCTTTTTCAGAGTGTATAGTACAATACTCTTTGTTTTGTACCTTTGTGGTAACCGAAACCTTTCTGCTGGCAGTGATGGCCTATGACCGCTTTGTGGCCATCTGCAACCCTCTGCTCTACACAGTGGTCATGTCCCAGAAACTCTGTGCTGTGCTGGTGGCGGGATCCTATGCATGGGGGGCGGCCTGTTCCCTGATATTAATGTGCTCTGCTCTGCACCTGTTTTTTCATGGCTCCAACACAGTTGATCACTTCTTCTGTGAGTTCTCCTCCCTGCTCTCCCTCTCATGCTCAGATCCCCACATCAACTCTTTGCTGCTCTTTGTTTTTGCCACATTCAATGGAGTCAGCACCCTGCTCATCATCCTCACGTCTTACGTGTTCATCCTGGTTACCATCCTCAAGATGCCATCAGCCAGGGGGAGGCACAAGGCCTTCTCCACCTGTGCCTCTCACCTGACGGCCATCTCCATCTTCCACGGCACCATCCTGTTCCTCTACTGTGTACCCAACTCCAAGAACTCCAGGCACATGGTCAAAGTGGCCTCTGTGTTTTACACAGTGGTGATCCCCATGCTGAATCCCCTCATCTACAGCCTGAGAATAAGGATGTCAAGGACACTGTCAGCAAAGTATTGGGCAGTAAAGTCTCTTCTTTTTGAGCATCATATTAGCATGACATTTGTTCCTGATATTTAAGTTTTGTTCTTGAAGTTTGGTTTTAAGGATAACATTAAAATTAATAGGATCATATTGTACAAGATAATAGAAATGGAGTTTTCTTTCAAGGAAATAAACTTGACTCTCTTTTTGTAAAAGTTCACCAATCTCTCTTATCGTTAATACATTTAATCACAAATTGTGATAACACAATATAGTTTGTAATCTGATTGTGAAGATTAAAAGACAACATTCATTCCATCTCTGATACCTATGTATAACTCAATATTAGTTTCATCCCCCTTTTTATAAGGTATTTATAATATACAAGCCTATTAATAAACATAGGAATTTTACTTATACCATAGAAATAATAGTTACAATGAAGCATAGTACAGCAATGAGGTATATTATCAATGCATAATGGTGGAAATAATAAGAACCATAAAGGTTACCATGAAGAGAATGCTAAAATGCATGAAGGTTTTTTGAAGGGTGTTTTCATAAACTAGGTGTAATATGAACTTGACCTTGGAAAAGAGAATGGGTAGAGTTTTGCTGATTCATTTCAGTGAAAAAAGAATTTTATTAAAGGGAAAATAGCATAAATAAATTCTGGTTGAAAAAAAACAATAATGAATCTAAGAACCAACAAATATTTTATTGAGCTAATGTGATATAACTTGCATGTATGAGTATATGTGTGTGCATTTCCTGTGTAGTGCATACAGGTTACTGAAAACGAAATTTCAGAAAACTCTGGTCTACATGCTAACTGTAGTTTTGAAGATGCACCAGTGTGACAGTGTGACATCCATCTTATACTTCACCAGAGGTTTAAGACACACAGCTTGGATATGAGAAGATCTTACCTGCAAAGCAATGTTGGTACACACCTGGCCAACTTGTTATTCATGCTTTCTTTCTAGTTATTATCAATGCTTTGGCACTTTTTTGTTGAGAAACGGCATAATTCCTAAGTCCTTCTCAACAGAATTCTCATTCACCTTGAAACAAAATTATTTGAACTTCTCTTAAATGTTGAAAGATAACTAGTATCAACATATACTTATTCAAAATAAAATTTAAAAATCCATATTCTATTCATCATGCAGATTAAAAATACCAGATCTCTACTTTAATAAACTCACTTTTGCTTGAATAACGTGTGTGTCATTTTTCTCCTCTTTACTTAATATGCTTAGATAAAATTCTGAACAATTATTAATAGAGTGAAAAAAATCAATTTGCATTTATTTTAGGGAAAGAAAAATGTAACTTGGTGCACAATTTTATATGGGTCAAAGAAAGTATTTCCTCTGATCATATTATTTTGGCTCTTACAATGTTTGTTTTTTGATGTTGTAATAAGAAACACACCACAAATTAAAATATAAGAACACTATATATTTTGATAAAATATAACTAACTAACTTTTCAAATATTCCTGAAAGTATTTCTTTTCATGGGCATATGGGCTTGGGTTTCTAATTCCAATTAAATAATGTATTTGTAGAAAAAACTCAATTCTAGATCAACAGGTTTCAGTATCATTTCTATATCAATATTTTAATAAATAAACATATTACAGCTAATTCAATAAGGGTTGCTTTTAACAAATAGATTTTAGAGCAGTTTGTTTTGAAGTCAGTAGAGGTAATCACTTTTTCAAATTCAGGCAAGTTTACTGCAAATATTTTCTCAGGTCTTACCATATATAAATTAAAGATATCCATCATTCTTCTACTTGCAAGTTTATTGATCAAAGTAATATCATTAAACAGTTTATAAAATGTAATATCTGCATTTAAACTTGCCAACACACTATTTTACTAATATGATATTTCATAGTATTATATTTTGTGGTTGAAATTATAACACGAGAGACTTTCATTTGCTAATGAAATTCACAATATTATGTGAAGTGGAAAAGCAGGATAAGGAAAAACAGATATCACATAATCCCATTTCTATGTAGAATTTTAAAAGTTGGTCTTAGAGAAATTGAGAGTAGAATAATGGTTACCAGAGTCTGGGGAGAATAGAAAGCAGTGGAGAGGAAAAAAGTCAGAGAGGAGAAATAAATACTCGTGTTTTGAAGACACAAACAATAAGTGTAATGTACTATGTATCTCAAAATAGTTAAAAGAGATAATTTCTGACTGCACATACCACAAAGAAATGATAAAAATTTAAGGTGATATATGGAAAAATTAACCCGTATTGACCATTACTCTGTATATACATGGATCAAAATTATGGCATTTGGCAGTAAATGTATGGAACTGGAGAATGTCGTGCTAAGAGAAATAAGTCAATCACAAAGAACCAATGGCCAAATGTTTTCTCTGATAGGCAGATGCTAATTCACAATAAGGAGGATGCTAGGGAGCAATAGAGGTACTTTTGATTAGGTAGAGGGGAGGGAAAGGAGGGCAGGAAGTGTGGGGTAGGAAGTACAGTAGAATGAATCAGTCATCATCACCCTATGTATTTATGGTATTACATGACCTGTATAACTCTACATCATGTACAACCATAAGAATGAGAAGTTATAGTCCATTTATGTATGATGTGTCAAAATACATTCTACTGTCCTATATAACTAATTAGAACAAATTAAAATACATATCACATTATACTTCATGAATAGGTGCATATATTAAGTGAATTAAAAATCAAATATTATTAAAAGTTTAAAGTTTCATGTTTATATTATTCAAAATATGGAGTGGCCATAAGATAAATTCTGATAAACCTTTTCTATATCAGCTACCTTTACTTTCTACTTAATGCTCACTTTTTATAGTTTTAGAACTTTTATTAGTTTGTTTAACTCATGTGTAAGGGTTCATTTTTAACACAATTGTACATGCATGGAATATAATTTGCTCTAATTTGGTCCACAATACACCCCCCTTCCCCTTCCCTCTTCCTTCCTTTTTCTCCCTTTCCTCTAGTATACTAATCTTTTTTCTATTTATTTACAGTTTTTTTTTTTTTTCTAAATTAGTACCTCATGGATATGCGAAATGGCGAGATTCACTATGGTGACTTTCACAGGAAAGTTTGGTCAGATACAGTTCAACATTTCTCCCCTTTATCATCCCTCCTCCCTCCCTCACAAATCCTTTCCTCTACTCCAATGATCCCTCTTCTAATTTTATAGGATTCGCCTGTCTATTTCTTTTTTTCCCCTATCTTGGTCTAGCTTCTGCATATCATTTCACCCTTGACTTTCTGAGTCTAGCTTATTTCACTTAGCATCATAGTCTCCATTCCATTCATTTACTGAAAATACCATAAAGTGTCTTCGTTATGGCTAATACTCCATTTTGTATATGTATCCAATTTTCTTTATCTGTTCATCTGTCGAAGGGCACCTAGGTTGGTTCTATAGCTTGGCTATTGTGAATTGTGCTACTATAAACATTGATGTGATTGTGTCTCTGTAGTATGCTGATTTTAAATCCTTTGGAAATATACCAAAGAGTGGAATAGTTGGGTCAAAAGGTGGTCCCCTTGCTCAGTTTTTTTTGAGAAATCTTCTATTTCCCAAATGGTTTATACTAATTGATAGTTATTCCAACAATGTAGAAGTGTACTTTTATCCCCAAATCCTCACCAGCATTTATTATTGTTTGTATTCTTGATAATTGTCATTCTGCCCTGAGTGAGATGAAATCTCAATGTGGTTTTGATTTCTACTGTCCTGCTTGTTAGAAATGTTGATTTTTTTCATGTATTTGTTGACCATTAGTATTTTCTCTTTTGAGACGTGTGTATTTAGTACTTTTGCCCATTTATTAATTGAATTATTTGGTGTTTTTGTGTTGTTTATTTTTAGTTCTTTATATATTCTAAATATTAACCCCTTGCATATTGGGTGCTAAAGATTTTTTTCCCATTCTACAGTCTCTCTCTTTCCATGCTCTTACTTGTTTTCTACAGTCTCTCTCTTTCCATGCTCTTGTTTTGTTTGCTATGAAGAAGGAGTTTGGTTTCATTCCATTTCACTTATTGAGTATTGGTTTCCTATCATGTACTTTAGGAGTCTTGTTAAAGAAGTTGATGCTTGTTTGAATATGATGGACTGTTGAACCTACATTTCTCTTGCAGAAATAAAAATCTACCAACTTTTACAAATGCCGCACAAATCTTTAAGTATAAGATGAATTGAAAAGCAAATAGCTTTCTGCAAGGCATTTGCTGGATGTCATTCATCATGGACAACCATGTTCTTTGCAAATACTCTTTTAGCTTTGCTGTCATGGGATCTTCTCTTCAATAGTTATTCATTTTGGGACAAAAGTTGTATGGTTTACACCTAGCACACTGAATTGGTATTAAACAAATACGTCCATCAGTCTACTTTATATCTGATTTCAAAATATTCCTCCATGGACTATAATACATGTAAATTTTCTTTTCCATGAAATTACTTTCGTATATACCAGAGAAAATAAGAACTGATTTGTCTTGATGAAGAAGACTCCAGGACGCATGGATAACATTTAAAGTTGTCCTTTGCCATAGGTTTTGGATGTTGGTTTTGGGTTTTTTTCCTGATTAGAGTAATTCACAGAGAAAATTTAAATGAATAAGAGAAAGTCATTGAATTTGAAGAAATGGAGAAAAGGCATGTGGGAATGCTAGTTGTAAAATGAAACCCAAGATTCCTTAAATTCAGAAAGTCTTTAGATCAACCTAGGAAGAGTTTTTTTGAGAATTTAGGAATGGTTTATCTGTAACTATTTACTTCTATGAAACTTCAAAATATTTGCTGTATCTAGGGGCACATGGACTGTGGTTTGAATACTGAAGTCATGTCAAAGTTCAGTAGTCAGGAAAGGAGTAGACATGGAGGGATGGTGAGACATCCCAATGCAAAGGACTACTGCTTTGCACAGGGACTCTGTCCTCCCAGGGACCTTGCAACTATGCTCTTTCCATAGTCATGTGTGGTGCAAACTGAAAGCAGCATATGTCCCACCTCCAACAGGGATTCTCTGCGTTACTTTGGGCAAATTATACTTTTGGCCCAGTAACCTCATTTGTAAAGGACATAAAATTATTTATATCATTTATTTTTGTAAAGAGGAAATACGTTATAGTTGGATTTAGAAAAGTACATAGCATATAGTAAGTGCCCAAGTGAGCAATGGCTATTATTCTCACTATAGTAGGTTCACTGTCCCCACTCTGTGGAGAATAATGTGTCTTGAGACCCTATACCTTGCAGGAAGGAGCTGTTGTATATAAAGCAGACAAACTTAAAAGATGCATCCATATATTTCATAATGGCAATATGAGAACTCAAAGACAAAATTATTGGATGTAGCTTTCCATGTATCAAATTCATCATAAACTCTGAATGAATGGAGTTAGCTTATAATAACCTATGCATAAAAGAGAAATATAAAGTGTACCTACCACATTATTTATTTTCCCCAGTTCATACCTCATAGTGAAGATAGTTGCTTCCCATAGTGAAAATAGTTGTTTGAATCCCAAGAGTTTTCTTGATATTTTGTTGATGTCCCACAGAGATCAGTAATTGTTTTGAGTAGCCTAGGGAACACAGATCCCAGAGAAACATCCACAAACATAAAGTCTATGACATTTTCCATCACATCAATTTCAGAAAAAAGGAAAGCAATTGAGTACTTACTCCACAGATGGGTTGAAATACATACTTATTATTTTTGGGGGGATGTTTGGATATGAATAACATTTTCTGGGAACTGGAAATTTGATTTTTTTCCATGTTTGAAATCTCTTATAGTCATAAGTGAGAGAAGAATGAGGTGTAAAAGAGGAAAATAGTATTATAGATTTTTAAAAAATTCTGAGTAGTATTCCTCTCAGAGAATTCTTTGAGAAATGTCAAGATTTAAGCACTGCTTTAAGAAAATATACTTCTCCTTTTGAGGTAAAGAACATTCTCAATGGGAAATAGAACAATTTTATCTGCAGAAGCACATATCTCATAAGAAATGCTAGCATGAGAGGAAAATCAACATGAACAATGGAGATAAATGTATTTTCAGTTCTTCTTTTACATCTCTCTCTCACAATAACTCCATCTGTGCAACCTGGTCAAGCCTGCATGGAGAGGCTCCATATGGTCACCCCAACACTGAGGGTGGCAATGAGACACCCATGAGAATTTCCATGGAGGAACACAAACACATGAACCGTCACTGAAGTAGAAAAGGGAGGGATTGCTTTAGCTCTGTACAAAGCACTTTAGAATGTCAATTGAAAGCAGGTTTCTCAGTGACTTACAGTATCATCCGTGGGGTTTGGCTGTGTTGGAGGTGAAGGTGAGGGAGAGGGATGGTAGAGTTTTTAGTAGCATCCTTACTAGATGTAATAAGTACACGCACCTACCATGGTGACAACCAAAAATATCACTGACAAATGCCACGTAGTGGTCATATTCAACTCCTGGTAAAGGAGCAGTGCTCTGTGAACCACTAACCACCTGGTTTTTTTTTTTTTTTTTTTCAGCCTTAAAAACAGGAAAAAAAAATTCAAAATTTTGCATTACTTTGAACTCAGTGGAGGACAACTCATTTTTCCTGGTCATTTAGAGAAAGAAAACAATATAATTACATAAGGATACTATTTTACCTGTCCCTCAGTTTTATTGTTCACTGACTCATTTTATCAGTATCAATTCTAATATCTTTAAAATTATTTGTCATGATATTTTAAAGAGAAGCATATTTTCCTTCATATTACTTTTTAACACATATCATCTTGAACTTAAAAAATAATTTTGAAAATTTCCTGTGATACTTCATTTCTAAATTTTTTATCATAAATAATGCTGCAATGTTAAGTGGTTATTTTTCTCAATAATACCCTATGCACATCTTTGATTAACTCTTAAGGTAGAATCAAAGAAGCAAATTAATTGTCAAGTAGATCATCCTGACATTAAAAATGTTATAAATATAGGAAGGCTGTTCTCAAGAGTACTAATTACCTAAACTGTGGCAAACATTAGGCACTTTATTAAACTGAAAAACTAGGTTAATTTTATAGAAGAAATGATGATATGGAGTATAATAACTACTTTCCCAACTAAAATACATAAACAAAACCTAAACACTTGTGGGATAGTAATTATAAATAAGCCTATCTCATCAGTTTTCAGAAAGGAAAACTCAGAAAATTTTACCACATGTTTTAAAATTTATTTCCTTTGATCACAATATTTGGAATATTGATTATAGAGTCAAGTAGGTAAAATGGCTTTAAAAGTTATACAGAAATTTTGCTAATCAAATAACATGATGACATCACGCCTCATGATTCAATGCCAAACTTGCAATTTTGAAAACCTAATCAAACATACAGAAAAGATTTTATAAATATTAATAATTTCATGTGATCTCTGAAGTAAACTAAAGGCTTTATGCATCTCAATTATGTGATGCCTTAATTTTTGCTAAATTGAATAGCACAGATAACAATTCTCTATGGATAAAATTAACTAACTTATTGATTCTGTTGTTTTTTATTTATTTTTAATTTTTTAAATTTTTTATCCAGTGAAAACTAAATTTCATCACATAATGAAGAATAGCTTTTAATTTTTGGTTTTGTTTTTGTTTTTGTTTCCCCCCACCAGCCACATATAAAGTGGGCACATGGATAAGGAAAACTGTTCCACTGTGACAGAGTTCATTCTCCTGGGATTGTCAGATGTTCCCGAGCTGAGAGTCCCTCTCTTCCTGGTGTTCCTTCTCATCTATGGAGTCACAGTTCTGGCCAACCTGGGCATAGTTGCACTGATCCAGCTCAGCTCTCACCTGCACACTCCCATGTACTTTTTCCTCAGTCACTTGTCCTTTGTGGACTTCTGCTACTCCTCAGTCATAGTGCCCAAAATGCTGGCCAACATATTTACCAAGGACAAAGCCATCTCCTTCCCAGCCTGCATGGTACAATTCTATTTGTTTTGCACTTGTGTGGTCACAGAGGTCGTCCTGCTGGCAGTGATGGCCTATGACCGCTTTGTGGCCATCTGCAACCCATTGCTGTACATGGTCATCATGTCCCAGAAGCTCTGTGCAGAGTTGGTCTCTGGTTGTTACCTCTTAGCATCAGTGTCGGCTCTCATTCATTTGTTTTTGGCCCTTGAGATCCCTTTCCACAGATCAAATGGGATCAACCACTTCTTCTGTGACCTATTCCCTCTCCTAAGTCTTGCCTGCTCTGATGTCAGTGTGAATGAGGTGCTGCTGTTCATTGTGGCTACTTTCAATGAATCTATGACCATTGTGATCATCCTCACCTCCTACCTGTTCATCCTCATCACCATCCTGAAGATACACTCTGCAGAGGGGAGACACAAAGCTTTTTCCACCTGTGCCTCCCACCTCATAGCCATCGTCCATGTTCATGGAACAATCCTTTCCATTTATTGCAGACCCCTTTCAGGCAATGTTGGAGATGCTGACAAAGTGGCCACTGTGTTCTACACTGTGGTGATCCCCATGCTGAACCCCCTGATCTATAGCCTGAGGAATAAGGATGTAAAAGAAACTCTTAGAAAAACTCTCAGTTCTAAAACACATTCCTAGAGAATGTGTACTTGCCAGGACTTAGGTCGCAAAGTTGACGCAGGTGGAGGTGTGGATAGGTGGGCTGCGGTGTTGGAGCACAGGGAATAGGAACAAGCTAAGAAGACATGAGTGAGCTTTTCAATTCATTTATATTTGTATCTTTTCAATTTACAACTGTGGGATTAAACATCTTTCAAAAGTATCAAAACTTTTTTTAAATTTTAAAATAATTTGTGATATTTAAATGAATATGGTTAATGGTACTTATAAGACACACATATTTGGTTTGGTGTGAAACCTTTGCAAGTTAAAGAAGAACATAAGGATCACATTTCATATCAGTCTCCCTGATCCATGAAAGTAAGATTCTTGTCATAGTAGAATCTCTGTCATTTCATAATGAGGATAACACAATTGACACTGTATCCACAGGATGATAAATCTATATGTCACTACATACTTTTATGAGTTTATTTTTTTGTTACTTTATATATGTTATTTACTATATTTTTTTTCCATTTTTTTTTCTGCAGTTGTCCTAATGTCTGGTGCTTGAACCTTAGATGATACCTCATTTCATGTATAATATGATAGTAATTTCACAGTTACATTACAAATATTGAGTTACAGAACCTGAAGGCATCAGCTTAGACTGATCCCTAGTAGATAATTATTGCCCCATGTCTGTCCCTCTCTCTCTCCTCCTTATATATACTTGTAACCATTTACAAAAACATTATTAGGGGTAACAGTTTCTGAAGTGTCTCTTTTTTCACTTTGTTTTCTTCTTATTTTCATGCTAACACTTCAGTTCACTATAGATGAAATGATTAAGGAAACACATATAATTTCTAAGCTCTGTTCATGTTCTTTGCATGCATCTTGGTGTCTTTTATGTATCTAAATTATATGTGTTCATTCATTCCTGATTGATGTACACCACTGGCACTTTGAGGTTGCATTATTATTTCAGTTTCTGAATTGCATTCACATGTTTAAATGAAGCATATACTGTTGTGTAATAATGTTTGAAAAACAATGGACTTGATTTCATGAAAGCCTGGACTGGTACTTTGACTCTGAATTTTTCAGTTTGGAAGAATTTAACTCCTTCAATCCTCTGTTTCCTTCATCTTAATGTATACTATCTTTACTAACCTTATAATACTTCATTAAAACTAAACTTTGAGAGTGTGTATTTACTCACTAAATTCAGGAAAGTGTATCAATGCAGGTATGGATGTGTTTCTGGGGTTTTTTAACTTTTTATCTATTTCACTATCATTTGTTTAAGATGACATCAATAAGAATTAAAATAACTCAAAACAGTTCTAAGAACAACAATATTTGAAACTCTCCCAATTTGGATCCACAGGATTTTACACATGGGCATATATATGATTTCATCAGAGCTTCTCTTTTCTTTTGAAAAGTGTGAAAAATAATATTTAGATGTCTCTTCAACCTCCTATGAAGTTCCTAGAAGATCATTTTAGAACTATTTTGATAGTGGGAATTATGGAATTTAATTTATCTGAAATGACCTTTTGAACATGTGCACGTTGTATAGTCATGGTGTACACCAGCAATACACAGAGGCAGGCACAAGCCCTTGCCTACATTGACATTATGAGGTCAAAGTGCAGTCCTACAAAAGATGGGTAATGTGGCTCCCACATGATGCCTTCTGGTACTGCACACTCATTCATTAAAATGACATCACCTGTCATCCTGTATCATCTGTAAACACCAAGTCTCTGGATGCCTCCTATCTGTTCCCAAACATCAAAACATCCAACCAAGTTAAGGGAACATCAAGAGCAAGCCTGGACCAGAAAGTTTAGACTCACACTGGCTTTTGCTTAGGCACACAGAGAAGAAGGGCAAGTTAGTGTTGTCTGCAGAAATCTATTTTCTGGCATGTACAAGACAATTGCTCCTTGGTTGGGAGGAGCTAATTAATTATAGGTTTTTTTGAACCATCCCAAGGTGGAGGTGATGCCCTTCTGAGAACTCTTGGTGGTTTCTCGCCAGTTTGAGACTGCTCAGTCACTGGTGATGGCCTGCCCATGGAGGATTCTGTGCCTCACAGAATTTACTGGCTTTGGGTTCAAATGCCAGTTGTTTGCTGTCTTCGGGTAGAAGAGTGTACTCAATATCCTTGAGATGCCAAGCTGCCTGGAGCTTCGAGAGATATGGGCACTAACTCATGAGCTTTTAATTGGGCTGTTCCTGCTCACAAGATTTCCTATATTGCTTGTTTGTCTTTCTCTCCTTTATTACTTTTATTTCTCATCCTTTCACCTTCCCTAGAATTTGAGAACCAATCAAAGTTGTGCTGTTTCATGACACTCCTTCGACTGCTGGTCAGACAAGCAGGCCAAGCAAAGGAATGATGATAATGTCATTGCACCTGCATCCTACCTTACAGACCCTCTATGATTGGAAAGGATGCATGCCACTCATCCAGGTAGCTGCCACTGGACAAAACTCCAGCAGGGACAGGAGGCACTGCCTGACAAAGGACAAGAGGGATGGAGGTGCTGTCTGCTGTTGCCACTGAATTCTTCCTGGAGCATCAGTGATCTCCTGTAAGCTTTTCCCAACATACTATGTGTCTCCCATGCTGTCTCTAGGCACTTTCTTTGACCTCTCTGCATCCAAACCCACTCCTTTGGCACAGTTGGGCTGGATCAGACAGGTCTTACCACTGGTTCTGGGACTGGATATATAGTTCACTTTGTAGAGTGCCTGCCTTGCAAGCACAGGTTCCTGGGTTCAACCTCCAGCACTGAAAAAAAAAAAAACACTAGCTCTGAATCTCTGCATTTCTCCATACAGTCATGTAGGTGGGAAAAACAGGAAGCTGTGGCCTTCTCTTCAACTTTGTTCAAATTATGACTGATTGTGCTTCCATCACCTTCTTTGTAAGACGTGCATAAAAACAAAATTGTTTCTTGACTGGTTATTAGGAAGATTAAAAAAGACAATGTTTAGATAAGATTTAGATAGATTCTAACAATGCTTGCTCAATAAACGTGTCCCACCATTAGAGCTATCTGGCCAGCAGATTCATTACCTTTACTGTATTTGAAGAAGCTCTAGTGTGACTCCACACAGTCTGCCCTCCTGGAAGCTAAGGGGTTTTGTAATCTTAAGAGAAAGGGAAAGTTCTTCAGAAATTTTCATGGTAATTTCAAATGGCAAAACAAGCTGTGCTTCACATATCAGATAATAGGACACAGAAGTGCAACTACCCCAAAATTCTGGAAGTAAGTAAGTTTGGATTTAAACATTTTTTTTCTCAATGTAGAATTTTTTTTCTTTTTCATTGGCACATAGTACTTACTTATAGGGCACAGTGTGCTGTTTCTATATGTGTACATGATGATGATAAAATCAGGGTAATTTGTATAACTATCACCTCAAACATTCGTCATGTTTATTTTTTGTGGTGAAAACATTGAAAATTGTTTCTTCTGACCATTTAAATTGTATAGTGCATTATTGTTAACTATGTTCACCCCACTCTGCAATAGAATACCAAGTTACAGTGCTTCCAAAAACATTTTCTGATCACATTCCACAGAGATTAATTATTTTTAAACCTTTTAAATGACATCAATTTCTACTTTGATTTTTTCCTCACTTTGTTATACCATAGAGATTAATATATTTTTAGCTAAGGCATTCATTTCCCAGGGGCATAGTTTATATTATAAAGTCTTTTATTTCATTCTATTCATATCTAACACCTTCAGCTCAATTCCAGGGAAGAAACGTCCATACCACAGTTTTGTTCACTACAACTAGACTCTAGGGACTTGAAAAATGAAAAGACATATATTTTTTGAGAAAAAAAATATGTCTAACTCATCTGTCTTTGACTTAGAGAATGTTTATGATAATACTTATCTCATGCCCTTACTTTTCAAAATTTTTTAATTTTATTTAAGAGACAGGGGAGAGATTACAACTATTTCTTCTGCATCATCAAACACTGATGCATATAAAAATTACAAAGTAAAAACGTTAAACTTTCTCTCTTTCTCTTTCTCCCCCACCTTTGCCACATCAGCAGTCTTCGTGAGATCTGCAGTGACCACAGATGAGCTGGTGATTTCCACTGCTACCCCAGTCTTGGGTTGTGTGAGTGTGACTGTGAGGTGGTCATGAATGTCCTCTGCTCAGTGTAGAAGGATACTTTTGGGTTTTCTTTGGATTTATCATAGACTAGTTCCCTGTTAGCATAGAATATTGGGAATAAATTGTTCAAAGAGGATTTTCCTCTTTTATCCAAGCAAGAGTCTTAGCTTTTTGAAATGGACTTGAATTCATGAGAATAGTTTGTTTTAATTACTTTAAAACTGACTCACAATACAGAGAAACGATCAGACTGTTTGAGTTCAGACGGTCTTCACTCAGTTTTCATTACAATATGTTAATGAAGTAAGTATCTGTTCTTACAATTTAGAGAGGGCAGAGAGTAAAATTACTTAAATTCTATTGGCTTCTTCCTTAAGGGAAAGATCTGGATGATAGTTTCCACTTTCATGAAATATACAATTTACCCTCTTTACACAAATAAAACTTTGAGGGACCTTACAAAATTTTCACTTACCTTTTTAAAATCTGAATAAACCACTTATATATAAGGGTCATAGCCAAATTAAGTTGATGACATATGGAGTGTCTGTCTGTTTTAACATTTCTACATATATACCCTCGCTTACAACTAAAAGTTTGCCTCCTATGTACTGCTGGTGTCTCCTTTTTTAAATTTTTTAAAAACAATCTGAAAGTAAATTTCCACAGTAGATATGATGAACCACAGGTTGATAATTCTTTCACTTATGAATATTGTCAAAACTAATAAACAATAATGAGAATTGAAGATATTTTTTCCTAATTTTTCAATGTAATCATTTGTGATAATATATTACTGTGAATTATATCTGGTAGTTTAAAAATCATTTAGTTTTTATTGTTGTCAGTGTTAAGATTTTCAATAAGTGTTGTCTAATTGCTTTTACAAAAAGCAAGAAAGATGTGTTTTTCTTTCTGTGTCATTAAAAGACTTCATAATTACCATTAAATTGAAATAAATAATCAGTAATTTTATAAAACCTATTATGCCTTAAACTGTATGTATTCATTTTCCTTTTTGGTTCTGAATGACTCCGATTTGAAAGAGTCTTCATGAAACACTATTTTCAAGGACAATGTTCATGTACCTCAACAATAGAATGAGACAGACATCATGACCCTATGTACATGTATGGTTACCCGAATTGTATGAATCTACATCATGCACAACCATAGAAACAAAAAGATATACCCCATTTCTGTACAATGAATCAAAATACAGTCTGTAAAAAAGGGAAATTATAAATAAAAGAGAAAATTAGATAACTTGTATGGGAAAATTTAAGGTTATTGATAAATTTAATAATAACAGTAAAATGTACACAGTAACTTTTATATTTATTGTAATAAATTTTTAAAAATTTTGTGACTAGAAGTTAATTTCCATGTAAAATTAAAGAATATCTTAGAATCTATTTCAAAGTCAATCAAACCACCTAATTCTATACATGATATGAAATGCGCAAGGAAATTAATGACTGAGAATCATTCAAGATTATTGATTAGGTTGAAATTAATTTTCATTTGTGAACTCTATGGAGATATATAGGTTAGAGTATTGTTAAAATTATTGAACATTTTGTAAATTTGACAGTTACATTCCTCTTAGAATTCATGCATACATTTCATTCTAATGTTACTTTTTCCTAAAATTAATAACCACCTCTCACTTTCTCTTTGATGTCTTCCCAGAAGTAAACCAAAACTTACCATAAGTAAGTTAACCTGACATCTGTTGACAATGACTGCAGAAAATTGTTCCACTGTGACAGAGTTCATTCTCCTGGGATTGCCAGATGTCCCTGAGCTGAGAGTCCCTCTCTTCCTGGTGTTCCTTCTCATGTACAGAATCACAGTTCTGGCCAACCTGGGCATGGTTGCACTGTTCCAACTCAGCTCTCACCTGCACACTCCCATGTACTTTTTCTTCAGCCACTTGTCCTTTGTGGACTTTGGCTACTCCTCAATCATAGTGCCCAAAATGCTGACCAATATCTTTGCCAAGGATAAAGTCATTTCTTTCCACGGCTGCATGGTGCAACTCTATTTATTTTGTACTTATGCAATCACAGAGGTCTTCCTGCTGGCAGTGATGGCCTATGACCGCTTTGTGACCATCTGCAACCCACTGCTCTACATGGTCATCATATCCCAGAAGCTCTGTGCACAGCTGGTTTCTGGTTGTTATCTCTATGCATCTATTTGCTCTCTGATTCACCTGTGCTTAACTCTTGAGATCGCAGGTTACAAGTCAAATGTGATCAACCACTTCTTCTGTGACCTACCCCCACTCTTAAATCTGCTTGCTCTGATGTCACTGTGAATGAAGTGCTGCTCTTCATTGTGGTCAATTTCAATGAGGTCATTACCATCACCATCATCCTCACCTCCTACCTGTTCATCCTCATCATCATCCTGAAGATGTGCTCTGCAGAGGGGAGGCGCAAAGCTTTTTCCACCTGTGCCTCCCACCCCACAGCCATAGTCGTCTTCCATGGAACAATCCTGTTCATTTATTGCCAGCCCAGTTCTGGCACTAGTCTGGACATTGACAAAGTGACCACAGTCTTCTACACCGTGGTGATCCCCATGCTGAACCCCCTGATCTACAGCCTGAGGAACAAGGATGTGAAAGAAGCTCTCAGAAAAGTGGTGGACTCCAAAATATTATGCCAGGCAATTTAATAAAGCATATTTTGTAATAAGTGTGAAGAGATGGGCCTAGGAGTTGAAAAGTGGAAGATGAGGAGGAGGTAGGCAGGCATGAGAGAGTCTTTTGGTTCTCTAATCTTTGTGCATTTTCAATTCATAAAGACAGGATTCAGCATTTTCAAAAGTTGCAGATTATTGATATGTTTGTCTTCAATTTGTAATATTGTAAAGTGGTATGAGTAGTAGCCCTCTTAGAACATGAATGTTTAACTTGTTTTAATCTATCATGTACTTTAATGAACTCACAAGTCATTTGTTTCAGTAATCTTTAGGGAAAACATAATATTTTTAAAACTTAAATTCCTGATATCAATAATGAAGAACAGCTTCTCGTCAACTAGTTTATGCAAGCATAAGAATTCCATTCATGCACATATTTTGTTAATTGTTATTTTTTTCTTCTTATTTCCTGTATTGCCATGGTAGTTGTTGCAATGTCCATTATTTTTAGAACTCTGCACATTATTTTATTTTGATAAATGGAGACAATATTCATTTCACAAGAATATTAGAATAAATAAATTATGTGTCTTTTGCAAGCATCTATTATAACTCCTTATATATAATCCATTCTATCTCTTTCTCTGTGGGTTCTGCCTCATGTCTCTTCCTCATTATTAGTCACTGAATCACCATTATTATGAGCAGGTGCATCTATTACTTAGGCTTCTTTTTCACTTTTTCTTATCTTCTGATTCTCATGCTACCTCTCCAATACATTTTGGATTAAATATGTACTGTACCTTGTAAGTGCATAACCCTAACTTTCTTTCTGTTTCTTCCATGTGTATTTATTCTTCATATAAAGATCTTTTATCACTATTTTCTGTGTACCTAAGCAGCATTTCTTAATTCATATGCAGCATTGAATTTTCCTTTATAAATCCATTATGATTTACTTAAATTTGTACTTTGCACTCACTTGTTTAAATTAAGATTCTCCCAGTCATAAAACATTAAAAAGTCACAAGATCCAGTTCATAAAACTAGGATTGGTTTTTCTACCTTAATTATATAACTTGGAACATAATTTCTTTAATTCTTGGCTTCTTACATTTTAACAATAACTAATTCTGCCTAACTCATAGAATTTTATTGATATTAAATATTTTCAATTTTTTAAAATTGTCAGTGGGTCTTTATTTTGTTTATTTATATGTGTTATTGAAACTGAAACACAGTATCTCACACATGCTAGGAAATGAGCTACAATGCGAGCCCCCATTGACATTAAATTTTAACACTGGTGTTCACATGGTCACAAGAAATACATTTTGCTAATTAATAATTAGAAATCAGAGTGATTTCTTTACTATTAATTATAAGATACAATCTACCATAGAGATCTTTAAACAAATGAAACTGTCTTAAACTAGATAAAATTTGGTAGAGATTCCAATATCAGTGCTCTTATTTAAAATCTCATCAGGAGGAAGAGCAGCAAGTGAGTCCACAATATCATCCTTTTTATACTGAATTTTCACATTTCACTCAAGATTTTACGATTCACAACTATAAGATCTTTACACCAAAAACCTAAGTTCAACGTAGAGTAAGAAAAACCAAAAAGAATAGAAGATAAGATTTATGATCTAGAGTGGCTTTGGCAATTAACTTTAACTGTGTGCACACCCTTATTCCTGACAAGGCAGAGATCAGAGCAAGAGCAAACATTCCAGATAAAGGGAATGAAGATAAGTGTTCTGCTTGAAACTTTTCTATGTAAGTATCCATTCTAGAGAGGATATGGGAATGTGTGAGAAGGGCAACAGATCAGGGAAAACCCTTTCTGATCACCAGAAATCCACATTTTGGTTGGGAGAGAAAACCATGCTGTTGTATATATGAATAACTAAGTTACACTGAGATGCTAACATCAGTTAAACAAGAGCTAATTCACAGAAATTGTGACTATTACATAATAATGAATATGGTCTGGAGGAATCAGGAAACATTGCAGGGAAGGTTCCTCTGGTTCCACATTTTTCTTTTCATTCTTTTTTTTTTCTTTCTTTCTTTTTTATTCTGCCCTATAGTCCAAATATGTGCATGAGACAGGTCCTAACACTGGCTCTGAGTCTGTTCTTTACTCCATACAGTCACATGGTTGGGAAAAAACAGGAAGCAGTTGCCTTCTCCAGCAACTCTTTGCCTTGTTTAAAGTACAACAGATAGACATGATTTAGAGCTGGACGTGGTAGCCCACTTCCGTAATTCCTGTGGCTCAAGCGTCTGAGGCTGGAGGATTGAAAATTCAAAGCCAGACTCAGCAACTTAGCAAGGCCCTAAGCAACTCAGTGAGACCCTGTCTCAAAATTAATAAATAAAACACAGAGCATGGGCTTGGCATTTTATTAGGTAGTTAAACACCCTGGGTTCAATACCTGATCCGTCCCCCCCCACAAAAAAAAAAAGAAAGAAAATATTTACATAGATTCTGACACACAATGCCTGCTCAATAAGTGTGTCCTATGATTACAGCGATCTGACCAGCAGATCCATTACCTTTACTGTATGAGAAGAAACTCCAGTGTTGCTGTACACAGTCTGCCCTCCTGGAATCTGAGGATTGTTGTAATCTTATGAGAAAGGGAAAGTTCGTCAGAAATATTTATCATAATTCCAATGCAATACAAGCTGTGCCTCATATATCAGATACTAGGATACAGAATTCCAATCACCCATAAAATCTAGAAAAAAGAAGGTTTGGTGTCAAATTATTTTTCCCCCACTCAGGATATTTTTTTCTTTTTAATTGGCCCAAAATTGTGCATATTTATAGGACACAGTATGCTGCTTCTATGCATGTATACATGATGCACTGATCATATCAGGGCAATTATATATCTTTGACCACAAACATTTGTCATTTTATTGCATGAAAACATTGAATATTCTCTTTTCTGGCCATTTAAAATATACAATGCATTATTGTTAACTATGTTCACCCTACTCTGTAATATAGCACCAAGTATGGTGGTTTTAAACCAGATTTTCTGATCACATTCCACAGAGATTCATTATTTTTGAGCCTTCGGTAACATCAATTTTTACTTCGATTTTCATTTATTTTCTTATGCCATAGAGATTAGTAATTGTTTTAAGTAAGGGATCCATTTCCCAGGAGTTTAATTTACAGTATAATAGCATTCTATACACATCTAACACATTCAGTTCCAGTGAGGAAACATCTATATCACAGGTTTGTTCTCTAAAACTAGACTCTAGGTACTTGAAAATGAAAAGACATGTACTTTCTGAGCAACCAATCATAATTAATGATATGTTTAACTCATTTGTCTTAGAATTAAAGAATTTTTATGAGAACACTTATCTCATGCCCTTACTTTTTAAATATTTGTTTCTTGTATTTAAGAGACAGGAGAGAAATTAGAACCATTTCTTCTGCAACATAAAACATCAATGCATATAAAAATGCAAACTAAAAAATGGTAGACTTTCTCTTTTCCTCTTATTTTTCCAACTTTTGCCACACCAGTATCCTTCATAAGGTGTTTAATGATCAAAGATGAGCTCATGATTACCACTGCCACCCTAATTTTGAAGGTTTTTTTAATATTCCTGCAAGCTGGTAATGAACTACCTCTGCTTAGCAGAGGATACTTTTAGATTTTCTACGGAGTTGTTGTAGTTTAGTTCCCTATTACTATAGAACATTGAAATAGAATTTTTAAAGAGGATTTTTCATTTGCATTCAGGCAAATATCTTAACTTTCTTTTCTTTCCTTTCTTTCCTTTCTTTTTTTTCTGTTCTCCTTCTCATTCTCTTTCTTCTCTTTTTTAAATGTTTAAGACACAAGAAAACCATGGTTTCAGGTGAATAATTTATTGCCATTTCATGAAAATTGATTAAAGATACAGAGAAAATATCAGGCTGTTTCTCTTCCAGACCATCTTCAGTCAATTTGGATTACAATGGCATAGCAAAGTCTCTATTTCTACAAGGTAAGAAGGAAGGCATAAAGTAAGATCTTTCAACTTCCGTAGGCCTCTTTCTTAAGGGAAAGGTCTGTATGGTAGTTTCCACTTACATGAAATATAAAATATTACCCCTTTACCCAAATAACTCTTTGAGGGACCTTAGAAAGTTTTCATCTACCTCTATTTTAATGTGATTGAAATATTTTATATCTGGGTTGTAGTCAAATTAATTTGATGACATATGGTGTATCTACCTGTATTCACTTCTAAACATAATTCTCATTTACAAGTAAACCCTTGCACTCTAGGTATTACTGGTGTCTATTCTTTAAAATTTGTCATTTTAAAACAATTTGAAAGTACATTTCTACCATAGATATGATAAAGCATAGTTTAAATAACTTTATTTTTGAATATTGTCAAAACAGTCACAGACAATAATGTACCATTGAACATAAATTTCCATAACTTTTCAATATAATCATTTCTGATATTGTTTTACTAAGAATAAAATATCTAATTAAAATAACAACTTTTACTATTTGAAATGTTAAGACTTTCAATAAATGTTGCCTAATTTATTAAAAAATGTGCAAATTTTTTTCTGTGACATTATAGGACTTCATAATTATTGTTTTAATGAAATCATAACTTTGCTAATTTGATAATAAAAACAATTGTGTCTTTGAGTGTATGTGTTAAGGCCCTTTTTTATTGACTAATTCTAATTATAGAGAGTCTTCATGAACTACAAGATTCAAAGAAAATGTTCACACACTACAATAGAATTTTAGGTAAATCGTACGTGCAGATTTAGGTTACTGAAAGATTTTAAACCTCAACAAAAAAGTACACCAAAAATTTTATACTTGTTTTACAATTCATGATCATAACTTCTTAGTGAATCCAAGCTAATTTCTAAGCAGCATTAAAGTATGTCTTTGAATCTATTCAAACTCTGCTAAACCACCTAATTCAATGAATCATCTTAACTGTACAGGGTCGTAGTTAACTGAGAATCATTCAAGATAGCTGCTCATGCTTAAATTAACTTTCATAGTAAGATCTACAGAGATTCATATTTTATATTATTCATAAAACTTGAACATTTTGAAAACATGAGTTATGTTTCTCTTACAATCAATGAATGTGTTTAATATTAATATATTTTCTCTTTGATCTCCTCCCTTAACTAGCTCAAAACTTCTCATATGTATTCCTTAACTTGACTTGTTGTGACAATGACGGAGAAAAACTGCACCACTGTGACTGAGTTCATTCTCCTGGGATTGTCAGATGTCCCCGAGCTGAGAGTCCCTCTCTTCCTGGTGTTCCTTCTCATCTATGGAGTCACAGTTCTGGCCAACCTGGGCATGGTCCCACTGATCCAGCTCAGCTCTCACCTGCACACTCCCATGTACTTTTTCCTCAGTCACTTGTCCTTTGTGGACTTCTGCTACTCCACAATCATAGTGCCCAAAATACTGGCCAACATCTTTTCCAAGGACAAAGCCATTTCTTTCCAGGGCTGCATGGTGCAACTCTATTTATTTTGTACTTATGCAATCACAGAGGTCTTCCTGCTGGCAGTGATGGCCTATGACTGCTTTGTGGCCATCTGCAACCCATTGTTGTACATGGTCATCATGTCCCAGAAGCTCTGTGCAGAGTTGGTCTCTGGCTGTTACCTCTTAGCATCAGTGTCTGCTGTCATTCATCTCTGCTTAACTCTTGACATCCCAGGTTACAAGTCAAATGTGATTAACCACTTCTTCTGTGACCTACCCCAACTCTTGAATCTTGCTTTCTCTGATGTCACTGTGAATGAAGTGCTGCTCTTCATTGTAGTCAATTTCAATGAGGTCATTACCATCATCATCCTTACCTCCTACCTGTTCATCCTCATCACCATCCTGAAGATGTGCTCTGCAGAGGGGAGGCACAAAGCTTATTCCAGTTGTGCCTCCCACCTCACAGCCATAGTCATCTTCCATGGAACAATCCTGTTCATTTATTGCCAGCCCAGTTCTGGCACTAGTCTGGACATTGACAAAGTGACCACAGTCTTCTACACCGTGATGATCCCCATGCTGAACCCCCTGATCTACAGCCTGAGGAACAAGGATGTGAAAGAAGCTCTCAGAAAAGTGGTGGATTCCAAAATGTTATCCAGGGTGTTAACATAATTTGGGTTAAGGGATGAAAAATGTGTATTGTGATAATAATAATTTCATAAAAATCTTAGGAGAAAAGTTACATGTCATGGGTAAACACTTTTTATAATCATTTATTTATAATACATTCTATAGTTGTCTCTATGGATTCTGTATCTGTTCTTATTCATCACTGTTAATCAGGTAAATGCCATTATTATGAGTAGCAGACTACTGCTTTTACCATGCCTGAACTTCTTATATTCATGTTACATCTACAGTACACTGAGGATAAAATACTTTCACTTGTAAGTAGATTTCTAACCTTCATCTTACATGTGTATTTAGTCTTCATAAGATAATCTTTGTCACTTTTTGTCTTTCTCAGGAACATTTCTTGATTCAGCCTTTTCTCCTGTGGAACATCGATTCTTCCTTTGTAAATACACTATGAATTATGACCATTTCTACTTGGACTTGCTTTTAAAATGAAGTTTCTAACCTTGTATTTATAAAAAGTTAGAAAATCAATAGACCCAATTCAAAAAAACTAAATTGGTGTTTCAACCTTCATTTTTTAATTTGGAAATTTTATCTTCACTTTTTCAATTCTTGTTTTCCTACATTTCAACACTTACTCATTGTTCTAACCTCTCAAGATTTTATTGAGCTTAAATTTTGACAAGGTATATTCAGTACTGTTCACATGCTCACAAGAAATAAACTTTGCTAATTAATGATTTGAGATTACAATGACATCTTTACTATTAATTGTAAAGTATCTTCAACTATAGAGATTTCATAAGAGATGAAACTGTCTTAGAACAGATAAATTGTGGTACAGATTCAAGTTATCAATGTTCTTATGTAGAATTTTGTCAGGAGAAAGAATTTGAGTCCATATTGTGTCCATATTAACACTCTCTTTATACTGAATTTTCACATTTCACTCATACTTTCTAGTTTATCACTATTTATACGGTAACACCAAAAACCTAAGGGCACTATTAGGTAAGATAAACCTAGAAGAGTAGAAGATAAGTTTTGGGATACTGAGTAGCTTTGACTATTAATAAATAAACTTTAACTTTGGACACATTATTATTCCCAACAAGGTGAGAACAGAGTGAGAGCAAACATTCCAGATGAAGGGACTAAAGACAAGTGTCCTGCTTGATACTTTCCTCTGTAATGTCCAGTCTTGAGAGACCCTGTGGATATGTGAGGACAGACACAGGGGAAACCCTTTCTGATCACCAGAAATCCACATTTTGGTTGGAGAGAAAACCATACCAATGTATATATAGACAACCACACCTCACCAAGGTCTGAGTGATGGTTAAGTATGGGTTAATTTGCAGAAATTGTGACAAAATGCATAAAATGAATGTAGTCATGAGGAATCATAAAGTGTTGCATAGAAGTTTCCCTACCTCAGTAATATTTTGATGTATAAATAACATAAATGATACTCTAAAGATAGGTGAGATATCTCACAGATCTGTTTGACAAGTACACATTAACAGTAGATAGATACATAAAAAGTTACTGATAATTATAGGAACTAAAATTTGTGAAGAAAATTGAGATATATTAAATTGACTAGACCAGACATGGAGAGCCAGTATTAGGATCTTAAATATGCACTCAGATTTACTCACTGGAGAATAAATTGGTCTCTATATCATGTATTCACTGATTTATTTTGATTTAGTTTGAACATATTTATTTTGGTAACAAGTGATATGATTGCATTTTCCATTCCCTCTTTTCTCAACCACGTGAAAAAAAAGTGTATCCATCCAATGATATTTATGTATATCCAAAAAGATATATGTTGCTTTTTGTAAAGAGTGATTATAGGACAGCATCTTAGGCATATATGAAAACACATGTATGAATATAAAAGTAACAAAAGCATAATCAAAACAAATATCACTGGAGATGGAAAAAAGAATCAAGAATTTTGACTTTTGTAGATATTTGGGATTGTAATATTCAGGATAAATTTCTGAAAGTCATGTTCTAAATCAGAAGCAAAGAAGAAATCATTCTATGAATAATAGCATATATTTTTGTAGGATATTGAGATATTGTAATAACATTAGACATCCGGGGATACTGGTTCTAGTAAGATTTAGCTCCTAGGACAGGAAGAAACAAATTCCAAGCATTTGTAGTCTTATACTGAATATATATGAAGAAAGTTATCCACATTGTATCTCTGGCAAGAACATAACCAAGTAGTCAAGGGACATAATGGAAGAATCTACCTGCTGCTGGTTAGAGTAATAAAAGGGCGCTGAAACTTTGCAAAGAACAGAGGCATAGCAGAAATTTAAGAGATAATTGTTGAATAAATAAAAAAAAATTATAATCTCTGCTCTACTTTGTCATTCTAAAAAAAAGTTGTGGAGTGGGAGAATATTCATGGAGCAGAGGGAGATGGTATTCAATTGAGTTAAGTTTTACATAAAATGTTTCTAAAGATGCTGTTGACCTCATTTACATTTTCCATGAAACAAGAATTACATCAGAAATGAGTCCTTAGTGTTAATTGCTGTTTTGAGGCCCCTGGAGAAAAGGCAACCAATTTCCTCTAGGACAAGACCCCAAAGGGAGATGGAATAGAAATAAGGGTACTGTGTCTCCCCAAATGAATCTCTCAAGACCAGTGGGGCTGCCTTTGCCACCGGGAGGCAAGTTCACAGGTCTGAGAAAGTGCAGATGATGTTTTCTAAGGAAGGTTTTTAGAAGATGACCTGGGTTTTGTCAGATTTTCATGGGAAAACAATTTCGGGAAATTTTGAGCCACTGCACATGTTATGTATGGGGTTACTGAGGGGAAGCGTGCTCTTTCTCGAGAACTTTGTATGGAGAAACTCGCTTTGAAGAAGTACACTGTGAGTGGGAGAAGTTAGGCCACTGTGAGTTTTCAGGAATATATATCTCCTTGTGTGTGGTAGAATTTAAAGGAGTTTGCAAGAGAAATAGGTATTTAAATGAAATGTATTTGAAAGGACTAAGTGAACCTTCTAAGGAAATCTAACAAAGAGAACATGATCTAAATATGTTTTTAGAGCGTGGACATAAAGCTGATTCATGAGGGACAAAACAAGAACTATCAGAAAAAAATTATAAAAAGTATTTTTAAATATCACATTTACCCATATTTAAAGAAAATACAAATTGTTGGATCTGTAAAATATTATCATTTGAGGGAAAAGGAATCCTGATATGGAAATTATACATTAGTTTTAAGTAGCAATCAGAAGAAACACAAAAAGCTATCCAAATCAGGAAAATAAAGAAATAGTTCTTTACAGAACATTATGAATCTTTCTTCTTCAAATAAATTTGGAGATTTTTGTTTTTCACAAATGGGTGGAGTCAGTGAGACACTGCCAGTGAACGGAGGCCAGAGATTCTGCTGTACCTGATACAATTCACAAGTTAGCCTCCTATTACACAGAATAATCCAGCACAGAAGATAAGTCCTACTGAAGTTTAAAAATAGTAAGATAAAACAATCATAAATAATTTTAAACAGAATTGACTACAAAAAGTTTGTCTTCCCAATGATATTTAAGTCCTTGGATATCTGAACATAGGCCCATAGAGAGTCCTCCATGTTGGAACATCTGGAAACTGTCTCTTGATTACAGAACCAAAGAAGTTTTACCAGAAATGATAGTATGAGAAAGGGTCCTCATTAAAGGAAATGTGGTTGAGGGAGCCCTGCTCACAGTACTAAAGAAAGGTCTCAGGTGAACTGGTTGTGCTGATTGCCATAAAACACTAAGTTGTTCTGGATATAGGGTTGCTAGATTTAGCAAAAATAGAGGATACCAAATTGAATTTGAACATCAGATAAACAAATATTTTTCTCTGAGTATACACCATGCAATATTTAGGACATACAGAAAAAATTCATCATTTATCTGAGACTCAAATTTAACTAGGGTTCTCTAATTTATCTGACAATGATACCTGAGCACCAGAGAAAGCCCTACAATCTCTCCATGTCAATAACCCTTTGCTCCTGAATGTCTTCTCAATTTAGTGACAACATCTTACCATTTTCTTCCAATTTTTTCAGGGGGTTGGAGCAGACAGGTATTAGAGGGGCAGAATGAGTGTTTCAGATGACTTAATAGGATGAAGAATAGAGGATCCAAGAAAGAGAAAATGTCTTTGTGGGTGATTATGGATTTTCATCATGCCTATTCATATCCAAGTGAGACATTTCTGTGAAATCCAGTCTGTATGTTTCAGCTTAGTGCCAACATTCAAAGCATCTTTGAGACTCTCATCACTTTCTTTCCCATTTGACATTCTTAAGGTTCTCTAAAAGGTAATCAAAATAGTTAGAGCAGCTCAGGAGTCTGAGACAAGGAGGATCACAGTGTCAAAGATAGACTCAGCAAAAGCAAGGCACCAAGCAACTCAGTGAGACCCTGTCTCTAAATAAAATACAAAATAGATGTGGCTTAGTGGTCAATTGCCCCTGAGTTCAATCCCCAGTCCCCACCTCAAAATAATAATAATTAGAAAAATAAGTATGAAAATGTGATATTTATAAATTAAAATGTTAAATTTTATATCTCCAATGCAAATCAAAATGGCAGTGGAGACCAGATAACAATTTGATAGGAATTCAAGAAAACTGGGTTCATTGATGATCTAATATTGGTAAGTTTTTGGTCAAGTCATGGTGGTATTTTTGTGTGGAGTGTGGGTAGTGCTAGGGATGAAGCCTATGGGCTTGTGCATGCAAGGTTAGTGCTCTGCCACTGAGTTATATCCCCATGCCCTGTATTTATTTTAAAAATATGAGGCAGTGTCTATAAGTTACTGAGGCTAGGGTCAAACTTGCAATACTCCTGCCTCAGCTAATTATGGCTTCTTCAAGTTTCCCTTTGTTCATCCAGAGAGCAGAGCAGTTTAACAGATAATTTTCAATACTAAAAAAAGGAAATTACAGACTCCTATGTCTGATATATTCAATTAAGGCAGAATAATGATTAAGATGCTAAATGAATAATTAAACCATGCATATAAATGAAAATTAGATGGACTATTCTTTTGGAGTGTCAAAATGTAAGCAAAAATCATTATTAGATAAACTAGTTATAGAATCCATTTCAAATGCTTGCACTTTTTACGAGTAATCACAGAACCAAAATAACTATTTCATTTTGCTAGACATTATTCTTGAAGAGATAATGAAGCTCACTGAGATTTGAATATTGTACATGAGGAATTGATCACATGTTTCTGTTCAAACTGCTGAGCTAATAATGATTATCTTTGCATATTTTCAAATTACGTTGCAGAATATGAGAATAATTAGTAGTACAGTTTCTGAGAAAGTAAAATTCATTCAAATCATATTTCTGAAACTTCAATTCTTTTGGTCTTGATACTGGATAATTTTGGGGGTCATAAAAGAGATTCATCTTGTTTCACCTCATATTCTGCTGAGGGGGTGATTAAGCATGATTTTGGTGTCACTTTCCTTCTTTTATTTCCAAGATGATTTTCAGATCTCACTGAAAGAAAACATGTTTCTGAAAGAGAGAAATGTAACCTCCCAAGCCACCTTCACCCTCTTGGGCTTCTTGTATCACCCAGAACTGCAGGGTCCCCTCTTCTTGGTATTTCTGGCAGTCTACAACTTCAGTTTGGTAGGGAACCTTGGGATGATTGTGATCATCAGAATTAACCCAAAATTGCACACTCCCATGTATTTTTTCTTCAGTCACCTCTCATTTGCGGATTTCTGCTATTCCTCTATCATTGCTCCTAAGATGCTGGTGAATCTACTGGTAGAAGACTGAACCATTTTGCTTTCAGGGTGCATGGTCCAGTTCTTTTTCTTTGCACCTTTATAGTTACTGAATTGATTCTATTTGCTGTGATGGCCTATGACTGCTTTGTGGCCATTTGTAACCCACTGCTCTACACTGTGGTCATGTCCCAGAGACTCTGTGCCCTGCTGGTGTTTGGATCTTATGCATGAGGAGTCACATGTTCCTTAACCCTTACATGTTCTGCTTTAAAATTATATTTTCAGGGCTTCAACATAATCACTTCTTCTGTGAGTTATCGTCCCTGATATCCCTCTCTTGCTCTGATTCTTATCTCAGTCAGTTGCTGCTTTTCACTGTTGCCACTTTTAATGAGATAAGCACATTGCTCATCATTCTTACCTCTTACATGTTTATTATCACCACTGCCTTGAAGATGCGATCAGCCAGTGGGCAGCGCAAAATCTTCTCCACCTGTGCCTCTCACCTGATGGCCATCTCCATCTTCCACGGCACCATCGTCTTCCTCTACTGTATGCCCAACTCCAAGAACTCCAGGCACACAGTCAAAGTGGCCTCTGTGTTTTACACAGTGGTGATCCCCATGTTGAACCCCCTGATCTACAGTCTGAGAAATAAGGATGTCAAGGACACAGTCAATAAATTAATGCACACCACACTTTTTAAATATTAACTATATATATTTAATATGGCTATCACACCATGATTTTTTGAATTAACTCTGGTCAAGTTTCTTTTTCTTAAAATCACTTTAGATTTCAAAAGGAGAAAATATTTTGCAACGGAAAACATTTTAATATGAACTTTAAACCAACGAGCCTATACTTGGCGTGACTTGTATAAGCCAGATAAAACTAATTGATCTTGACTTCTGTCTTTGTCTAAAAATTATATAATGTCATTTAGTCCACAAGTTGATTTTGTGTGGCAAATGAAAATGTACACGATGTATCTCCCATATTATGTATGTGTAGCACAGGCTAATGCTGCCCTTCTCTCATTCCTGGTGACTCCTAGAGTTAAAGTGCTAAATTACCAGTTGCTTTTGTAAAATTAGTGAAATAAATGAAAGGGAAAGGTTGTTGAACCTTCCAAGGAATTCAAAATTTATTCCTGAAGATAAATACAGTAAGTGAGTTTGTGGTGATATCCTTTTCAAATTCATCTGATAAATGATGATGATGTCATATTTCCTTGCTATTTACCTTGACCTTGAAAGATGGGCATATTTTTCTCTTTTTTAAGAGAAACAAAAAATCAACACACGACATTTTATTCTGGAGTTAATTCTTATTCATCCACTGCTTCATGAAGGCATGAAGTTTTATTCAGGAGCAAGAAAAATGTTCAGGAGGTGATTATAATTATGGCATTGAAATAATAAATATTTTGAACTATTATTTTATGCTATCTGCATACAAGTTATATTGTAGGTTAATCCAAGGAAGACACATTTTAATAAGATATGGGTGGTATTCTAAATTATTTCAGAAAAGGGTTTCACTGCAAAGAATAAAAGGACATAAGAGGCTTTTAGCATTGCTACTTAGAATAGGGAAAATGCAGAAATGATGTGCTCATTTTCAATGTCTATTCCTCTTTTCTATGACCAAGTATTCAGGATAAATATTCACAGGGTATTTGAGAATTCTCTTCATCTTGACTGTTTAGATAGTCTTTATAAAATGCTTCAGTGTAGATGTGAATACTGAGAGCTAATTACCTTGGTTGGACTTGAATGTAACATTAAGTTCACTGTCACTTTTAATTGTAGCCTAGATAAACAAATGAAGACCAAGCCTATTGTGTATATTAGGAAAGTTGGATATTCCTTTAATAATTGTAATGTTAATAATAAGAAGCTCTCACAGAGATGGTTACCTAATTTGGAAATCTTACATTTATCTTATCTTCTGTCATGAATTTTTCTTGTCTTATATAATCTTGTGTTCTATACATTTTGTTTGGATATAATTCCAACTAGGTTGGAAAATTATTAATATAAGAAATTCTGGGTCTTTTGGGGTAACTAAAATGAAAAAATGATCTTATGTTCATTCAATGAAATAGAAGTAATTTACAGTAACTATATAATTGTAAACTTGTCATGATAAATTAAAAATCACTTATTAATATTGCATTGTTAATGACATAGAATAGTTTCATCTATGCACAATGAACTATTCTCTGGAATGCATTGCGACCTTCATTTTTATTTGTTTGTTTATTTTTGCTAGACTTAAGATTAATCCATGGGTCTTACATGAGGTAGGCAAACACTTTACCACTGATGGTTGCTTTTTTGATATTTAACTTCCCTAGAACAATGATGAGAAAGTATCATTTAAAGGTTTTATCAATCTTTCTTGAAACCAGTGATGAATAATCCGCTTTCAAAGGGCAAACCCTTATATTTCTCTCCTTACTTGGTAAAGGGCAATTACTTTCTTGTTCAGTTAGAGACACTACCTCATTAACTTTTAATATGAGGAAGTGGAAATACATAATATTTAATGCTCTGATCAATGATTTAAAATATTAGAGTCACAAAATAAAGATAAAATTTGGTGATTCAACCAGAGCCACAATCCTTTCAATGAATATTGAAGTAAAATTGTGCATTTGCCTTTGTATTTTAACTTAGAATTTCAAAGTGACTCTGGTAGTTGTGATATCTGTTAAAAGGAACATAATTTATATTTATGTTTTATAATTTTTTACTCATGTGCCTTTTAAAATATTCAGTTCTGAAAATATATAAAATTTTAGCATTTTTATACAATTTTTAAAAATTATTCATTATAAAATTAAAATGTAAAACAAATGATTTATAATTTACATTGTGTACCACAGTTATCATATGTCCATCATAATTAATCTGAAATGGACAATTGTTTCATTTCTCTTGTTCCTGAACTCACATTAAAATTGTACAAATTCTTCACAACAGTATTTCTTATCAACATATGAGTATATAACTTTGTCACCTAAAACATGTCTGTTAATTGACCCTTTATTTCCTGTGGTAATAAAGTTTTTCTCACAAAAAATCAATATGATAATTACTACACTACTTCTTGGTATAACTTATATTGCACATTTTTTGGTAAAATATTCAGAGAAACTGTACAATGTCACTGGAATTACACCTCTTAATTATATTATTAAAAAGAATTGTATTTTAAAATGATTTCATTATTAAAAATATCCAAAGTTGCTGTTTCCATTATTAGAACAACAGAGCTCTTAGCATCCTTAAACTGGATCACATTGAAACAAAAATGGAAAGAGAAGTGTATTTTTAATTTTTTTGACTAGTAATGTTAATATTTTTTAACATCACCAACACAATGTGTCAAAATACTCATGAATGCCTGTCATCAATAATTACTTTAATAGCTAATTATGATTATATTATTCTAATTATTGATGAAAACAAAACTGGTAATTTTCTTATTTTCCTAAAAAGTTATGGGAAACTACTAGAAAATGTCACTTTCTCAGTTTCTGAGCTTATTTTAGAAGTTTGTAGGATGATTTATTAAATGACAAACTGTTTGATTTTCTTTATTGAATCTTTTTTAACCCAATGTTATCATAATCCTGGCTTCATTTAAGACTTAGAAACTCAGATTGGCGTCAGTATTATGACAAAACAAAAAAAAACTATTGTTCTCGAATTAGATATTCTAAAAATGCATAACTTTTCTACAACTTGTCACTGGGAAGTCAGTTAACAAAGCTTTAAGTAACCAGAAACAGTATTACACAGCTGGTAGGGGACAATCCAGAAAGATCCTTTCTAAGAAATGGTACACAGGGGAAAACCTAAACTTAAATTGGATGAGGCAGTAAAATTGTTGCAACACAACCCCACCATAAATACAAAGGAACAGGAGAATGATTTGTAACTTATAGCACATTGATGTATGAGAAAAACTGTGTATGAGAAGCAGCTGCCAAAAGCAGAAAATGCAGAAAGACTAAATCAGCAAACCAATCCAGGATTGCATGGAGTGCAATTTACTAGGGCTTAGAGAAAGAGGCAGCATATCTTGGGTAGCAGAAAGACAGGAGGATTCCTATAAACCTATGCATAATAAAGGGTTTAATGTGCTCAATTAAGCAAAGGCGACCTGAGGCCTACTGGAGTATACTTAAGCTCCCCCCCAACAAGCAACTATTAATAAATCAAACATCAGTTAAGAAATAGTCCACTAATCTGCCTCACTGGCTAGCATGAAATACTATCATCCTATAGGATCCTATTTGATCACCAAATAGGTACGATGACACTTATCAAGACGGTTATTGTCATATTGAGAAGGATCCTTACATTCCACTTCTGAAAATTTCTCTTAAAATCCTACAGCCTTCCCCTGTGCCATGTGCCCTGAGCCTGTGAGGGTTTATCATTTTGTTGGTGGTATCCTACAAAGCCATCTGTCTATACTGCTAACAGGTTCTAAAGCAGCAGTTGAGGCACATGCAGGAAAAGAAAGAACAGTAAACTAACGAGGATAACAATCAATGTCTTTCCACCAAGAGATCTAGGATTGAGACCAAAAAATTAGCTTTTCTCCCAAAGATGATACAGAGACAGAAAGGGTGGTGGTTGGGGTCTTACGTGACATGAGGTTGGCATATTGTTGTTATGAGATTCGTACACACAGCCTTTTGTTTGGATAATAGCACACCTTTCCCTCATTCTGTTATTAAATCAAGGGTCATGTGATTTTGTAGCATGGCTTCATTATTTGAAAACAGGGTAAGCAGCAAATGTATGTAGCTATGGGTTAAAAAAAAAAAAAAGAAAAAGAATTATAGCAATGGCTAATCTGCACCATCCAGTAAAACAATAATTACAAGCGGTACCATATTTGCTAGATAATAGGGCAGCAGCAGCTGATGCACAAAGCAAACTGCACATATTAATCGATGGTATGGTGTCCATTAATAAATCCTAAAACTAAGAATAAAAAGTCATGCTCCATCAAGAAGCTGACATTAGTACCCTAAATTTGCTTAGACTACCCAGGGCTTAAAACCATGACCAGGGATCCAGAATCCAACAGGATGAACATGGAAAACATGAACCAATTCAGATGGCCGAAACACCACACACCAGGACAAGCAATATCCAAAACACCACGGGGGAACAGACCATTTGAGTTCTCATTTAAGAGTCTCCTCCCCTGGATTTAGCATTTGTGTGTTTGTGAAATTATCACTCTGTTAGTATATCACCTTGGACAGAATCTGGATGCATAGATTAGAAAACTGTGGTATTTGTGGCAGGTAACAATGTCCCCAGGTACTAATAAGGGGAAAGCACACCAGCCTTATGAATGTTGAAATTTTCTTTTTTGCTTTTTTTTTTTTTTTGGTGGGAAGGGGTATTGGTACTGGGAATTCTTTCCTACTGAGCCACATTCCCAGGCCTTTTTAATTATTATTATTTTTTATTTTGATATAGGGACTCACAGTGTTACTTACAACCTTGCTAAGTTGCTCAGAATGGTCTTGAATTTATGATCTTCCTGCTTCAGTCTCCTGAGTCACTGGGAATTCAGGCATGTGCCACCATCCTGGATTGGAAGTCAAAATTTTCTGAGGACTGCACACAACCAATGTGAGCACCTATTAGGGTCCATATCTGTTGCTAAGACATTTATTCTCTCTACTAATCTTGTTGCTTGGCAGTTATATTTCAGATGTAAGTAGTATAATACATCATTCATTTGAGCCCAATCACGAACAACACATCTTATAAAATGGGTGCCTCAGTTATTATTCATGGTTTGAGTATACTCATGCACCACATTTAAATTCAAGGTTTTTTTGTTTTGTTTTGTTTTGTTTTGTTTTTGGTACTGGGGATTGAACTCAGGGGCACTCAACCTCTGAGCCACATTTTGCATTTTATTTAGAGACAGGGTCTCACTGAGTTGCTTAGCCCCTCACTTTTGCAGAGGCTGACTTTGAATTCTCAATCCTCCTGTCTCAGCCTCCTGAGTTGCTGGAATTATACACTTGTGCTGCTGTACCTGGCTTACATTTAAGACTTTGATGGTGGCAGTTTGGTTAGCTTTCTAGCTAGGAAAGGTTTGCATGAGACCAGTAGCTGTATATACAGAAGTTACAGTGTGCTTAGGTCCCTTAATGATTTGCATGACAACAGTGTAATCAATCTGGAGTCCTGTGCAGGTCAAATAACTCAGTTTATTTGTTCTTGAATGTGGGTCAGGAAGTGGGGTGGCGGGGTGAACCCACCTACCAAAGGTTCTCAAATTGCCACCAAATCACAATATTTCAGTTGTGAACATGCTTCCTTAGCTGTGTTCCACTCTACATAAGTCCACTCTTTCTTTATGACCACAAGGCCATTTCAGTTATCTGGGTTACACCAGAACCAACACCTAAGTGAAAGTATTTGCCTCCATATTTCAGGGGTAGAGCACTTAACATGATGGATATCCAACATGCAGCTGATTTTGTCTCCCTGGTTCGTGCCACTGTCCACATATACTGCCACACCATGACTCCACAGTGATTGCTTTTCCAGTATGAACCATTGTTCCAATTGTGATTGTACCATCTTCATTTTAAGGATGGCACCCTGCCAAATAGTTGAGCCCAAACAAGTCATGGCTCTGAGATCCTGTCAGACATACTGCCCTTAGTTCTGCCCATTCACTGCACTGATTTTCCCCCGCCTGAACCAGAGAGTATCCTGGTTGGGTTCTAATGCTGCTGCAATACAGACTCTTGGGCTCCACCTGATGAACCCATCTGCTTGCACAGCATTTTTTAGTATGGGAGTCAAACCCTTCAGCATCTGTCACATTACAGGCACTGGTGCAGTAGCCCATGGGATGAGTTGATTTTTATAATTAACAGACTCAACAAAGTCTGCAGCTTGGAGGTCAATAAAGTTGTTAGAATGCTTTGCTGTTGTAAACATGTGTGCCATTGATTCAAGGTAAGGGTCACTGTTATTGAGGACTGAGGTTGTTTTTAATAGATCATCTACTTGCTTTAAGAAGTGAAGCTAATGTGCACTGTGATTGGCAGAGTCTTGGTTGGTGGTTTCACCAGTACTAGGGCATTTTGTACTGCTAGGACTGCCATTTGAAAGGGATTTAATTTCAGTTTCCTTTAAAAAATATTTTTAAAAATGCACAATTGTAACTTTAGTCCTTGTGACTCTTGTAAGACAGCTGCATCAGACCATCTTTTGCATTGAAATCTAGTCGTATTGGCATACCTGGTAAATGGGTACTGTAGGCTTATACTTGTGTAGTCAAGATGTTTGCCTTTTTGAATCTGGAAGCCAATCCAGACCTATAAAATCCCATTTATAATTAACTAATATAGAGGATACAGGCATTGAGATAAATAGGGAATGAAAGTTTGCCAGTCATACAGAGCCCTACAAAAGACTAGGCATCCTTTACTGCATGAGGTATAGGAAAAATCTGACTTAATTGAGTAGTATCCCAGGTATTGAATTAGCTTAACCTGCTCAGATTACCCCAGGAGAATTTACAAATAGTATGATATCCTGAAATTTTAGAAGGATAATGACTCAACATTTTACATGGAGGTTGGTACAAAGGTCTGTAAGACAGCATGACTTTCTCAGAAAAATGTCATCAGTATAATGAAACTAGACATGATTAGTAGGAAATGACAGTGAGGGCAAGACTGTGGATTGAACTGAGGGGCAATCTAACACTAAGCTGCATTCTCAACTCTTTATTTTGAGACTGTCTCTCTACATCACCACACCTGGGCTTGAGCTTATGATTCTGCTGCTTGAACTTCCCAAGTACAATTACAGGCAATCACCAGTGCACTTGATGTTCAAAGTGAGGTCTAGAGTCAACATGCAATGATGTTCTCCAGAGAAACAGGAAAAACTGTTATTAATTCACTCAGAAAAACAAGAGGTCCAGAAGAGCCAAAGCAATCCTTAGTAACAAAAGTGAAGCAGGAGGCATCTAAGTATCAGACCTTGAATTATACTACAGACCTACAGTAGTAACCCCAAAAAAGCATGATTTTGGTATCAAAGCAGACATGAAGAACAATGGAATGGAATAAAAGACACAGAGGCAAAACCAAATAAATACATTTATCTCATACTAGAAAATGTGCCATAAACATACACTGGACAAAAGATAACCTTTCAACAAATGGTGCTGGGAAAACTGGAAATCCATATGTAGCTGAATGAAATTTAATTTTGTTGCATTATCTGGATGGTTTGCACTACCTTATACAAACTTCCCACCTAGGACAGGGTATTGATAGGACTCCACTTTGCTTTTCTCTTTAACACAATCCGATCACTCTGATTTAAGCCAACATTCTCCCACAGATTTTTTTTCAGTGTTTTCCCAAGCAAGACAGCTATTCCAGGGATATTTTCAAAGATTTCCTAGAATGAATGTAGGAGCACCTGATACAGTACCAAGGGTGTTTAATGCAGTGATACTTGCTTCTCCTTCATTGTTTTGTTCTCATCATATCTTTATGTGATTGTCCATGGCCCTGGAAAACATGGATTGAGTGCCATGGATTTGAGTGCATTTAGCATCATATTTTATTAGGGCAATGTTTCTTCTCTAATTTGGTGGACAAGCATAAAGTGAATTCTATATGAGACCTCAGGTTTCCCTCTTATTTCCTTCAATCTGGAAACAACTTGGATCCCATTCCTAATCTCAAGGTTTGCAAGGGATTCATCCAAAATGACCTGCATTGACTGAATGCTCAGGCTAATTGTCTCTCTCTGTGGAGAGAGCAGAAAAGAGAAGTTGCAGCTGCTTTATGTCTTTCCACAGAGCTACCAGTAAGTCCCTAGGTGGAGTTGATTACCTATCTTTGAAACATCAGTGAGTGTGACGATTATGCAACATTTGCTTTGTAGCTTTCCAGATAGTCCCTTTTTTCCCCCCTTTTACCCAGATGTGTTTGTTCTCCCCACTTAAATATGTTTAGTAACTAGACACGTTCTATCAGAGTCACTTTATCTCTAAAACAGCTATGGCTTCCTCAGCATCATATAAAAACTATTCTATTACTAAAATAGAAGAGAGAGAGAAGGGTACCATATCATAATCAAAAGGCTAAAGAAACCGAAGGGAACCACACAATTCTCAAGGGACTAACAGAGAGAAAGCAGAAATGCCCTTTTCCAGGGGCTTCAAAGAGAAACCCTGTCCATGTTTCCTCAAAAGCCTGATCAGTACACAAGCCATCAGGCAACTGGAAGTGGAAATATCAAACATCAAAGACACAGAGATGTAAACTCTTTACTCCTTAAGAAGTGAATGTCCTTGTACTTATAATACCTTAGTATCCATAACCATTTTATATATTTTCTTAAAACAATTGCCTGGGTGTGTATGTTTCACAAACCATAATCTCAGTTACTTTTGCTTTTTTAACATTTAGTAAGCACTCAAAAATGTATGCTTTATGGTCCCTTACTTTATTTTCCTTGTTTTTCCACTTTATATCCCAGGTGTGTAGGGACACCCCAGGCTAGTCAATGTACAGAGGAGCAAAAGTCCTTGAAGTTGAGCAAGCTCCTCAGGACGAAAGGTGCTCTCTTTGAATGACTTAGAGATGCTCTGCAACTCCTCTGTCCTTGAGGCCTGGAGACATTATCTTATTATAATAACCTTTGGTAGTAGTGGACTCTGAGAAGCAAGCAAGTTATGTGATCTGCACATGCACAAAGTTAATTGCACTATGTAACCTAACGTAACTTCATATGACCCTGGAGTAGAGAATAAACTGACTGGATTTTCCATGGAAGCCACTTCTTGCTGTTCACCATCCTGTGTGCTTGCCTCTTTATTGCTCTCCACTTAACCTTTATATCTGGACCCCAATTAACCTTGACATAGTCGAGAGGCCACTGCTTTGTAAAACTGGGTGGAAGCTCAGCACTTGATCAAAGTATGCTTGCATTCTTGTATTAGAGATATTGCTTTAGATACAGAGCAACACAGAATAATCACCTAAGAGATTCATTGTGAAAAAGGAAGAGAAGGATTTAATCAGGGCCAAATACAGGGGAAAAGCAAAGGAAAATTTCCTGAAGGAAGTGATGGGGGCCTGACTGCTGACAATTCCAGCACACACACGTACTTTTACTTATCAAGGCTCTTTTACACAACAAGCTGTTTGGATTCTCCAGTGTTATAGATGCACATGCCTAAAAACTTTCCTAGTGTCAAACCCTGCACTAGAAACCCTTCCAGTCCACACTTCTTCTTTGGTCTGGGACTGAATAACACCATAAGGAATACTATCCTCTTCCTCCTGAATTTCCATATTCTCCTTTAGAATATATCTCACTATATTTTTATTTATTGTTCTGAGGTCATTATGAATTATTTCTGTGTTCAGTAAATTAATGTCCGTTACTTCCATTAAAATATCAGTCACTTGTAAATAAACTACTAAATTCACAAAAGCATGCAAAGTGCTTAAATGTGTAAAAAGTCAATTAGCAAAAACATTTTCTAAATTTTTATAAAATTGAATATGAATAAAAAATTGATCATATGAAATGTTGGAAATTGAAAGGCTCAGAAATGCTACACAAAGATGGGGCACCATTTATTGATTCAAGAGCAATAATGAAACAAGACACATGGAGATCTGCAATATTTTCTTATAATCATACCTTAATAGAAGTGCACATTTTATTAAATTAATTATATAATATAATTTTTGTTTCTTGCATATCATGAAATACAAGTTTACAAAACCAACCACTTTAAATAAATATGCATATGTATAGATAGTATAATTATTTAAAACCACCCTTTGCTTCTGAGTTTTTGCAGAGCCTCTTTCACATCCTTGTAAAGTAAACTAAAAATTAGAGGATTCAAAATGGGAATCACAAGGGTGTAGCACAGTGAGCTCATTTTATCTTGATCTAGAGAGTAAGAAGAACTTGGTCAGAAATACATAAAGAGCATAGTGCCCTGGAATACTGCAACTACAGTTAGGTGGGTGGTACAGGTAGAGAAAGCTTTGAGCCTCCCCTCAGCAGAGTGGATCTTTAAGACTGATGAAATGATGTAGCAGTAAGAGACCAGGACTCCAGAGATGGTACTCAGTTCAATGAATCCAAATATGGTGAATAATACCAGCTCATTGACTTGTGTGTCAGAACAGGAAAGGAGATAAAGTGGAGGTAAATCACAGAAGAAATGATTAATCTCATTAGACCCACAGAAACATAAGTGGAATGTTAATGTCATGTGTATCAAAGCATCTGCAAATCCTATGAGGTAAACCCCAGCCATGAGCAGTGAACACACCTTAGTGGACATGTCCACTGCATAGCGCAAGGGGTTGCTGATGGCCTTGTAGCGATCAAAGACCATCACTGACAGTAGCAGACACTCAGCATCTGCAAAGATACAGAAGGTCAAGAACTGCAGAGCACAACCAAGGAAAGGAATTGATTTGTTCTTGGAGAATATGTTGACCAGCATCTTGGGACCAACTGCTGTGGAATAGCAGAGGTCACAGAAGGAGAGGTGGCTGAGGAAAAAGTACATTGGTGTGTGAAGCTGGGGATCCACTCTAATTAAGAAGATCATTCCAAGGTTTGCCAGAAGATTAATGAGGTAAATCAGGAGAAACATGATGAAAATGGTCACTCTGAAGTCAGCATTAGTGGTAATTCCCAAGAAAATGAATTCACTCAGGGATGGACAATTTTCCCTGTCCATTCTTTTCCTTTCTTGTCTAAACTTTCAAAGCATAAAAAATACATATTTGATTACATTTTACTACCAGAACACAAATAGGACAGAACACAATTTGTATCTGTAATTTTTTTAATTCTAAGAAAAATTTGGTCATTTGTTCTACTCTACAAAAATACATTGTATGCTTCTGATAGGAAGACATAAATAGATAGTAGGTAAGAAATTTTGAATTCATGAGTTATTTGACTTAAAACAGTATGAGGGTCAGTTAATACTTTATACATGTATAGGATTCTTTTCTTTAAGCATCTGTGTATTTATGAATATGTAATCCTTGTGCATGTGTGTATGATTCTTAATTGTACTAAGATATGTAGAAAGTGGAGAATGGATAAATGTAGCTATTTTATCTGTATGTTTTCTTATTACTGTGGTACTTCTATTATCAATTAATTAATTAATCAAAAAAATTTCAAAAATACCTTACATTCCTGTATATCCCTATTCAATGATAAATTAAGTCTTGCTTATGATCCTATGCAGAATTTAAATAAATATAATGCTATTTTATGAATACTATCAAGTTCACTCAGAATTTTCCAGTTCTGAGAACACATTAGCATTATTTTTTATCATTATGCTTCACAATTCACAAAACTACATAAGAAGGCATGAAGTGGTTCATTCACAAAACGTCCATTTATTTCCAAAGAGATCAATTTTTTTTAACCCTAGAGTTCAAAATTTGGAAACAAAGGAGCTTACCTGAGATGAGCTGTTCATTTGTCACTGAGCTTCGAGCAAATACCATTGTATTATAACAGGCAGTATTTGGGACTTGAACTCTCTGAACTCTTTTCCCTCAGGCTTTGAAATTATGCAACCATGCAATTACATTTCTGGTAGTGTGTTGTCCCCTGTGAATATGTGAGCATCTTTAGTGAATGTTGAACTGAAATCTGAAGTCACTATATGGTGTATGTCAGAATGAAAACTGCAAATTAGTTTGACCTGTAGGATATAAGAATATGTGCACATTTTATATTATAAAATGTAATGTGCATAATCCTTGTCCAGCTGAAGCAGAATCAATGAACCAAATAATCCCTCATTTAATCAATTCCAACTTTTCTCTCTTGTCCATCTTTTCCTTCATTTCTGCAGCACTATCCTTCACCCTCTAAATGTTTTTCATTGAAATACAATTCATATACTATACCTTTCACACTTTAAAGTAAGCACAGCAGTGGATTTGACTGTGTTTGGAAGGTTGAGTACTCTAACACTTCACTTGAAAAACAGTTTTCATCCCCTCCATGGGAAACTCAGGGTCATTAAGTTGTCACTCCTCTAGTCCCTCCCCTCAGTTCCTGGAACCTTCTATTTACTTTCTGTAGATTAGGTGTGTTCACCTAATCTGGTTGTCAACTACAAACAGAGCCACATAATACATGGCCTTTTTTCTTGCTATTTATTTGTCTTACCATATTTTTGAAATCTATTCTTTGCACAGCAAGTAACAGAATTTCCTTCCCTTTCATAGCTAAATAATTTTTCATTTTAGTGTGTCATACATTTTATTTGCTCATTCATCAAATTAAAGAGATCCAAGTTGTTTCTGTGTTTTGTCTGTTATAAATAGTAGTGGTATGGACATTCCTGTTCATGGAAGCTTTGAGGTTCACTTTTCACCCAGTATTGTCATATTCCCCTTCCCCATCCACATGCCATCAATCATATTTCTCTGATTGTGTGACTGTTTCACATTCTCTACTTTAATACTTGTTATTGTTTGGATGTGCAGTGTTCCTCAAAAGCTCACATGTGAGACAATGCAGAAGACTGAGAGGAGAAATGATTGAATTATGGAGCCTTAACCCAATCAGGGAACCAATCCTCTGATGGGATTAACTGAGTGATAAATGAAGTTGCTTTAAGTGTAGCTTGAGAAGGTGCCTGGAATGTGCCTTTGAGGTATATATATTGTACCAGGAGAGTGGAGTCTCTTTCTCTGCTTCATGATCATTACGTGAGCTGCTTCCCTCCACCATATTTTTCTGCCATGATGTTCTGCCTCACACTCCTGAATGTCAATTTGTGCAAGACTGGAAAGCCATACATAATATTGTTCAAGATATTCACCTCATAGTACCTAACTCTTATACCCTATTGGCAATGATGCCAGGAAACTACAGCTAGTTCAGAGTACTAGATTTGAAGGAGGAATTCTTGTGTATCCCCCTGGAAAGTAGTCCCAATTATGGTTTGCTTTTAAATGGCAGGACCCAAATACTAAAGTAACTATGCAGTATTGTTGGACTGTCCTTCCTCAGTGTTTTAAAAACTCTCCCACTTTGTTTAATAAGATTCTGGCAAAAGACTTATGAGGGTTACAGCTGTATAGAGGTATAGAGATGGAAAATGAAAAAAAAAATCCCTAAGATAATGAGGCCTGGGAAAAGGGAGTGGAAAAGAAGACCACGCACTGACAGCCTTCATCTCCTAAGACAAATGTTTTCCAGTGCCAGTCGCAGAAAGGGAAGATGTGTCTTATCACCTCTAAAATAACAGTCTCTAGGAGATATTAACCTTCTTCAAAGGAAATCCTCTCCAGACACTGCCACAGACCCCCAACCTAATGTTCAAATTCCTGAGTGCCCAAGGAAAAACTGATATGTTCACTAGACCACCCCTCAAAATAAATTATATAAACCCAGTCCCTTTCTTTCTTCAGTGACTCATTTTCCACCAGGAAAGTGGTTCCACTTTGCCACTTCATCCCTTCATCCCCTGTTTTGGTGTGAAACTTCATTTCTGAATAAACAGTGGAGATGATTCCTGAGGTTTATGTCCTGCTGTCTTTTTGTGCTAACAAAAGGAATCCTTTTACAATATGTGGATGACCTGCTGGTAGCTAGCCCAGACTATGAACATTGTCTTTCAGATACTATTACTGTACTGAACCATTTTTCCTCATGTGGACACAAAGTGTCCACTAAAAAGTCTCAGACTTACAAACAACAAATCACTTATCTGGCATTCCAAATTAGCCAAGGAACTTGAAGTTTGATGTCAGATGGAAAACTGGCTATCTTGAATCTTAGAGAATCCAGGAAACAGAGGCATTTACATGGGTTCCTAGGAATGTCTGAATTCTGCATATTTGGATCTCTAATTTTGGACTAATAGCCAAAATGACTGCAAGGGGGGAAAAAAAACATGTTTATTGGGCTTGATACATCAGCTTGAACTGGACCAGTACAAACCCTTTTATACTGAGGAGGATGAAAAATGGGCAAGTTTTGACTCTCGGAACAAAACTTCAGGTGGTGACAAAATTCCCATGGACTCATTTTTATGCCCAAAAGACTGGTCTGGACCCTGGTAAAACAGCTACATGACAGTATACACTATAGGAGGGATGTCTTGGCAAATTTTATCAAACCCCATCTCCAGAAAACTATTCAGCAGGTGACACAAAAATGTGTCCTATTTGACCGAAATAATACAAAGACTGAAAGGCAACCTCCTAGGAGGGGAACACAGCATGTAGGAATATAGCCTTTTGATGACCAGCAAATAGATTTTACTCAAATGCACAGTGCCACAGGAAACTTTAGATATTTGCAGGTATTGGTAGATACCTTCTCCAGTTGGGCAGAGGCCTATCCTACCACAATAGAAAAGGCCTCAAAATAGCTAGAGTTCTCTTGAAGGAGTTGATCCCAAGATATGCATTTCCTTCCTTTATTCAAAGTGACAGAGGACAGTCTTATTGTAAAGGTAACCCAATGGGAGAGCAAGGCATTAGATATCCAGTGGAAACCACATGAATCCTGGGGATCCCAGTCAATAGGAAAAATGACAAAAAAATGAACCATGCCTTAAAGAATACCGTGGCTAAAGTATGCCAAGAATCCCACCTGCAGTGGAATGAGGTGTTGCCAATTGCTCTTCTCCAAATACGGGGGGTGCTCAGAAGTGGCCTCAGATTAAACCTCTATGAAATACTCTATGGGAGACCCTTCCTGGCACCCAAGGGAAAGAGGAGGATATGGTTATAGCAGGAGACATAGACTAAAGCAGTATTATAACAGGTCAGACAGATATTAATCAGTGAGCATGGGTTTGCTTCTTGCAGGTTCCCTCAAGTTTGGAATCACCCTTCATCCCTTCCAGTCTGGGGACCAGCTGCTACTCAAGACTTGGAAAGAACAGGGACCAGAGTAACAACTGGGAGAGAAATGGACAGGACCTTACAACGTGCTTCTGACAAATCACACATCTCTGAAACTCACTGTAATATAACCTTGTGTCTAACAGACCAGAGTGAAGAAGTGCCCCAGAGACTGACTGGAAGTTACCTCTCCTGCATGGGCATCACAACCATTAGAGGACTTAAAATACCTGTTCAGGAAAACCCAATGAGAGATTTTATGTTTTCATTAATTCTCTTGTTTTCCCCTATTCCCGCTCTAGGCTGGTGGACAACATATGGTCAGAAGAGCATAGACCTTGTCTACCTTGACTCTTGCAGTTAATTGCTGGATCTGTCTTCCCTGGGCTTAATCCTCTGTGGACCAAGGTGATGCCTTTGTACAACCACTGATGAACTTTACTCCAATCCCAGATGGAGACTGGATGCCAACATGGGACCTCAGAACCTGCACCATTGTCCATGGGGTTCCAGTAATGCATGAGCCAGCTGAAACTGTTTCCAATGTTCCCTGTCTCACTCTTCCTCTTATTGCCACTCATACCACTTACCTGGCCCACAGGGGAGTACGAATTCCAGAGTACCTTGAAATGATATCCCCTCCTGAACAAGAACAACTACCTCTGTGTATACAAAAGGTTACCCAATTTTCTACAGAGAAAATTACAGTAGTAACTGCCTATTCCTTCCCAGATTACTCTTGGATGGAACAAATAGGATTTAAAGTCAGGGATTACTTCCTCCTTGTGGACCCATTGCATTTATATAAAGAAACAATGGTCTTTTGTGCCCCTGCAGGACATGTTTCTGTCTGAAGTTTAATAATCATCCGTGGGCTACAGAAGCCTCAGAAACTTCATAACAGTCACCCAATGTTTTCTAGGAAATTTAGTGATACCATTCTCGATTCACTCTTTTTTTTAATTTATTTTATTTTATTTGTTCTAAATAGTAGTACGTGACAGTAATTCACTTTTTAAATGAATCTGCTCATTGGACGAGTTTGTTAAAGATCTTTACTCCAACAGCCAGGGACCTCCCCAAGGGGATCCCTGATGGCTGTGAATATTTCTTTGACTATATTTTATTACCATGGTGGGGAGGTTGTGGTGAATCATTGGGTCCTCTAAAATCTTTCCACCACTTTAATCACTCTGGTCAAGGAAACAGCCCTGTCCCTTTCAAATTTACAAATGTCTCTGAACTCCTTGGCCAAAGTAGTTTTAGATAACTGGGTGACTTTAGACTGTTTGCCAAACAAGGGGGTGTTTGTGCTATAGCTACACATCCTACTCTGTTTATACTAACACCTCTTCAAAGAGAATACTGGTATTGAAAAGATCAGGTAACAAGCAAACAAGCTGCAACAAACCCTTGACCACCACACATCCCTTTTGGATGGAATAAAACTAGGCCTAACTAATGTTCTCTGGAGTCTTCTCCAGGACACCAAGAAGGATTACGTCTATTTTACTAGGCTGCCTCCTCCTCCTTCTGACTATCCTGTTCATCATTGCCTCTGTGTATGTACCTTTCCATTTACTTTTCTGTTACTGTTCCTTCTTTTGCAAATACACAACCAAAGACAGGAAGAAAGAATGGCAACAAGTAAAAACCTTCCACTGTAAAGATGCCAGTCATTGCCCTTTCTCTGTAGGAAGCAGCTTGGAGATGTCTCTTGCCCATTTTTCCATAGAAATGGAAGGTAGAAATTGACAGTGGGGAAATGTAACAGTGATCAACTCACATTTTGAATATAGTTCTTTTTGCTCTGAGGCTTATTTTTAAAAGGACATGTTTTTGGTTTTGGTGGTGGTGTTCTTTCTCTTCTCCCCTCTCTCCTACCTTAATAAGATTAGGGAGATAGTATCATCTTTTTCTTCCCCTAGTTAATTGTCCTTTAACACACCCACCACAGGAAGGAGAAATCTGCCAGAAGATCTAAGAATTGAATATCAGAGCACCTTGGTACTCCTTGCCAGAGCCCTTCTGAAATGCAACCTTTAAAGATTTCATTTAAAATCTCCCTGTTCCTCCTGATGGGTACAATCAAAGTCTTTGGGACAAAAGTCCCCTGTGTTTCCTTTGCTAGCAAAGCAATAAATCTTCCTTTTTCTCTCTTCTCAAAACTGTGTCTTCATTATTGGATTGGCATTGGGGACAAAGACCAAACTTTTGGCAACAGTATTCGGTCCTGAATTTTGGTGAGATAATGACTCAACCTCTTGCCTGGAAGTTGGTACAAAGGCAGTCTACTGTCTTCTGTAAGAGAGCATGGTCTTCTCAGAAAAAATGTGATCAGTATAATGAAATTAGACAACATCAATAGGAAACAACACTGAGGGCAAGACTGCAGATTGAACGGAGGGGCACTCTAACACTAGGCTCATTCTCAACTTTCCTTTATTTTGAGACAGTGTCTCTACACCACCATGCCTGGGCTTGAGCTTATGATTCTCCTGCTTGAGCTTCCCAAGTACAATTACAGGCAATCACCAGTGCATCTGGCATTCAAAGTGAAGTCTTGAACCAATATGCAATGATAGTCCTCATAGAAACAGAAACAGCAGTCATGAGTTCACTCAGAAAAACAAGATGTCCAGAATAGCTGAAGCAATTCTTAGTGACAAAAGTGAAGCAGGAGGCATCTAAATATCAGACCTTAAATTATAGTACAGACCTATAGTAACAACAACAGCATGGTATTGGTATCAAAACAAAGATGAAGAACAATGGAACAAAATAAAAGACACAGAGACAAGATCAAATAAGTAGAGTTATCTCATACCAGATAAAGGTGCCATGAATATACATTGAACAAAAGACACAGTCTCTTCAACAAACAGTGCTGGGAAAACTGGAAATCCTTATGTAGTAGAGTGAAATTTAATTTTGTTTCACTCTCTGGACAGTTTGCACTTCCTTGTATACACTTCCCACCTAGAGGGCAGGGGGTTGCTAGGACCCCAGAATGCTTCTCTCTTCAACAAAACCTGTATCATTCTGATTTAAGCCAAAATTCTCCCACAGATTTTTTTTCAGCCACCAACAGGTCACTGGGTGGGGTTGATTACCTATCTTTGAAACATCAGTGAGTATGAAGATTAAACAACATTTGTTTTGTAGCTTTCCAGACTGGTCCCTTTTTTCCCCTTTTACGCAGACAGACTTGCTTGTTCTCCCCACTTAGATATATTTAGTACCCAGGCACATGCTATGAGAGCCACTTTATCTCTGAAACAGCTATGGCTTCCCCAGTATCATACAAAAACTGCTTTATAACTATAATAAGGAAAGAGAGAAGGCGACCAAATCATAATCAAAAGACTGAAGAAACAGAAAGAAACCACACAATTCTCAAGAGTCTAGGAAAAAGAAGGGGACAATGCCCTTTTCAAGGGACTGAGAGAGGGGGAGACCACATCATACTCAAGGGCAAAGAGAGAGAAAGGACCCAGACCATTCCAAATGGGCTATGTAGTAAAGTGAACTTTAATCCCTATCTGCCACCCTGAACAAAACTCAACCAAAGACCCAGAAATTAGACCAGAAATGCCTACATATTAAAAGAAAATGTAGGTCCAACACTCCAATACATTGACTCAGGAACTGACTTCCTTGATAAGACTCCTGAAGTGTAAGTAGTAAAATCAAAAATCAATAAATGAGATGACATCAAACCAAAAAACTTATTCACAGCAAAGGAAATAATCAAGGGTGTAAAGAAAGAGTATAAGGAATGAGTGAAAATCTTTGCCACTTGTTCCTCACATAGGGTGTTAATTTCTAGGATATAAAAATAACTCAAAAGACTTAACACCATAAAAACAAATAACCAAATCAAGATATAGGCAAAGGAACTAAACAGACACTTCTCAGAAGCAGAAATATGTATAGATAGCAAATATATAAAAAAATGTTCACTATCTCTAGTAATTGCAGAGATGCAAATTCAAACTGCACTGAGATTTCACCTCAGTGCAGTCAGAATGGCAATTAATGAGAATACAAATAATAGTAAATATTGGCAAGCATGTGGGTAAAAGGGCACACTCATACATTGCTGTTAGGCGTGCAAATTGGTAGAACCACTGTGGAAAGCAATGTGGAGATTCCTCAAATATCTAGAAATGAAATCATCATTTGACCTGGTTATAATACTCCTCAATATATATCCAAAGCAGTTAAAGTCCACATACTACAGAGTTGCAGTCATATCAATGTTTACAGCAGTTCAACTCACAATAGCTAAGGTGTGGAGACAACCAGCGTGCCCTTCAACCAATAAATAGATTTAAAAAGTGTGACATATATACACAACAGACTGTTATTCAGCCATTACAAAGAATGACTTTATGAAGTAGCCTGGACCCCTGCGGTGGGTGGTGCCTTTCAAGGCTAGCTTCTCAGACCAGACCGCCCAGTGAGAGGCTTTCTACACAGAACCAGCCACAAGTCCCCAAACCAACGGAGAGCTTCAATCCACAAGCAGCCTCTGGGATCAGGGCAGGGCAGCCAGAGACCTCTTCAGGCGGCTCTGCCCACTCCGGCCGCAGGCTCTTTTCATGGGGCGATCCAAGATGGCGGCCTAGAGGGTGACTGCACCCCCAGTCGCTCCAGAACATAGGAGTTAAGAAGGGGAGGCATTGAGAGACTCGGACTGAAATAGAGCCACAGGTGAGTCTGCCCACTGGGTAAAGCTCGGCCCGGGTGGCAGACCCAGATAGAGGTGGCTTATCAGAGCCGGGCAGGGCAGCTAGAGTCTTCCACAGGCAGCCCTGCGCTCTCCGGTGGTGGGCCCCACCCACACAGCCAGCTTCTCCAGGTTCTCGGAGCAGGCCCCCTAGTGAGAGCCTTTCTGACCAGAACAAGCTCCAAGTCCCAGAACCAGCGCAGCGCAGCGTACTCCGGCACGCAAGCAACTTCAGGGACCAGGATAGGGCAGCCAGAGACTTCCCCAAGTAGCCTGGACCCCTGCGGTGGGAGGTGCCTTTCAAGGCTAGCTTCTCAGACCAGACCACCCAGTGAGAGGCTTTCTACACAGAACCAGCCACAAGTTCCCAAACCAACGGAGAGCTTCGATCTGCAAGCAGCCTCTGGGATCAGGGCAGGGCAGCCAGAGACCTCTTCAGGCGGCTCTGCCCACTCAGGCGGCAGGCTCTTTTCACAGGGGTGATCCAAGATGGCGGTCGAGAGGGTGACTGCACCCCCAGTCGCTCCAGAACCCAGGAGTTAAGAAGGGGAGGTATTGAGAGACTCGGACTGAAATAGAGCCACAGGTGAGTCTGCCCACTGGGTAAAGCTCGGCCCAGGTGGCAGGCACAGATAGGGGTGGCTTATCAGAGCAGGGCAGGGCAGCTAGAGTCTTCCCCAGGTAGCCTTCCACACTCCGGCAGTGGGCTCCTTCCACACGGCCAGCTGCACGGTGCAGGCCCCCAGTGACAGCCTTTCCGCACAGAGCCAGCTCCAAACCCTGGAACCAGTAGGGGGCTAGGGGCAGCTTTCTTCGGATGCACTGCATTATCAAATTCCTCCAAGACATCAGGCTACTGAAGGCTGGGAGGTGATACGCCGGAAATCTACTGGGACACTATAAGCCAATAGTGGAAATCTGCAATTTCTCAGGGTACCACTGACAGCTGACCAATATGAGAAAACAAGGGAAGAAAATGTCCCAAACAAACCTAGATACTACATCAATAAAACCCAATGACAGCACAGCAGAAGAAATGTCAGAAAGGGAGTTCAGAATGTACGTAATTAAAACGATCAGGGAAGCAAATGAGGAGATGAAAGAGCAAATGCAGGCATTGAAGGAGGAGATGAAAGAGCAAATGCAGGCATTAAATGATCGCACCAATCAACAGTTAAAAGACCAAATACGGGAAGCAAGAGATCATTTCAATAAAGAGTTAGAGATACTGAAAAAAAAGCAAAGTGAAATCCTTGAAATGAAGGAAACAATAAACCAAGTTAAAAACTCCATTGAAAGCATAATCAATAGAATAGAACACCTGGAAGACAGAACCTCAGACATTGAAGACAAATTATTTAATCTTGAAAACAAAGTTGGCCAAACAGAGAAGATGGTAAGAAATCATGAACAGAATCTACAAGAAAGATGGGATAACATGAAAAGGCCAAATTTAAGAATTATTGGGATTGAGGAAGGCTTAGAGAAACAAACCAAAGGAATGAACAATCTATTCAATGAAATAATATCAGAAAATTTCCCAAATCTGTAGAATGAAATGGAAAACCAAGTACAAGAGGCTTATAGAACTCCAAATATACAAAATTACAACAGACCCACACCAAGGCACATTATTATGAAAATAACTAACATACAAAATAAAGACAGAATTTTAAAGGCCGCGAGAGAAAAGAATCAAATTATATTCAGAGGGAAACCAATAAGAATATCAGCAGATTTTTCAATCCAGACCCTAAAAGCTAGAAGGGCCTGGAACAACATTTACCAAGCTCTGAAAGAAAATGGATGTCAACCAAGAATCTTATACCCAGCAAAACTTACCTTCAAATTTGATGATGAAATAAGATCCTTCCATGATAAACAAAAGCTAAAGGAATTTACAAAATGAAAGCCAGCATTACAGAACATTCTCATCAAAATATTCCAAGAGGAAGAGATGAAAAACAACGATGCAAATCAGCAACAGGAGGTGCTAGCCTAAAGGAATAGCCAAATAAAGGAGAAACCAAATCATGTCAAAAACAAATATGAGTCAATTGACTGGTAATACAAATCATATCACAATAATAACCCTGAATGCTAATGGCCTGAACTCATCAATCAAAAGACATAGACTGGCAGATTGGATTAAAAAGAAAAATCCAACGATATGCTGCCTGCAAGAGACTCATCTCATAGAAAGAGACTCCCATAGACTAAAGGTGAAAGGATGGGGAAAAACATACCATGCACATGGACACAGCAAAAAAGCTGGAGTATCCATCCTCATTTCAGATAATGTGGACTTCAAGCCAAAACTAGTCAGAAGGAATAAAGAAGGACATTACATGCTGCTTAAAGGAAGCATATATCAGCAAGACATAACAATCATAAATATCTATGCCCCGAACATTGGCTCATCCACGTACGTCAAACGAGTCCTTCTCAATTCCAGAAATCAAATAGACCACAACACAATAATACTAGCGATTTTAACACACCTCTCTCACCTCTGGATAGATCGTCCAAACAAAAATTGAATACAGAAACTATAGATCTCAACAACACAATCAACAACTTAGACTTAACAGACATATATAGAATATACCATCCAACTTTCTTCTCAGCAGCACATGGATCCTTCTCTAAAATAGACCATATTTTATCCCACAAAGCTACTGTTAGCAAATACAAGAAGATAGAGATACTACCTTGTACTCTATCAGATCAAGATGGAATGAAATTAGAAATAAAAGACAGAATAAAAAACAGAAACTACTCCAATACCTGGAGATTAAATAGTACACTATTATATGATGAATGGACAACAGAAGACATCAGGAGGGAAATAAAAAAATTCTTAGAAGTAAACGAGAACAAAGACACATCATATCAAAATCTCTGGGACACTATGAAAGCAGTACTTAGAGGAAGATTTATTTCATGGGCACATTCAACAAAAGAAGTAGAAATCAACAAATAAATGACTTAACACTACAGCTCAAAGCCCTAGAAAAAGAAGAGCAGACCAATACCAAAATTAGTAGAAGACAGGAAATAGTTAAAATCAGAGCCGAAATCACTGAAATCGAAACAAAAGAAAAAATTGGAAAAATTAACAAAATAAATAGTTGGTTCTTTGAAAAAATAAATAAAATTGATAAACCCTTAGCCACACTAACAAAGAGAAAGAGGGAGAAAACTCAAATTACTAAAATTCGGAATGAACAAGGAAACATCACAACGGACACGAGTGAAATACAAAACATAATTAGAAGCTATTTTGAAAATCTATACTCCAACAAAACAGAAAACCTCGAAGACATCAACAAATTTCTAGAGACATATGAATTACCTAAACTGAACGAGGAGGACATACACAACTTAAATAAACCAATTTCAAGCAATGAAATAGAAGAGGTCATCAAAAGCCTACCTACAAGGAAAAGTCCAGGACCAGATGGGTTCTCAGTCGAGTTCTACAAAACCTTTAAGGAAGAGCTCATTCCAATACTCCTCAAACTATTCCATGAAATAGAAGAGGAGGGAACCCTCCCAAACTCGTTTTATGAAGCCAATATCACCCTGATACCTAAACCAGACAGAGACACATCGAGGAAAGAAAATTTCAGACCAATATCCTTAATGAACATCGACGCAAAAATTCTCAACAAAATTTTAGCAAATCGCATACAAATATATATTAAAAAGATAGTGCACCATGATCAAGTGGGTTTTATCCCAGGGATGCAAGTTTGGTTCAACATTCGGAAATCAATAAATGTCATTCACCATATCAACAGACTTAAAGTTAAGAATCACATGATTATTTCAATAGATGCAGAAAAAGCATTCGATAAAATACAGCATCCCTTCATGCTCAAAACACTAGAAAAAATTGGGGTAGTGGGAACATTCCTTAACATTATAAAGGTCATCTATGCTAAGCCCATGGCTAATATCATTCTAAATGGTGAAAAACTGAAAGTGTTCCCCCTAAAAACTGGAACAAGGCAGGGATGCCCTCTTTCACCACTTCTATTCAACATCGTCCTTGAGACTCTAGCCAGAGCAATTAGACAAACCAAAGAAATTAAAGGGATACGAATAAGAAAAGAAGAACTCAAACTATCCCTGTTCGCTGATGACATGATTATATATTTAGAGGAACCTGGAAATTCCACCAGAAAACTTTTAGAACTCATAAGTGAATTCAGTAAAGTAGCAGGTTACAAGATCAATGCTCATAAATCCAATGCATTTTTATACATAAGTGATGAATCTTCAGAAAGAGAAATTAGGAAAACTACCCTTCACAATAGCATCAAAAAAAATAAAATACTTGGGAATCAATCTCACAAAAGAGGTGAAAGACTTCTACAATGAGAACTACAGAACACTAAAGAAAGAAATTAAAGAAAACCTTAGAAGATGGAAAGATCTCCCATGTTCCTGGATAGGCAGAATTAATATTGTCAAAATGGCTATACTACCTAAAGTGCTATACAGATTCAATGCAATTCCAATTAAAATCCCAATGATGTACCTTGCAGAAATAGAGCAAGCAATTATGAAATTCATCTGGAAGAATAAAAAACCTAGAATAGCTAAAGCAATCCTCAGTAGCAAGAGCGAAGCAGGGGGTATTGCAATACCAGATCTTCAACTCTACTACAAAGCAATAGTAACAAAAACGGCATGGTATTGGTACCAAAATAGACAGGTAGATCAATGGTACAGAATAGAGGACATGGACACAAACCCAAATAAATACAATTTTCTCATACTAGACAAAGGTGCCAAAAATATGCAATGGAGAAAAGATAGCCTCTTCAACAAATGGTGCTGGGAAAACTGGAAAACCATATGCAATAGAATGAAATTAAACCCCTATCTCTCACCCTACACAAAACTCAACTCAAAATGGATCAAGGACCTCAGAATCAGACCAGAGACCCTGCATCTCATAGAAGTAAAAGTAGATCCAAATCTTCAACTTGTTGGCTTAGGATCATTCTTCCTTAACAGGACTCCCATAGCACAAGAAATAAAAGCAAGAATCAACAACTGGGATAGATTAAAACTAAAAAGCTTTCTCTCAGCAAAGGAAACTATCAGTAATGTGAAGAGAGAGTCTACAGAGTGGGAGAATATCTTTGCCAACCATACTTCAGATAGAGCGCTAATTTCCAGAATCTATAAAGAACTCAAAAAACTCTACACAAAGAATACAAATAATCCAATCAACAAATGGGCTAAGGAAATGAACAGACACTTCCCAGAAGAAGATGTACAAGCAATCAACAGATATATGAAAAAATGTACAACATCCCTAGTAATAAGGGAAATGCAAATCAAAACTACCCTAAGATTTCATCTCACCCCAATTAGAATGGCGATTATCAAGAACACAAGCAACAATAGGTGTTGGCGAGGATGTGGTGAAAAAGGAACACTCATACATTGCTGGTGGGGTTGCAAATTAGTGCAGCCACTCTGGAAAGCAGTGTGGAGATTCCTCAGAAAGCTTGGAATGGAAACACCATTTGATCCAGCTATCCCACTTCTTGGTCTATACCCAAAGGACTTAAAATCAGCATACTACAGAGATACAGCCACATCAATGTTCATTACTGCTCAATTCACCATAGCCAGATTGTGGAACCAACCTAGATGCCCATCAGTTGATGAATGGATAAAGAAACTGTGGCATATATATAAAATGGAATATTACTCCGCAATAAAGAATGATAAAATTATGGCATTTACTGGCAAATGGATGAAATTGGAGAATATCATGCTAAGTGAGATAAGCCAATCTCAAAAAACTAAAGGACAAATGATCTCGCTGATAAGCGGATGAGGACATATAATGGGAGGTGGGAGGGGTTACCATTAGATTTAGGGTTAGGTTTAGGGTTAGGTTTAAGGAGAGCGGTAAGAATGAAGGAAAGAAGGGCTGTATAGAGGGGAAAGAGGGGTGGGAGGGGTGGGGGGGAGGAAAAAAAATTAAACATCATTGCCTCATGTAAACGTATGATTACACAAATGGTATGCCTTGACTCTGTGTACAAATAGAGAAACAACATGTATCCCATTTGTATACAATAAAAAAAAATTAAAAAAAAAAGAATGACTTTATGACAGTTGCCAGTACATGGATGGACCTGGAGACTACCAAGCTAAGTGAAATAAGCCAATCCCCAAAAAACAAAGTTTGAATGTTTTTACTGATATGTGGGAGTTAACCCTCAACAACTACGGGGAGAGGCAGACTAGAAATTTTGTGGATTAGACAAAGGGAAATAAAGGGATAGGAGGGGGATAGGAAAACAAAGACAGTGGAATGATTCTGACATAACTTTACTATGTACATATATGTATATACCCTGGTGAATCCCACCATTATGTACATCCACAAGAATGGGGTACTAATTAGAATATAGTCCATGCTTATATAATTATATCAGAATGGATTCTACTGTCATATATAACTAAAAAAAGGAAGAACATTAATTAATTAATTAACTGGGTGTAGTTGTCCCATCCCTTTCTGGTTCCTCCAGAAAACTCTGGTCTTCTTTGTTCTCTGGGAGAGCATCTGCCTTATCTAAGGTCCTCCATTTGTATCATGATTCCTTCACTGCCATGTGGTCTAGCCTTTAAGGCAATGGGCTCCCTGCAGGGAACTCAAGAAATGTGTAACCTTGCCTAAGTGCCAAGTCCATTGTGATATTAATCCATTTTTTTCAAGAATTATTTCTTGCTCCTGCAAAGAAAATCTTCCACATCCCAGAGACTCATCATTCAGGCAGGCACTCTTGTAGGAAAATGTTCCAGTTTTTGCAGTGTCTATCAATTCTGCTTATGATTGTGGCTGGATTAGTAAGGTTTCTTTCTCTTTTCTTTTATTTTTTTTAGTTGTCAATGGACCTTTATTTTATTTAGTTATATGCAGTGCTGAGAATTGAATCTAGTGCCTCACATATGCTAGGGAAGTGCTCTAGCTCTGAACTATAACCCCAGTCCAAGTATGATTTCTTGCATGGTGGTTGTTCCGGGCTAAGCTCACTGCTGTCTGAACTATTGTCTTCCACTGCAGTCAATCACAGTTGCGATGAAAAGTTTGTTTTATAAGACAGAAAATCTTCTTAGGCAATCTTTCCTGTTCCCAGGAATTCCATTTTTTTGTATCTCACTCAGGTCAAGAGAGGTCAAGAGACAGTAACTCTCACTTGTTTCTTCCATTGTTTTTCCTCCTAGCCTGAAAAATCCACAAGCTAATATCTCCAATTTAGAATTTTGTTCCTCTACTTTTTCTTTGATGTTGGAGGACAGAAGGTAGGTGGAACAATGCACATCTCTTTGTAGCTACAATTCCTCTTCCATCCATTTTATTCTGGCCTCTGCAGCCAGTTTTGCATCAGTAGCCAACTACAGCTACAACAATGGCCATTCAATAGTGGCACAAATTACAGCCCTTCCTCACCACAGTGGATTAGACAAATATCTGTCAACAGTTGCTCCAAATACAGCCACACTTTCAGAGTGTCCTTGTACTCATATGGCAGGCCTCTCAGATCTGGCATTTAGTCCACCCTTTCCACATACACATGAGTAGATGCTCAGGATTTCCCCTGCAGAATGTTCTTTCTCCTTCATCAGTTTCCAAAGCTCCTGGCTGACTCATCAATTATTTCAGGAAAATCAGGTGTATGCAAACCAGCCATAAAACGTAGAACGTGCAGAGAGATTGATGAAAGAGGCAGTTAAATAGAATTACACAGAGTCCAATTCAATTTATTAGGTACTTATGGATGGAGGAAGTCTTGGATGGCAGCAAGTCACTCTCCATGGAATGACAAAATCATTCATACACTAAAATAGACACAAGTGGTTCAGCTACATTCCAGTCAAACAGAATGTAGCTGTAATTCCTCAAAACAGAACAAATACTATTAATAGGTTAAAAGTCAGTTAAGAAAAATCCAAGACTTCAGTTGTGGTCATGAATGTTTTCATGAATATCTTAACATATTTCTTATCCAATACAGTTTGAAATACATGCCAGGGATAACTGATGGGCAAGTTGATAGTTCCCAGCAAGATAGCTATACTCATGTCAAGCTGGATACCTACAGCTAAGGCAATCACAATGTCATCTAGGCTGAAAGCCCAGCTCAACATACTTAACATACTTAACATTGAGCAAAAGAAAGGAGAAATTTCTGGACAGAAATACCAAATGCCCTATTATTCCCAAAATGATAACTATTCTTCCTTCTTCCCATCCTTCCTTCCTTTCCTTTTCTTTTCTTTCCTTTTTTTTTTCTTTTTCTTTTTTTTTCCTATGTGGGCTCTCACTGTGTTGTCCAGGCTGGTCTCAAACTGCTTGGCTCAAGAGATACTCCTGATCCAAATACCTGGAACTCCAAGACCATGCCTCCATTTTGAGTCATCAATATCCATTCTTAATCAGAATTTTAAGGTATACATACAAGCAAAAGATAGTAACTTGCTGTCAGAAAGCAAAAACAAAAATTAAAAGAACCAGATTTAGAGACAACATATATGTTATAAATATATGACAATCAAATATATGACAATCACAGCAAAAGTAGTAGAAGACAGGAAATAATTAAAATCAGAGCTGTAATCAATGAAATTGAAACAAAAGAAACAATTCAAAAAATTGACAAAACAAAAAGTTGGCTCTTTGAAAAAGTAAACAAAATAGACAAACACTTAGCCACATTAACAAAGAGAAAGAGAGAGAAAACTCAAATTATTAAAATTCATGATGAAACAGGAAATATCATGACAGACACCACTGAGATACAGAACATAATGAGAAGCTACTTTGAAAATCTGTATTCCAACAAAATAGACACTACCGAAGACATTGACAAATTTCTAGAGACATATGCTCCTCCCAAATTGAACCAGGAGGACATGTATAATTTAAACAGATCAATATCAAGCAATGAAATAGAAGAAGCCATTAAAACTCTACCATCCAAGAAAAGCCCAGTACCAGACAGATTCTCAGCCAAGTTCTACAAGACCTTTAAAGAACAACTCATTCCAGTACTTCTCAAAGTATTCCAGGAAATAGAAAAGGAGGGTACCCTACCAAACTCATTCTATGAAGCTAATATCACCCTCATAACCAAATCAGGAAAAGACACATCAAGTAAAGAAAATTTTAGCACAATATCCTTGATGAATATAGATGCAAAGATCCTTAACAAAATATTGGCAAACTGTATCCAAAAACATATTAAGAAAATTGTGCACCACAATCAAGTGGGGTTCATCCCTGGAATGCAAGGATGGTTTAACATCCATAAATCAATAAACAAAATCCATCATGTCAATGGACTTAAGGATAAGAATCATGTGGTTATTTCCATTGACGCAGAAAAAGCGTTCAACAAAATACAACACCCCTTTGTGCTCAAAACACTAGAAAAAATAGGGATAGTAGGAACATACCTGAACATTGCAAAGACTATTTATGCTAAGACCATGGCCAACATCATTCTTAATGGAGAAAAACTGAAACCATTCCCTTTACAAAAGGAAACAAGACAGGGATGTCCTCTTTCACCACGTCTATTCAACATTGTCCTCAAAACTCTAACCAGACCAATTAGGAAGACTAAAGAAATTAAAGGGATACAAATAGGAAAAGAGGAACTTAAGTTGTCTCTATTTGCTGATGACATGATTGTATATTTAGAGGATCCAAAAACCTCCTTCAGAAAACTTCTAGACCTCATCAATGAATTCAGCAAAATAGCAGGCTATAAAACCAACACGACAAATCTAAAGCATTTTTATACGCAAGCGATGAAACAGCTGAAAGGGAAATGAGAAAAACAACTCCGTTTGCAATAGCCTCAAAAAAAATTAAATACTTGGGAATCAATCTAACCAATGAGGTAAAAGATCTCTACAATGAAAACTACAAAACATTGAAGAAAGAAATTGAGGAAGACCTTAGAAGATGGAAAGATCTCCCATGTTCTTGGATAGGCAGAATTAATATTGTTAAAATGGCCATACTACCAAAAGTGCTATACAGATTCAATGCAATTCCAATTGAAATCCCAATGATGTACCTTACAGAAATAGAGCAAGCAATCATGAAATTCATCTGGAATAATAAAAAACCCAGAATGGTTAAAGCAATCCTTAGCAGGAAGAATGAAACAGGGGTATCGCAATACCAGAACTTCGACTATACTAAAAAGCAATAGTAACAAAAATGGCATGGTATTGGCACCAAAATAGACAGGTAGATCAATGAGAATAGAGGACATGGACACAAACCCAAATCAATACAATTTTCTCATACTAGACAAAGGTGCCAAAAATATGCAATGGGGAAAAGATAGCTTCTTCAACAAATGGTGCTGGGAAAACTGGAAATCCATATGCAACAGAATGAAATTAAACCCCTATCTCTCACCCTGCAGAAAACTCAACTCACAATGGATCAAGGACCTTGAAATCAGACCAGAGACCCTGCATCTTATAGAAGAAAAAGTAGGTCCAAATCTTCACCTTGTTGGCTTAGGATCAGACTTCCTTAACAGGACTCCCATAGAACAAGAAATAAAAGCAAGAATCAACAACTGGGATAGATTAAAACTAAATAGGTTTCTCTCAGCAAAGGAAACTATCAGCAATGTGAAGAGAGAGCCTACAGAGTGGGAGAATATCTTTGCCACTCATACTTCAGATAGAGCAATAATTTCCAGAATATATAAAGAACTCAAAAAACTCTACACCAAGAATACAAATAATCCAATCAACAAATGGGCTAAGGATATGAACAGACACTTCACAAAAGAAGATCTATAAGCAATCAACAAACATTTGAAAAAATGTTCACCATCTTTAGTAATAAGAGAAATGCAAATCAAAACTACACTAAGATTCCATCTCACCCCAATTAGAATGGCAATTATCAAGAATACAAGCAACAATAGGTGTTGGAGAGGATGTGGGGAAAAAGGTACACTCATACATTGCTGGTGGGGCTGCAAATTAGTGCAGCCACTCTGGAAAGCAGTGGGGAGATTCCTTAGAAAACTTGGAATGGACCCACCTTTTGACCCAGCTATCCCACTCCTCGGCCTATACCCAAAGGACTTAAAATCAGCACACTACAGAGATACAGCCACATCAATGTTCATAGCTGCTCAATTCACAATAGCCAGACTGTTGAACTAACCTACATGTCCTTCAATTGATGAATGGATAAAGAAACTGCGGTATATATATACAATGGAATATTACTCAGCCATAAAAAATAATAAAATTATGGCATTTTCAGGCAAATGGATGAAATGGAGAATATTATGCTAAGTGAGATAAGTCAATCTCAAAAATCCAAAGGAAGAATTATTTCACTGATAAGCAGATGATGACACATAATGGGGGGTGGGAGGCGGGCAAGAATGGAGGAAATAGGGACTGTATAGAGGGAAAAGAGGGGTGGGAGGAGAGGGGGGGGATTAAAAAATAACAGAATGAATCAAACATCATTATCCTATGTAAATGTATGATTACACAAATGGTATGCTGTTACTCCATGTACAAACAGAAACAAGATGCATCCCATTTGTTTACAATAAAAATAAATTTTTAAAAAGTAATATATGACAATCAATCTAAAAATAGTTATAATTTCTATATGCACTAATGAAACAGGTAGGCATCATGCATGAGTATATAGGGAATTTATAAAAAAAGTCATGAAAATTATAATTAGAAATTAAACTAAAAAGAAAACCAAGAAGGAAAGCATTTAAGGAGAACAGTAGTAGTTCCAACATAACCAAGCAGTATTTTAGTGAAATTAAAGACAGATCGATATGGCCCACTTCAAATGAAAAAGAGGAAAATGAGTAAAGACCACACCTAAGGGCAGTAACATTGAAAGATAGAGACACAGGCTTCCCCAAATTGCCCACAGCCCTGCTCTTCCGCACCTGTATAAACACAAGCTTTCCCAAATTGCCCACAGCCCCGGTCGTAAAAATGGTAAAGAATGTATAAACACAAACCTCTCTCATCTTATCTGTGAAGGCCAGGGGAGCTGACCCGAGAACAAACCTTGCTAACGATAACCCTCCTCCCGGAAGTCAGAGCGACTCAGAACTTAAGATAACATGCTTTACAATTGTATATGTTAACTAATTAGGAAGAACACTGTATAACTGCTTGCCTTTTATTATATAAACCCTGTTAAAGAGGGCTGGGGGCCTCTCTTAGCGTCACTGGTTAAGGACGCAGAGGACCAAGCTCGAGCTTGCTAATAAATGACTCTTTGCTGCTTGCATTGATCGTGGTCTCTGGTGGTCTTTGCGGGGTCTCGAGCCTTCGGGCACAACAACATCAAGGAATAAGAATAACTATAATTGGTTTTCCTTCAAGGTACAGAGATCAAGACATAGGAAATGTATGTAGAAACTCAGCCAAGAGTTTTTCTCAAATAATCAAAAACAAAACAAAACAAAAAAAGCAAAAATCACCAAGATAAGCAATAAGAGCTCAGAGACAAGCAGAAAGAATACACTCACAAACTCAGGAAGAAGTTTTAAATAAAAATAGGAATATTGAAAGGAAGAATCATGACATAGACAGTAGGACTTGTCACTCATAACACTACTGATGTTTCACACTGGACAGTTTTCCATGGGGACCACTACACCATATCCTTTGAATATGAGCTGCATCCCTGACTTCTACACACTAGATGGCAGTAGAAGGAAATGTAGGAACTAGAGAAAGGCTGAAACATTATTTGATAAGTTTATGACATGTGCAAAGAAGACTCAAAAGTAGCCCCGATACAATATTTCAAGTTGTCCTTTTGTTTTAGTCTACAGATTTTTACTCAAGATGATAATTCACTACACGCTGGGTTTACATAAGCTTTCCTTTTGTATGTGAAAATTAAATAAGTGTTTGAATAGGTAAACAAACTGTCTTATTAGTTTTGTGTGAAAACTTTGGGAGATCAACTTTAGAAATATATTGTATAGAAGTTGAAAATATATAAAATATATTTATATGAAATTGCTTTTGGATCATGTATATCTTGAAAACCCACATGTATATCTAGTGATATATAAAGACAAGTACAACAGGCGCCTTGCTTGCCCTTATCAAGTGTGAAGGGCGCTCACGTAGCAGAGTTCACCGAGTGATTTCCCCTGGATGCCTTCCAGCATTGGACAGTCACTAGGGAAACTGCAGTTCCTACACTGGTGCTGGTCCTGTGCTTCTCCCATATTCAGTCATGAAGTGTAAAACCAGAAACCAGAAGAGCAAAACTTGTACTTTATGATTTAGAGTAGTTTTAGACACATTATGACCCCAAAGTGTGATTTTTAATTAGAATTTCTTATTAGTAAGTTCATTATGACAGTCGAAGGAATTTTGGTGTGATTTAAAGCACCTGACCTGCTGGAAAGTAAAGGACTTTAATAATATAATAAGAAAGTGAATGTTTATAAGAAATATATATGTTACTTCAGAATGGAAGCATAAACTCTGACTCACATATTTGATATGTGGTTATAGAATTCCAAAAAAGGACCGGAAGTCTGAAAGGAGGCATGTTTGGGTTTAAACAGTTATTTCTTGAATTAGAGTAGCTTGATGAAATAGTCAGCTAATTCCACAGAGATTAATTATATTTCCTGTCTTACTTCACATGCCCTTTGTGCCATTTGTATTTGGTTAAACCACAGACATTAATAACAATTTTACTTCAGGGACCCATTTCCCAAGAGTTTAAAGTATAGTGTAAATCTCTAACCATATACTATTCACCTACCATCCTTAGGACCTAGGAGGAAATTATGGTACCACAGGTTTGTTAGCTGAAACTAGATTCTGGTTATTTGAAAAGGAAATTAAAATATTTTCTGAGAAAAAAAATATTTTGAAATATGTTGAACTCATCTCTCATACAAATAGAATATTTATGAGGACTATTCCCTGTGTGCTTAATACATAAAATGTGTTTGTCTTTTAGTTTTAGAGGAAGATGATGGGAATGATTTTCTGTGTAACATCAAACACTGAATGTATGAAAGATAGAGTAGTAAAGGGTAGACTTTGTCTTATCCCTTTTTCTGTCTTTCCTTTTAATATACCTAAACCTTTACTAAGAATAATAGTTCTTCTAAACAAAAGGATGACTTACCTTTTATTATTTTCTGGATTAGGACTTCAGATGCATATTGCCTAGTTACTTTCCAGATAAGTTTATATAAGAATTAATCTCTATGGGTCATCAGCAATATTGAACATTAATTAATAAAAAATACTATCAATTTTATAAGCAAGATTACTATGATTTTTCAGGGTTCCTTTTAACTTTTATTCATTCTACATATTTCTGGATTTAAATGACCTATCTTCCTGAGCCTCTAATTGCCCAAATTTGTCAAGTTTCTCAATAGTAGCTGTAAAGCAACTCACTTAAGGTAAATTAATGTTATGACAAATCAAACCAAAGAATAGTGTATATTATACAAATAAAGTCATAAGCTCTGCCATTGTGCTTAGATGCAACATAATAAAAATTACAGGGAGTACTATATAGCTTTGATATGAAACATGGAGTCTATTTCAAAGTCCCTGGAGTGATCTAATTTAACAGATCACCTAAACCTACTCTGGTAGAAAAAGTTGGAAATAAATATATGATTCTCCTGATAAATAAGTTAATTTAGAACAGTGGCATTCACTGAGATACTTAACTTTTCCTTGATAGTTATGTTTTGTTACCTTCTTAAATATTCTGAGATCAATGATATACTTTTATATCATGTTAAATTTTTCTGATATTACTATAAACTTCTTTTCCCTTTTATTCTCTCTCCAAAAAAAAAAAAAAAAAAAAACACCAGAACAGCCTGACCCAAGCAGGAATGGTGGAGGAAAATTGCACCACAGTAACAGAGTTCATTCTGCTGGGATTGTCAGATGTCCCTGAGGTGAGAGTCCTTCTCCCTCTGATATTCCTTCTCATCTATGGAGTCACAGTTTTGGCCAACCTGGGCATGATTGCACTGATTCAGTTAAGCTGCCAACTTCATATGCCCATGTACTTTTTCCTCAGCCACTTGTCCTTCATAGATTTTTGCTACTCCACCACAATCGTGCGGAAGATGTTGGCCAACATCTTCAGCAAGGACAAAGCCATCTCTTTCCTAGGGTGCTTGGTGCAATTCTACTTCTTTTGTACATGTGCGGTCACTGAGGTCTTCCTCTTGGCAGTTATGGCTTATGACTGCTTCTTGGCCATCTGCAACCCTCTCCTCTGTATGGTGACCATGTCCCAGAAGCTCCACATGGAGTTGGTTTCCAGTTGCTACCTCTGTGGAATGGTGTGTTCTCTGATTCACCTGTGTTTAGTTCTTGAAATCCCATCCTACAAATCAAATGTGGTTGATCATTTCTTGTGTGATCTACCACCTATCTTTTCTCTTGCTTGCTCTGATGTGTCAATCAATGAACTCATGGCATTCATTGTGCCCACTGTGAATGAAGTCATTACCATCACGATCATCCTCACCTCCTACCTGTTCATCCTCATCACCATCCTGAAGATGCGCTCTGCAGAGGGGAGGCACAAAGCTTTTTCCACCTGTGCCTCCCACCTCACAGCCATCGTCGTCTTCCATGGAACTATCCTGTTCACTTATTGCCAGCCCAGTCTAGGCCACAGTTGGGATGCTGACAAAGTGGCTACGGTGTTCTACACTGTTGTGATTCCCATGCTGAACCCCCTGATATACAATCTGAGGAACAAGGATGTGAAAGAAGCACTCAAAAAAATGGTAGGATCCAAATTATTTTCTTAACAGTTATTTTCTTAGGTAGATTTCAGGGTTGCATAAGGAAACTTTAAAGGCAATTATGTGTGAATGAATGTGGAGAAATGTTAAATGGGGAAATATTTTAGGAACAAGGGGATTATGTGTGCTTTCTAATGGACCACTTACCAGTATATTAAGCCATGTATTATACTGGTTATAGTTTAATTGACTCTTCTACCTTACCTACTCTTCTTCAATCTCCAACTGGATTGAATGGATTTGTAAGATGGTATAATTAGACCCCATTTCTTGGTCTGACATAGGCACAACGAATTCCCATCAAAGTACATACAGAAATGTTTTTTCATTATCCTTGATGCATATAGCCATTTTCACTAAATTGAATTCAGTTTTATTAGAGGAAAAATTATATTTATTTAATATCTATGCTTTTTCTTCATAATATGCTCTTAGTTTCCAATGTGCTCATATGTATTTCTGGATAGAATTTTTAGTAATTTTTCACAATTTTCTCTTTTATTACTTCTTCTGCTATGAGATTACAATTTTGGAACATTTGTAAACTTTCACATCTGCAAACTTGACATGACATTCTCTACATTTATGACAAAATATTCATGAAAATTAAATATTGTCTTAAATTCTTACCAGTATAATGATATATTATTACCTATTATAATATCATTTTTATTGCTTTACTTTTACCTTTTGCTTCAAATTTTATAATTATTCCTGATTAAACAATTAAATTATGTGTTTGATGCCCTACCTCTTAAGGATTCAAAACCTTTGTTAATGTTTTTATTATTTTTATCTGCTAGAAATGATGCCATTCATTCATTACCTTTTCTAAATCAAAATTCTATCCTAAACCCACTATATTATTTTCCTATGGTTTCAGAAAATAATTATCACAAATGTGATGGTTTAATACTATGCAATTTCATTTTCTCACAGTTCTGGAAATCAGAAATCTGAAATTCATATCACTGGGCCAAAATCAAGGTGTGAGCCCCTCAAGAGCTCAGGAGTTTCTAGAAGAGAACATCATTGCTCCTCCAGCTTCTGCTACCAGCAGACATTCTGTGACAGTTCATCCAACTAGACAAACATCTTCAAAACTCCCTCAGCTCAATCTTCATTGCATCTTCTCATGTGTGTGTGTGTGTGTGTGTGAGAGAGAGAGAGAGAGAGAAAGAGAGAGACAGAGAGAGAGAGAGAGAGAGAGAGAGAGAGAAAGAGATAACATTTAGCTTCCCTCTTACTGGCAAGATATCTCCTTGAGATGGCATTTACAGTAGCCCCCAAACCTGCAGGTAGTCCAGGATACTATCTCTGATATCAGGGATGGGGACATTTGAAAAGATTTTGTTAAATATGAATGTGAGGTCAAGTAAGCTTGAATATACAGACAAAGCTGTAATGTGGAAAAGAAAAATAAGGAGGATAGGGGCTTCACCTCCAGATAAATGAGACAGCCTTTACTGAAAGAGTCCTCAAAATTACCCACAAACAAAAGAATGGCCTAACCTTTTATGGAGCAGCTGAATCAGGAAGGCTCTAGTATTTTTTTTTTTTTGACAATGCCTTTAATTGTCCTTTAATTCTCTGTGAAAGAGACTCTTGTGTCTCTCTGCATGGTCCTACTCTACTTGATGTTTATGGTTGATTTAATTATGAATGGGGGGGGATAAAAAAAGGCATGTTTCACACAGTGTGAGAGTGGGGAAGTAGAAAAAGAGTGTTAGCAGCAAATTATAAATGAAGGCCTGAGCGTTTCTCTGCCGTTTTACCCTCTGTTTAGTCCCTGTTTCATCCCTGTAAAGGTCCTTCATCTAATCACATTTGCAAATAAACTTTCTCCAAATAGGGTAGCAGTTATAGTTTCCAGGATTATGCCTGATCCTCCGAGTTTGTCTTCAAGTTTAACACATACATCTTTTAAAGGCTAAGGCATAAGTTAACGTTCCTTGTTTCTATACTAATACTGCACTTGTTTTTTTATTCTCTTAAGATTGCATTGCTACTTATTTGTGTCTCTATTTTCATGAGTCATTTGTTTAAATGGAACATAGACTTTGTTACTTTAGTGAATTGGGAAGAGCATTTGACAAGAGGTTCAAGACCTGTGACCATGTTCTGACACCTGATGAATGACTTTGAGCAAGATGCTTAAACTCAATCTAAGTTCTCTCACATATAGTCTGCAAATAAGCTGCTAGCTTCAGACTGTTATTTGGAACTTAAATACTACAATAATAATAATAATGATAACAACAATGACAATAATAATGCCTTCAACGATCTGGCCCAAAAACTGCACTCTAATTGGTGATTCTTTATAAGAAATATTTAAGGTTGAGGGTCATTTTTTATCTATTTAAAGATTTCCATATCCCTGGAATACACAGCTACTCATTTTTTCTTTCCTGAAAATATTTACATATTAAAATAAAATTGACAAAGATTGTGTATCTTTAAGGTGTACAACTTGATAGTGTAATACACATACAGAGTGTAAAGTAACCACCATAATGGAGATTATTTTTCACATAATTCATACATCGTTACCTCACATAGTTATGATTTTTTTTTTCTTTTCCTTTTTTCTTTTCTTTTTTCTCTTCTTTCTGTTCTATGGTGAAAACAGTTGGTGCTCATTAAGCAAATTTCAAGTATGCAATGTAATACTATTTACTTTATGACTGTTACACATAAATAATCACTGAGTGAAAGAATGAGTTAAGTTCTGCTTATGATGAAAATTTAGCATTCAATTGATTTTCAAATATTTTAACTGGGATGAGATTTTATATATCCCTTGTAAGACTTTGCATTAATTTTTTTATGTATCCCTTGTGAGACATTTTATTAATTTTGTGAAAATTAATAAAAGAGAAACTTCTTTCACCTTTTTTTCTCCAAAAAGGACAGTGTTTCTCTGCCTTGACACATTTTGAACCAGGCCATTCTGTGCTGTGGGAATTGACCCTATGCTTTATAGGATGTCTAGCTGAATCCCTGACCCCTTCTCATCAGATGCCAGGGCACAGCAGCACACACATTTATGACAAGCAAGGAAATCTCCGCAGACACTGCCACATCTCTCCTACAGGACAAGTGCCCTTGCACCAGTGGAGTGCCACTGGTCTAGAGAGCATTGGAATGTGTTACTGAAAGCTCAGTCCATGTCCCAATGCCAATTCAGGTCCATTTAATAATGAGGACGTTGTTTAGAGAAAAATGAAAAAGGTGTTCTATTGCTTTGCTAGCAAAGGAGAAAGTAAGGGGACTCCTGTCCCAGAGGCTGTGATTCTGCCCATCAGGAGGAACAGGGGGTTTTAAAGGAACTCTTCAAGGTTGCATTCCAGGTGGGCTCTGGTACTGGTCCCAGGGCAACCTGAGCCTGATCGTGTGTAAGACATTCACTTCTTAGATCGTCTGGCAGATATCCTCTTCCTGTGGTGCTTGTGTTCAAGGACAATTAGCTAGGGGAAGAAAGATAACACTGTGTGCCTAATCTTGTTAGGGAGTGAGAGAGGTTAGAAGAGAGAGAGAGGAAAACAAATAAAAAAACACTTCCTTTTAAAAAAGCAGCCTCCAAGCAATGAGGTTATATTCAAAAAGTGAAGTGGCAACCATTACAAGTGTAAGAATTCCACAGTCTCTTCAGAGGAAACCTCGACATGAAATTCCCTATGTTTTAGAATCCTTGCAGCTGCCCAGTCACCCTCATTTTAGCTGTTAGAATTTAGATATTAGAATGTGTAGATTTTTTTCTCCTAAATCTACAGTATCCTAAATCTATCAGAGATCTTGGATTTTAGTGAAACTGAAGTTTTCACATAAGACTAGATTCCCATTTCACCAATTTCCTCTGGGTTCTTGCCTTTCAAACTTTAAAGAACAAAATCCACAGTCAGGGAAGGGAAGAGTAAATGGAGCAGGATTTATTTAAGCAAGAAGACAGAACTCTGGCCATGTGAAAAGAGACCTGATAGCAGAAAAACCTCTTTTGGTGTGCCAGTTTATGAGTTTTTGTGTGGTTCTGGGCAGACCATGGAGAAAATGTATGTTAAACAGGCATTTAAAAGTATTAGGGCTATCACCTTCTTTTCCTTCCAGGTTCATCCTACCTCTGTTTTCTACCTCTGAGGCAAAGGAGTTGACTGGAGGTGTTCCCACATGTGAATCTCAAGGTCTTTCATGTAACAGTGGTCTGCTTTATGCTTCAAATGCAGCCCTTGCTGCTCTGCCTCTGCAACTTATTTTTAAATGAACATGTTTCTTTCTCTTCCTCTCCCCCTGCTCCTCCCTAATCTCTGCCCCTTCCTAATCTCAGGGGGAAAAAGAATCACCTTTCTTCCCCATCCTTGGCAGAATTATCTGTCCCTGAGCACACACCCACCATAGGAATGAAGTCATCCACATTTTGGGGATTGTACCAGAAGACCACAGAAATGACTATCTCCCAAGTTAACAAGTGGATTACAACTCCCAAGAGACAACATGCGGAATATACCCTGTGAGTCACCTCTTTAAAAGCCACCTGTCCCTGCTGATGGACAGAATCACAGTCTTTAGGACAGGAGTCTCCTGTGTTTCTTCTTTGCTAACAAAGCACTAACCTTCTTTTTCCTTTTTCTCAAAACCCACGTCCTCATTATTGGATTGGTATTGGGGACAAGGACCAAGTTTTCAGCAACATTTACATTTCAAGTAGGCCTTGATGGGACTCACTGAAAGCAAAGAATGACCCAAAGAGGAGCAGATCTCTACAGAAGGGATGAAGGATGCCTTTTATTAATTAGCAGAATCAAGCAATCAAGTATCAGAGGGGCACATTTTCAGGAGAGAAAATGGAGATTGATAACAACTGGGGTGGGTCTGATCTTTATAGGGTTTAAGTAAGAAGTGAATCATGGCAAAAAATGCCTCATTTGGGTAGTCATGGGGAACCAGTTGTGCAAGTTCAAATCTCAAATCAGGAGGAAAAGTTGAAATAGTTTAAAACCCACTGTTTCTAGGAAAAGGTCCAGAACCAGAGTCCATTGTTTGCCTTCTCCCACCCCCATCTCCCCACCCAGTCACATTGTCTTCCTTTCTCCCTGGGGATTGTTTTTCCTCTTTTTCTTGGAGGTTGCTATTTTTCATAGCCTTCACTCATTAATATGTCTACCGCTTAGCCTCCAGGCATGGTAGAAAGAGGCACTGTATCATCACTACCTGATCATTTTGCCATGAATTCTGTTTTACCTTCATTCATTGGGACTTCAGGCAAACCTCATTTAAATGTGAATAATAATCAGTCTCCATATCCTATGAAGGTATTTGTTAGCACAAAACGACCAGGACAGACACAAACCTCATGAGTTATCTCAGCTGTTTATTCAGGAACAAAGTTTCACACCAAAACAGGTGTTGTGGGAATGAAATGGCACCTGTGGACCCACTTTCCTGGTGGAAAATGAGCCACTTAACAAATAAAGGGACTGGATTAATATAAGTTATTTTGAGGGGTGGTCTAGTGAGCATACCAGTTTTCTTGCTCACTCCAGAATTTGAACATTTTCAGTTGGGAATTTGTGGGCAGTGTCTGGAGAGGATTTACTTTGAAGGAAATAAATGCCCCTTAGAGACTGTTACTTTAGGGGTGAAAAAACACCCCTCCCTTTCTGTAGCCAGCACCTGGAAAACATTTGTCTAGGGAGATGAAGGCTGTCAATACATGTCTGCCTTTTCACTCCCTTTTCTCAGGTCACATTGTCTTGGGGACTTTTCCATTTTCTATATTACTGAAGCCAGAACTGGGGACAGGCAGTTCATGTAGAAATAGGGGATCTGGTCAAATGGAGGAAATAAAGACCATGAAAGCCATCTGCCTCTGGAAGTTGGAGACTGCATCTGGGAGAATGGAATATCAAAGATCTGCAGAGCCCATTGTTTATGAAATTTACCTGCTCTTGTCAGGAACTACAGACAAGGAGCTGCTAATTAATGCCCCCTGGGCCCTTGCCTGACTGAATCTCTTTGGTCCTCCCCTGCCCCATCCACTTCTTACTTTTTACATCTCACCTGCAAAACCAGGTCTAGTCACATAGGCAGGAAGGAGAGATAAGGCAGGAGAGAACTAGAGAACAAAAGAGACCGTAATGTATAAAAGATATAGGGTGGCTCACTTCTTGGGACTTTAGAACATCAGCCATGGCCCTCGTCTCCCTCCCAGGAGAAGTCTGTAGTATTACTACTTTTAAATAAAACCTGCTAATATGCTTGCCTTGGTGTGCTTCTCTAGTGTTAAAACTTCAACATTAGAGGGAGCAGAACTCGTCACGGGTAAACGGCGGTATCATTACTTGCCATGGCATTTCTCGGGTGTTCATTACTTGGGAGATTCCCAACAACGTCTTAGTGGTATTGACTCAGACTGCTAACATTTGTGTACTGCCTTGTTAGGTAGTAGGTAGCAGTGAGCAGTAAATGCTTGATAAAGTCATAAATTGTTCTTAAAATTGCTTTAGGGTCCTTTTCGAAACTCTTAAGAAGTCAAATAGTGGTAGTTAACTTGTAGGAAATAAACTGAAGCAAGGGAGGTATATGGAAATCACACCAAGAGAACAGGATTAATGGGACTAACTCTTGACAGGGTCCGCTGAGGTTGGTGTAAACTTAGGAGTTATGGCTATAAGTGTCTCCAATTGTCTGGGAAGTAAGATTCCTTTACTAGTGCAGGTGCACAAATGTAATTTCTGACTAGTTGTTGACCCCAGGGCCCACATTAATTTGGGATTGTCTTCTAGAAGAAGCACACCTAAATAGGATGGCCACCATAACAGTTCTGGAGAGGACCAACTAAGGTCAAATTCTCAACTGACCAACAAGAAGGAGGAGTTGAACACCTGATTGGCAAAGAATACAGAAGGTGGTCCCCAGCTCTGCTGGTAAATATCAAACAGTAACAAATTTGGAGATATCATTATCTCCTTTATCACTATCTGCTTGGAGATGTCCCACTCTCTTGAGAGTGCTATCTGCTTAAGCCTCACTTTGCTTTTACTTTCCTTTCACTTATAAGAAAATTCTCTTGCAGGACTTCTGGTGTCTGACTTTAAATTTTCTTTTATGGGAACACAAGAACCGAGGTTTGAATTTTCAACTCTACTTTCCTATGAACACCTGGTTTTTTTTTTTGCTTCATTTTTCTGCCTTTTCTTTAAAATTTCTGCTTATATTCAGAGATTGTGGAGATGGAACTTTCAAAACAATGAAGTTTCTTCTGTTTTCCTTCAAATCTGGTTTGAATTTAAACTTCTTATCTACCAATTTGACTTTGAATAGAGCAGTGAGCACTATTGTTACTGAAAGCTCAGCCCTTGTCCCTGATGCCAATTTAATAACAAGGAGTTTTGAGAAAAATAAAAAAGAATTTATTACTTTGTTAGCAAAGTAGAAGCACAAGGGACTACGGGCCCAGAGACTGTGATCTACTCATCACGGAGAAGGAGAGTTTTTAAAGAAGTGACCCATTCTAGGTGTTCCCTTTGTGGGGTTGATTCACTTGTTAATTTTGGAAACAGCCATTCCTTAGATTTTTCTGGTGCAAACCTTGAGATCTGAATTACTTGGTTCCTTTGGTGGGTGTGTGCTCAAAGATATATAATTTAGCCTAGGATGGGAAAAAGGTAATATTGTTCCCCACCCTACTCCCAGGTTAGGGAGAGGGAGTGGGAGAAGAGGAAAAGAAAACATGTCCTGTCCATTTTAAAATAGTGTCAGTGGCAGAGAAGCCAGGACTACATTTAAAGCATGAGGTGGACCAAGTTTACACTATGGCCCAGACCCTTTCCTCTCTGGGCAGAATCTTGTACTGCCCAATACCAAAGATGGATATAAGCTGTCTTTTCTGCCAGTGAAACTTAATAATCAGTTTGTGAATATGAAAAGAATGACCATTTCTAATGGATATGGAAAATAAAAAATTCCCCAAGATAATGTGGCCTGAGAAAAGGGAGTGAAAATTCAGCCATCCACTGCAACCTTCTTCTCCCAAGACAAATGTTTTCCAGGTGCTGCTGCAGAAAGGGAGGAAGTGTTTTATCACCTCTAAAGTAATAGTCTTTAAGAGGCATTAATGTCCTTCAAAGTAAATCCTCTCCAGACACTGCCCACAGATTCCTGACCCAAAAGGTTTAAATTCTAGAGTGTCCAAGAGAACTGGTATGTTCAGTAGACCACCCCTCAAAATAATTTGTATTAACCCAGTCTCTTTCTTTGTGTAGTGGCTCATTTTCCACCAGGAAAGTGAATCCACTGGTGCCTTTCACCCTTGCATCCCCCATTATGGTTTGGATGTGAGGTGTCCCCCAAAAGCTCACATGCAAGATAATGCAGGAACGTTCAGAGAAGAAATGATTGGGTTGTAAAAATCTTAACCCAATCAGTTAATTAATCCATGATGGAATAAATTGAAGTTGAGGAGGTGGGAATTGGGGTGTGACTAAGAAGTATATATTTTTTATCTGGAGAGTGGAGTCTCTCTCTGCTTCCTGTTCACTGTGACATAAGCTCCTTCCCTCCACCACCCTCTCCTGCCATGATGTTCTGCCTTACCTTGAGCCCCAAAGAATGGAACCAGCTTCCTATGGACTAAGACCTCTGAAACTGTGAGCCCTCCAATAAACTTTTCCTCCTCTATAATTGTGCTGGTCAGATCCTTTTAGTCACAGCAGTGAAATAGCTCACTTAAACATATATTTCGGTATGAAACTTAATTCCTTAATAAACAGCTGAGATAATTTGTGAGATCTGTATCTGTCCTGGTCTTTTTGTGCTAACAGTTTGTTCACTGACCTGGAATCAAGAGCAAGGTAATATCCCCGCAACCCCTTCCCTTCTCCTGCAAATAAACAGCTGATGAGGCCTGGAGAGTGACTGTGACCTGCCAGAATCTCTAAGGTCCTCTGAAGGTTGGGAGGACTTCTAGCCACTGCTCACAGAAGTTATGACTGAATCTCCAAACTGACTGCATTTCCCTTTCCTGTTGAAATTAGGCCTCTCCTGCCCTTTGCTGTCTACTTTATGCAGAAGACATTTGATGCAAGATGTGGATGAAGGGCCCAAGACAATTCAGTCCGGTTGGCCAGGGCAAATCTATAGTTCTATATGAAGATCTCAGGTCTGAAATCTAACTCTGACAGCCCTCAGAGGTACCAGATATCATTCGCTGTGTGGGAGAGGTTTGGTGCGTGAGACAGGAGGAAGGTTCAAAAGCAACTGAAGTCATCTGTCTGGGGCAACTCCCTAGTGTTACAGGAAGGCTTTGAGTCTGAAATCTGAAACCCTCAGGGGTACCAGATATCAACCACCTACTAAATTTTACAGCTTTGTGCCATGTGAACAGTAAAGAGACTTATATCAAACTTGTTGTTGGCATTACAGGAGGCCTACTTCTCTCCCTCCCCAATCTTCTCTTCCCTTGGGTACTCAGCAAATTTCACGCATCAGGGACCTACTCGCCATTTTGCTTCTGCATCTACCACTGACCTTCTCATCGATTCAGAGAGGTAAGACTCCATTTATTAACCAGGACCATGTCCCTTATTCATTTCCTATCTTCTGGACAGAGACTCTGCCCTTAGGCTAACCAGTTCCCTGTCCCTTACCACTGGGATTGAGGAAAATACTTTTCTCAGTCACTCATGGGGAAGTCCAGTCCAAGACCGGCACATACGGAGACATAGAGTTCAGGGGACACTTTGCTCTTCATTGTCGCCTCCTCTGTCAAACCTCTCCAAAGATGGGAACTACCCAATAGGTTCTCAGAGACACCCTCATGGGCTGTCTCCACCAATTTTAAAACCCTTTCTTCCCATACTGATCTCAAAATTAAATGTCTCATTAGACTCAGTACTTACATCTGGCCACAGTACAGATTGATAGCCAGCACACATGGCCCAAATATGGAACACTCAATAAAGAGGATTTACAAGCTTTAGAAAAATGTTTAACCCCAAATGGCAGGTATTTGGAACTCCTGTATCTCCAGACCTTTTTCCTTCTCCACTTAAACCCCTCCCTATATTAACCTTGTACTACTTTGGAGTTATCAGCTACAAATTGACAATCCCTTTCCACATTCACAGTTCTGCAGATGATGGACGAACGCTCCCCTTACTGATTCTGGGTCCCCCTAGCCTTCCCTAAGGCCTCCATCTCCCCGTTGGGTTTCCTACTCCAAAGCCCCATCACTTCCCCATCAGATCCTTCTCAAAGTCCTACAACTCCTCCATTAGACTGCCCTTCACCAACTCCACACTCTCCCTTCCCTTTGCCATCCCTTTCCTGTATGTGGTCAAAATTACTACCACCAGGACTTTTGCTCCCTTTCTGGGAAATAACAGGGGATGAAGGAACTGTCAGAGTTCATATCCCTTTCTCCATGACAGATATGTCCCAAAATAGAAGACAAATTGGGTTCATTTTCTGAAAATCCTGCCAAGTATAAGAAGGAATTTACCCATCTGACTCAGGTCTGTCATCTCACTTGGGCAGATATATATATATATTAACTTCCACCCTGAACCATGAGGGGCACGCCTGTATCTGGCAGACTACTAGAGATCATGCAAATCTCTTGCATGGAGAAACCCTGAAATCCACCCCACAGTCAACATTGCTCTTCCCTCAGTTGAACCTGATTGGACTTACCAACTTCAAGACCTGGGAGTTATCAGGATACAGCATATGGTCACTTGTCTCCTTGAGGGAATGTCAAAAAATTCTCACACCAAAGTAAGCTGGGAAAAAAAGAAAATTACCCAGAGACCCAATGAAAAGTCTGCCTTATTTTTGCCCAACTTACTGAGGCAGTCACTAAATATACAAATTTGTATATTGATAGCCCTGGTGACTGACACCCTTTACATTTTAACTTCATCAGAGGGTCTATACCTGACATCCACAAGAAACTGAGACTCTTAGAGAAGGGTGTCAAAGTTTTCCAGAAGCAATTTCTAAATACTCCTTTCAAGATCTTTTGCAATAGGGAAGATAAGGTCAAACAGTAGAAAGAAAAGCATCAGTTCCTAGCCTCAGTCACCCTAGACCACCCCCCTCAAAAAAATAAAAATAAAATAAAAAAAGCCATGCTGTTCATGGCCCCAGCAGACCATCTAATATATCTCAAGAACCCTGTTTTCAATGTTGACAAACTGGACATTGGACAAAAGCTTGTCAAAATCCAAGGTCCTCCACCAAGTCATGTTTTAAATGTGGGCAGTGGGGACACTGGACGGTGGACTGTCCCCAGGGCAAACACCCCTACCCTCATTATAGCCAGATTCCCAAGTTCTCTAATACCTCCAAGGAATCTTAAATTACAGGGATGGTGAATGGCCAAGCAGCAGTAAATATGCTCCTTCTGAAGAGAATTTTAAGGGCACAACTTACTGGTAAATATCCTCCCTTAACTCTAACTAACCCAAGAGCCAGTGGTATGTCTCAATAGGAGTATAATAATGTTTCATAATTTTTTGCATCCTTACCTAACCTGATACCAACCACGGGGGAAAAAAAGATGTTAAAAAGCCCTAGGCAGCAATTTCCCTGGTCAAGCCACTCTGAAGCCAGCCTTGGAATGTAAATTGCAAAAGTCAGCAGGCCCAGCAGGGTCCCAACCTGAGACTAAAGAGGGAAAAAAAAGTGTCCCTTTTAACTTTTGGGCTGCAACACAAACAAATGTTTGCAAGACTTTCTTTCTCTTTCTCTCTCTCTCTCCCTCTCTCCCTCTCTCTCATTTCTTGCTCTCTCATGCTACTTTTACTGAAATAATTAATGACCTTATCTGTTTTTCCCCCAGGTCTCTTTTTTTTTTTAAATTGCATATTTTTGAGCTCTTGATTTTGATCCTACATTAACTTAGGTTAATGTTTTTCTGATCAGTCCTATTTTTAGTCAATTCTAGAGTTTCTTAAACCTCTATATTATTGCTATGGAGATTCACCTCAAAAAGCTACTATATCTTTTATGTTATGTGTATACTGTGTTATCTGTCAATATACATGTGCTTGCATCCATATATCATATACATAATATTGAAATTGGCATATAGATAATGAGAGGTCATAAATTAAAATTCAAAAATACGGATCCAAATACCTTTAAATCATGTGATTTTAAAGGTTCAATTTAAATTGGGTAAACAAATGAAATTAAAATTGCTTAAATCACAAGTCTCTCTTGGTGGTCAAAGTAATATGATATTTATTTTAAAATGTCTAATATCTATTGTTTCTAAGACTTTTCTTAAACAAGGAAGATATGGCAAATACTGTTCAATGCATTTGTCTAATATCGTAAGTTTTATAGGAAAAATAAGCAAATTGGATTTGACATATATGGTATTAATTATGAATGTGTTTGCTAGAGACATCTCATAATTTTCAAAGTTAAAATGCTAATGGCTAATGTAACATCAAGTACTCCTAAATTCTTGAATTCCATGGGATGTTGTACTTGAACATTGTGTTTTCATAAATTGATGAACAATCAGATGTAATTCCATGTACAAAGGATCCAAATGTTTCAACTGTTTCAATTAGTATTTTATAAATAATAGAAAGCATTTCTTATTAAAACAAAGTAATATATCTAAATTCAAAAATTTCTTAAGGGTTATTTCAGAGTGTAAACAAAAAGAAGGGTCAACAGATAGGAAACAGATATTAGAAAGTTCTAAGTATAAAAGTATATTTAATAGAAGGGAAATGTTTCTGGGTAAAAATGTATTTGTGTGATAAAATAAACAACGTGAAGGTCTATGTAAGTAAAAGGTAACTTTAAACAAGTTTATATGTAAATAAGTTGGTTATATTATGTGAATATTCAGTGAAATCTTTTAATGATTTTTCCCTAAGGTCAAATACTACTGTACCGATATAAAACCAATGTTTAATCTATATGTTAAACTGACAAAAATTTTCTTACAACATTAATTTACATTTAACATTGTATCTAATAAGTTTTATTCTTTAGAGCAACTAGTCTTGAAGATATTAGTGTTTTATACAACTCTGGTTAAACAGCAACTTCTTTGAGTATTGCACTACATTACAGTCTAAATTTTCCTTTAAAAGATAAACTTTTAATATAAAATCACCAATATCATTGTGGTACTATTACTCTTCTTTGTATATTGAATGTGTTTATATCTTCCAGGTATACAAGTCTTGAAAGCACGAAATTTAAAATAACATCTTAATCAAGCTGATGATTTTAAAGTTATAAGAATAACAAATTTAATTGGGGATTTTGTCATATAATTGAATGCTCTGTAACTGTAACATTTTACACTGGGATAAAAATATAAATGTATTTCTAAAAGAGAATAAGAGCCTAATCTGTTTAAAGTTTAGTATCATAAAGCATGAAAGCATTTTGCCAATTTTCCACATGAAAGGAAAGTTAAAAGTTCTCTCAGTCTTTCTTTAATTTATGTTTTAAATATAATGTTATATTATGTTAATGAATGTTCATACAGACTCTGGAAACAATATATGCAAACTTTTTAATGGCATTTAAGAAAGAGACAAAGATCAGTTTCAGAACTAGAACACTTTGCCTAAAAATTAACCAGGAGCCACACCTAACCTAACATCAGGCTCTGCCTGTCACCTTACTACCTGTTTGAATTACATTAAAATAGGCCAGACTTCAAGTCACTTAAAATTGTGTTCAGAAGATTGATGTTTGTTGTAAAGATTACTGTGATCTTAAACAGGGATATATTGTATAATGAAGCTAAAATTCAAGATAACTCTTACATGAACTGAAAATGTTTTTACCCTTGTTAATTGCATCTTATATTTTCCTTGTAAACTCAGTAACTGTTGCTTATTAATGTTTTGCAGAGGTATGCCTCAAGAACACCCAATCTAGGCTAATTGGAGATAACAAGTAATCACCTAAAGACAGGTAGGATATAAGGCTCACTTCTAGTACTAATAAATACCCCAATTAAATATAAGTAAATGACTGTGACATTATTGACATTGAAGTTAACCCAGTACTTTTACTTTAAGACTGGTGAAAGTGGCTTGCTAGATGTTTAACACCAAGGCTTAAATTTTGAGGTTAAAATAAAAAGGAAAGAAAACTAATATTTGGCTTTTGCCCTCTGTGTCAGCCTGAACCCAGGGAATAAGAGAACTTCTCTAAGAAGCTTTGCAACTTTGGGTCACATGACCTTCCAATCAGGCAGATTAATGAAACCACTGGAGAACAGAAAGTCAAACAGAGCACTTGCTGCAAAGAGAAGGGTCATTAGAGAAGGGAGAAATCCATGATACTTCCAAGAGAAGTAATCTCATCAAAGAGACCTTAACTCATTCAAGCAAGCAGATGACACTAATAGAACTAAGAAGCTGCTCTTAAGTTCACCAAGAGTGACCCCTATGGGAGCTTAGCTGACTCTTAACAACAGATATGAACAAGGTCAATTGATCAACTTGATCTTAAACATCTAGTAAAAAGAGTTATAATCAAAATACAGCCATACCTGGATATTTAGAAGAAAAACAATAGTTCTTTTAAATAAACTCAAGATATACACTAGTGTCAGTCCCACAGTCCTGATGCTTCCAAATTTCTGAGGTTTTTCTCTTTGTAAGGTTCATATTTATCCCTGCCTACTAAAATTATACCAGCCTCTGAACCTTAAATTTCCTTATTCTTCAAACTGATATTTAACCCCGCAACCAAAGCCTATCCATTGCAGTAACAGCACACACTAGACTAGGAGAGCCCCCAACTTATTCCCTTACTAATAAGACTAGAACCAACCACAAGGATTAAAGAATTCTTGCTCACAGCATGTGTATTAAATCCTTATATTTTATTGTCTGAACCTATTCAGGTACAATGTAGTATAATAATATAATGCCCCACAAAACATGCATTACATTAAATATGAGAATCTTATTGGTTCTTGACTAGAAATAACAGAGCCCTCAATTTTGTTACATGCTAAAATCATTTTCTTAACAATGATAAATTAGTCTTCCATGCTAGAATTAAGCTATAATTTGCTTAGCATCAGTAAGCTATTAGTCTTCATTGTATGTGCTACAATTATTTCCCCTAACCTAACAAACTAGTTAATCTTTATGTAAAACTATAATATTTGTCTTCTCCCTATTTTACTTCTACAGTTTTTCAACAAAGTGGTCAGCTTAGCTGCAACTGCTGGGAGTCACCTCAGAACATCCTTCCTCCTCCTACCACTCATCGCCTGAACTCCTGGAACAGCATAAAAAGAACTAACATTCTGAGGAGATGACCTCAGTATTTCTCTCACACATGCCCCTCTTCAAGACCCCATATTCACTTTCAGAACTCTGAAAGGTCATCCATTCCTCCACATCACCTCTTCCCAGCTTTAGGAAGTTAAAAAGTCTTTGTCCGAATTCATTTTTCATTTCAGAGTCTGAAATAATAGATATGGAAAATGATCACTCCTCAAAATAAATTATGTAAACCCAGTCCCTTCCTTTGTCAATGACTTATTTTCCACCAGGAAAGTGGATCCACTGGTGCCATTTCATCCCTGCATCCCCTGTTTTGGTGTGAAACTTTGTTCCTGAATAGACAACTGAGATGATTTGTGAGGTTTGCATCCTGTTGGTCTTTTTGTGTTAACAACTAGTACAGCAAAGAAACTTTATTTAAAGTACAGGACAGAGAGAAGATCCAAAATGGTGGACTAGAGGGAAGCTACAAGTGGGTGTGAGGGCCACTTGCTATGGCTCACCAAGCCAACATGTCTGGCTCTTGCTGAACTGGAGCTAACATCAAACTTCAAAAGACCCCATCTACCAGCATCTACCAGCAGAGATGGGAAACTGAGAAATTTTGAAAGCCCAGAGAAACAATTATTCAGTTTTCCTTTGAGGCATTCCTTTTACTATCTGTTTTCTCACATCTCTTCCATCTTTGAAACCAAATATTTTTTATGCATTAATTGGAGAATGGGATATCTGAATAGTATATTACATTTTTGTTGTGTATTATTATATTTTTACTTTTTAAAAATCTGTACATATTTTTTCTCTCACTAATCTGTCTCCTGGATTCTCTTTCTCACTTCTCTCATGCTAACCGCCAACCTCTACTAATTTCTTTTTCATCCTCACTATAAATTTTTACCTCTGTTTGCCTTCTCTTTCCTAAATATCACATGCTTCACTACTTCTGTTCTCTCTCTGTCCATCATTCGAAACCAATTTTGCAAACTTACTATTTATATTGTAGACAATAATAGAATGCATCATTGCTGCTTACTGGGACAAAACTGTAGATGCCTTAATAGGAGATATTTGGTGTAAGGCTGTTTATTGTTTGCATTGAGTGTTGCTAATATTGATTTCCCCCTTAAAGGTGAGGTACTGGAAGCATTCAGGAAACACTGAGTAAAAAGTGTAGAAAATGTGCTGCCTCAATTCCAGAGCACTAGATGGGAAAACACACAAACAACATGAAAAAACAAGGGAACAAAGTGCCTCAAATAAACCAAGGTATTCCAACAATAGAATCCAAAGACAATAGAGAAAAAAAATATTAGAGAAGGAGTTTAGAATGTACAGAGTTAAACTAATCTTTGATATAAAAGATGGTATCAAAGGGAAACTACAGGAAGTGAATCACTTTAATAAAGAAGGAGACACTACCAAAAGGAATGAAGGAAAAATCCTCAAAATGAAGGAAACAATAGACTAAATTAAAAATTCAGTTGGAAGTATCATCAACAGAGAAGATCACATGGAAGACAGAACCTCAGGCAATGAAGACAAAATATAAATCTTGAAAACGAAGTTGACCATGCAGAGAAGATGGTGAGAAACCACGAACAGGAATTCCAAAAACTTTGGGATAATAAGATTTACTGGGATGGATGAAGGTATGGAGATACAAACCAAAGAAATGTGCAATCTTTTCAATGATATAATATCAGAAAATTTCCCAAATCTAAAGAATGAAATGAAAAATCAATACAAGAGGCTTTCAGGACACCAAATGTACAAAATGACAGCAGATCCACACCAAGGCACATTATAATGAGAAAGAGTAACATATTGAATAAGGATAGAATTTTAAAGACTGCAAGAGAAAAATATCAAATTATTTATAAGGAGAAACCAATTTGGATCACTGCTGACTTCTCAACCCAGACCCTCGATGCCAGGAAGTCCTGGAATAATGTGTATCAACTCTGAAAGAAAATAGATGCCAAACAAGAAATTTATATCCAACAAAACTAAGCTTCAGATTTGGAAATGAAATAAAAAACTGTCATGATAAACAAAAGTTAAAAGAATTTAAACAGGAAAGCCTGCACTACAGAACATTCTCAACAAAATATTCCAGGAGGAGAAAAAAAAGAAAAAAAAAAGAAGAAAAAAAGAAAATCATCAAAGGGAGGAACTACACTAAAGGAAAAGTCAATTAAAAGAAAAATTAAGTCAAGTTAAAAATCAAAAATACATAAAAATACCAGCAATACAAATCATATTTCAATAATAACCCTGAAGGTTAATGATCTAAAATCATCAATCAAAACAAAGACAATGACAGACCAGTTAAAAAAAGAAAAGAAAAAAAAATACCCAATAATATGCTGCATTCAAGAAACTCACCTCCTAGGGAAAAACCCATAGACTGAAGGTGAAAGGTTGGGAAGAAACATAGCCTGCACATTAACTGTGTAAACAAGCAGGGGTTTCCATCCTCATATCAGAAAAAGTAGACTTCAAGTCCAAGTTAGTCAGAAGGGATAAAGAAGGACATTTTGTATTCTTTAAGGGAATCATATATCAACAAGACATAACAATCATAAATATTATGCCCCAAACAATGGAAAATCTACCTACATTAAACAAACCCTTCTCAATTTCAAGAATCAAATAGAACACAACACAATAATACTGGATGACTTTAACACACCTTTCTCACCACTGAATAAATCTTCCAAACAAAAACTAAACAAAGAAATTATAGAACTAAATAATGCAGTTAGTAATTTATATTTAATGGACACATATAGAGTATTTCATCTATCATCAAACAAATATACTTTCTTCTCAGCAGCACGAGTCATTCTCTAAAATAAACCATAAGTTATGTCACAAAGCAACTCTTAGCAAATACAAAAAAAATAGAAATACTGCCCTGCATTCTATCATATCATAATGGAATAAAACTACAAATCAAAGATAAAATAAAAAATGGAAGCTAACACAAAACATGTAGACTAAATAAGACAATATTGAATGACTATGGATAGCAAAGGAATCAGTGAGGAAATTAAAAAAAAATTAGAGGTAAATAAGAACACCAATACAACATATCAAATTTTCTGGGATACCATGAAGGCAGTGCTAAGAGAAAAGTTCATTGTATTGAGCTCGTTTATTAAAAGAATAAAAGTCAACAAATAAATGACCTGATATTACATTTCAAAGCCCTAGAAAAAGAAGAACAAATCAACACCAAAAGTGGAATAAAACAGAAAATAATTAAAATCACAGCTGAAATCAATGAAATTGAAACAAAAGAACAATTCATAAAATTGACACAACCAAAAGTTGGTTCTTTGGAAAATAAATAAAATTGACAATTCCATAGCTATGCTGACAAGAGAGAGAAAATTCAAATCACAAAAATGATTAATGAAACAGGAAAAATCACAGTGGACAGAAGATATTTAGAAATTATTTTGAAAATTTATACTCTAATAAAATAGAAAATCTCAAAGATATCTACAAATTTCTACAGACATATGATCTACCCAAACTGAATCAGGAGGACATAAATAATTTGAACATATGGATTTCAAGAAATGAAATAGAAGATACCATCAAAAGCCTACCAAACAAGAAAAGCCCAGGACCAGACAGATTCTGAGCCATGTTCCTCAAAGAAAAACTAGCACCAATACTCCTTACCTTATTCCATGAAATTGAAAAGGAGGGAACCCTTCCAAACTCATTCCATGATGCTAGTATCACCCTGTACCAAAACCAGAAAAAGACATATCAAGGAAAAGCAACTTCAGACCAATATTTCTGATGAACATAGATGCAAAAATCTCAATAAAATTCTGGCAAATTACATACAAAAACACATTAAAAAATAGTACACCACAATCAATGGGGTTCAACCCAGGGATGCAAGGTTGGTTCAACATGTGGAAATTAACACATGTAATTCATCATGTCTAAAGACAAGAATCACATGATAATCTCAATAGATGCAGAAAAAGCATTTGACAAAATATAGCACCCCTTTATTTTCAAAACACTAGAAAACCTGGCGATAGTAGGAACCTACCTCAACATTGTAAAAGCTATCTATGCTAAGCCCACAGCCAACATCATTCCAAATGGAGAAAAATTGAAAGCGTTTTCTCTAAAAACTGGAACAAGAAAGGGATACCCTTTTTCACCTCTTTTGTTCAACATAATCCTGGAAACTCTAGCCAGAGCAATTAGAGAAATAAAAGAAATTAAATGGATATGAATAGGAAAAGAAGAACTCAAACTAAAACTACTGCTTACAACATGATTCTATATTTAGAGGACCCAAAAAAATCCCACCAGAATACTTCTAGAACTAATAAATGGAATTCATAAAGGTATCAGGATATTAAATTAACATTCATAAATCAAATACATTTCTATACATCAATATAAATCCACTGAAAGATAAATTAGGAAAACTATCCCATTCATACCAGCCTCAAAAAAAAAATACTTGGGTATCAATCTAACAAAAAGAGGTGAAATAACTCTACAGTGAAAACAACAAAACACTAAAGAAAGAAATTAAAGAAGACCTTTGAAGATGGAATGATCTCCCATGTTCTTGGATAGGCAGAATTAATATTTCTCAAATGGCCATACTACCACAAGTGTTATACAGACTTAATACAATTTCAATTCAAATCTCAATGACATTCCTTATAGAAATAGAAAAAGCAGTAATGAAATTCATTTGGAAAAATAAGAGGCCCAGAATAGCCAAAGCAATCCTTAGCAAGAAGAGTGAAGCAGGAGACATCACAATAATAGATCTTAAATTAAAATTCAGAGCGATATAACAAAAGCAGCATGGTATTGGCACCATAATAGATATGTAGACCAATGATACAGATAGAAGACACAGAGATATTCCCACATAAATACAGTTATCTCTAGTATATAGTTATATACTAGACAAAGATGCCAAAAATGTACATTGAAGAAAAGATGGGCTCTTCAACAAGTGGTGCTGGGAAAACTGGAAATCCATATGAAATGAAATGCAATTAAACCTCTATCTCTCACCCTACACAAAAATTAACTCAGAGTGGATCAAAGACTTAGTCACTAGAACAGAGACCCTGTACCTAATAGATGGAATAGCAGGCTCAAATTTTCCTCATGTCAGCTTAGGACCCGAATTCCTTAAACAGATTCCTAAAGTGCAAGAAGTAAAATTTAAAAAAAAAATCAATAAATGGATGAATTCAAATTAAAAAGCTTCTTTTCAGCTAATGAAACAATCAAGAATGTAAAGAGAGAGCCTACAGAATTAGAGAAAATCTTTACCACATACACATCAGATAGAGCACTAATCTCCAGGATATATAAAGAACTCAAAATAGTGCAACACCAAAAAAAAAAAAATCAATAACCCAATCAATAAATGAGCTAGGGAACTGAGCAGACACCTCACAGAAGAAGAAATACAATTGATCAACAAATATGTGAAAAAATATTCAACATCTCTAGCAAACAGAGAAATGTAAATCAAAACTACTCTAAGACTTCAACTCACTCCAGTCAGAATAGCAGTTACCAATAGTAGAAGCAACAATAAATGTTGATGAGGGTGTGTGAAATGGAAGGTTTATACATTGCTGGTGGGTGTGCAAATTGGTGCATCCATTGTGGAAAGCAGAGATTCCTCAGAAAACTTATAATGGAACCAAAATTTGACCCAGTTATCGCACTCCTAGGTTTATTCCCAAAGGACTTAAAATTAGCGTACTATAATGATGCAGACACATCAATATTTATAGTAGCTCATTTCACAATAGCTAAATTATGGAACCAAATTAGATGCCCTTCGACATATGAATGGATAAAGAAAATGTGGTATACATACAGAATGGAATATTACTCAGCCTTAAATAAAAATGAAATCATAGCATTTTCAGGTAAATGGGTGGAGTTGAAGAATATCATGCTAAGGGAAATAAGTCAAACCCAAAAAACCAAATGCTGAGTATTTTCTCTGATGCTGATCCATAATGCGGAGATAGGGAAGAATGGAGGTACTTTGGATTGTGCAGAGAGAGTGAAAGTAGCAGGTGGGGTTTGGGGGTGGAAAGATGGTGGAATGAGACAGACATTATTAACCTATATTACTTGTATGATTACATGACCCATGAGACTTCACCATTTACAGCCAGAAGGATGAGAAGTTGTGTTTCATTTGTTTACAGTGTGTCAAAATGCATTCTACTGTCATGTACAACTAATTAGAACAAGGTTTTAAAAATTAAAAACAGAAAAATCCATCAATAAATGAAGGATAGGACAGAGACAGACTTCTCTTCAGAGGAAGAAGGGAATACAGAGCTGGTATTCATGAGAGTGGGATCTTTTTCCCCTTTTATCCTTTTCTCCTCATGCCCCTCTTTCCCTTGTCTTGTTTTTGTGACCAAAATGTGGGAAAGAAGCCTTCCAGGGATGCCTTTCCCTGTCTGCCCAAATAGGCAGGAAAGAAGCTGCACAGGAAGTACTTCGTTAACAATTTCTTGGGAGGAACAGTTCCCTTTAGGCAGGTAACTTTCACCACTGTTTCAGGGGGAGGGAGAGTATACTGAAGGCATTAGCATCTTATTTCCTTTTTCTTTCAAACCAGCTTCCACCTTCCCAATCTGACTGTATCATCTATCTACACCAGCTGCCTGTCCTTTTTTCAGTTGTCAGTCAAAAGTTAAGAGATGGACCTGGATTGTAGTGGTGCCCCCTCCTCCACCAAAGAATCTTAATTAAACTTTTCCAGAGACCCTCACCATAATTGTTTTTAATAATAGAATATCAGCAAAATTTTCACAAAAGGGGTCAAATGCAGTTAGACTGCCTATTTTCTGCTGATCTGTCTTGTGAGAGCTAAATTTGACCTGGGACTTCAGGGTGTTACTTCCATTTTCATGGTAAGATGTGTAAAGACCTCTGCAGAGGGGATTGAGGTTCATAGTTTCCTCTTTTTGTAGATGCCAGGTTTGCAGAAAAAAAAATTACAAAAATCTCTGACTAGTTTAACATTGTGACAAAAAAGCACTGTGAACTCAAAGGAAAAAAAAATTTTTTTGTAGACTTCTGCAAAAATGTAAACCTTCGAGTCCTTCCCACCCTCACTGAGTATAAAGTCCAAAGAATTTCTATACTCAGGATTCAGAGGAAATTTTAGGCATGAGCCACTCTGAACCAGTTGCAGTCAATAATCCTGCTTCCTGCTAGCTCCTCAGGTGTCCAGTCTCATCTGTCCTACATCAGGGTGAGACTTTCTATAAACAACTATATCTATAAATAACTCTGAAGGGAAGCATGGTCTCTCTCCTCTCCTAGAGGATCCACTCTCCCCCTTGAGAGCATTCCTTTTTCCCTTTTCCTACCTCTTTTAATAAATTCATGCCTAATCCTCTGAGTGATGTCTGAAATCTTTCCAGTGTGATCTCAAGAACCAGTAAATGAGGACACATAGCCCCCTGGGCTCCATGATAGACCCTTACTATGTAGCACTAGAATCCTGAGACTAACCAGATCACCAGAAACTGTCTTGAGATCACCATATTGATATCATTCCTACTGACCAGCAAATGATGTGGAGGAGTGGGTAGGGCTCTGGAGGTATTAATATATTATTTCCTTTCCTTTCAAACCAGCTCCCTTCTTATCAATCTACACTGACTGTCTTTTGGCCCTTCCCTCAATGCTATGTACTGACGGGCTCACCATTTTTCTTTAAAAGAACATCCTGGGATCTTCAAAATAAATCTCTAATTCATGAAATGGCCTGCATCTTCACCTGAATGTGTATTCTTTGCTTTACCCCTAAAGATATTTCTCTTGAGATTGCCCACATTCTACTTTTAACATATACCTACTTTCTTAAGTAAACTTCTGTCTATGCCTCTGATGGTGCAAGCTGAAGTTCTTTCTATCATGTAAACCCAGAACAATGCAGCTGCTCTCACAAGAAAGTAGGGACTGAAAATTCAAACTTTGGTTCTCGTCTCATTTAAAGTCAGACACCAACAGTCATGCAAGAGATCTTTACTATAAGTGAAAGTAAAATGAAAGTGAGGTGAAAAGAAAGTAAAAGCAAAGTGAGGCTTAAGCAGCTATCTCCAAGCAGAGAATGATGAAGGAGACAATGATGTCTCCAAATTTATTACTATTAGATATGAAGGGGCTTCTCTTCAATTACTGTTTGATGTTTGCCAGGAGTGTTGGGGACCACCTTCTGTACTCTTTGCCAATCAGGTGTTTACCTCTTCCTTCTCAGTGGTTGGTGGATATTTTCACCTTACTTGGTCCTCTCCAGAACTGCATGGTGGCCATCCTATTTATGGGGACTTCATCCACAAGTCCATCTCATGCTAATGTGGGCACTGGGGTCAATAACTGGTCAGAAGTTACCTTAGGGCATCTGCACTACTATAAGTGATCTTCCTTATATGCAAATTTTAAAATCTTGCATTCCACTACATTCAGCCAATAGACATATCTAATATACCTACTCTTTTGGTTTTTATATAACATAGCCCCCAAAAGTTCCTACAATAATGCAGGGAAGTTCACTGGTGAAATTATTGAAATATGAAGACTATCAATTCCTTAGTCCACCTTAGTTTTAATGAACTGACTAGGTGATAACTCTAAGCAGGTGGAGTCTGATGGGAAGACATAGGTCACTGGGGGCATGCCCAGGAAGCATTCATCTTCCCTGTGACTCTTTCCCCTCTATCAGCTTCCTGGTCTCCATGGAAAGGACCACACTCTTCCACTAAATATGCTGCCTTATCTTGGGTCCAGAGTAATGGAGTTGGCCATCTGTGGAGAGAAAACTCTGGAACCACAAGCCAAAATAAACTTCCTCCACTAACTAGTTGTCAGGCACTGTGTTCATAGTAACATAAAGCTAACTAAAGCATCTACAGTCAGTATCTTCTTGATTAATTAAAATATATTCAATTTCCTTGAAGTAGATTTTAAGACAATTAAAATATTTTCAGCTACATGTTTGTGTGTGTATGTTTGTGTGTGTGTGTATGTGTGTGTGTGTGTGTGTGTGTGTGTGTGAGTGTGTGATTGTTTTCCCAGTATTACTTTATTAGGCAACATATTCTTTATTGATCTCATTCTCAAACCTCTAAACATGCTGAGATAGGGCAAAGGACTGTTCAATGATATCAAAGAAAAGGAAATGGGTAGATAGCTCTTCCCCATCAACTGGTTGCCAACATCTCTGTGGGAGAAAAGAATTGCACTTGCCATCAGAAGCAATCACCCCACTGAAAGGGTCTCTTCCTGCCTTTTGGTCCTACTTTAGGCATGAGAAGAAAGGAAACCTCAAATCTATAAAGGGACAAGACATCCCCATCTCATGGGCATCAGCTCTGGGGCTCTCCTCTCTGGAGGAGGCTCTTTTTCTCTCTTTTCTGTTTCTTAAATAAAATTTACTTCTTGCTCTTGCCTCTGCATTTCTCAGGTGTTTAATATTCCACAGCAGGGGAACAAAGAAGGGGAACAAGGACCTGATCTTAATTTTTTCAGGCCCATATCAATGACATGGAGTGTCCAATCTTCATGAAAAATTTTTATGTGGTTCCATCCATCTCACAAAATTGCTCTGTACTTAATAAAATTACTAAAGCATGTCTCAAGTTATTCTCTTCTCTTTTGAACATTGTTTCTGAAACAACTTTTATTCATAGAGTGAGTGTATTTGTTGAATGAAGACATTATGGCCTAAAATTTAACTTTAATATAGATGCAAATATATAATATGTATCAGATTTATTAACTCCATTTATAATTGGATTTTATTTGACATATTGATTTTCAAGATCCTATACTTCTAAATTGACAAATCACTTTTGTTTAGTTACACTTTTGTTCATTCTTCCTTGTCTTTGCATAGAATATTCTGCTAGTTGTTTGATAAATTGATTTGTCATTTAAGTTAAGTGAGACAATAAATATCATAATTCAGTTTTCCATATAAACTGCCATTTTGACAGTCAAAATGTTTCCCTATGGTATTCCCAGGTTATAGACAAACACATTATATCACTTGGTTTTGTGTTTAATCAGTTCCTTGGTGGAAATGTTTAATTGCTCACATATCTTTTCCCATGGGAGATTTGGATATCAGAGTTAGGGTTCTTGTGAGATTAATCTAATGTGAAGTTAAAAGCTGTCTTGAAAAATCTCACAGCAAACTATAAAATGTCTCGCTTCTCCCCAGAAACAGCCTTCCTAAAGGAGGCATAGATTTTTTCTGATGAACCTTCCTTAAATGTACTATGACCAATACTACAATGGATAATGTTGTTGTTTTCCTTGAGCTGTTGACCTTAATTTTTCTGGAGAATTGACTGGGGCTCACAGCAGTGAAGTAAGAAGGTGAGAGAAATAAAGGCAGTGAGCCGGTAAGTGTTCTTGTTATATTTCTGGGAGATCTTAGGCACTTCCCACTCACTTTACACCTTTCTAGTCAGTGGTTTGCTAGTAAACATGCCTAGAACCTAGTGGGTTTTCAATCCTCCAGGTGCATCCATAAAATTGACAGTAATAGATCATCTCATTGAACACATGATATTCTTGAAACTAATGAATTTATTAGACCCTAACTAGAAATCTAAGTGTAAACACAATTTTTATTACGTTACTATTTTTTAAAATGGGAACAGACATAGATATCAATGAAGGCTGAGTTAATTTTATATATAACTTATTCTAACGTCATAGTGGTGCTGCCAGGTTTCAATAAACAAGTAACAGGGCTGGGATGAGGGTTGTATGTCAATAGTAAGGAGAATTTCTAAAAAATAAAGTATTATAATTTAATTTACAGAACTTACTATAACATAATTTTATGGAACACATTACAAACCTCCATTCTCACATGCTGATTGCATAGCATGTTTCCTGGTTTCAAGTTTGTTTGTTTTTGTTTTTGTTTTTTTTTTTTTTCGTATTGAAGCCTATAACATCCTTCAAGATTATTACTAGCAGTATTCTTTTTATGAATTGGTTTCTTTATCATCTTTAATTTGTGATCAGAAATAAGATTTCTTAATAAAAAACCTTTTCAGAAGAGAAGTGGCTATTTCCTAATAGTCCAGACCAGAAGTTCATTTAAGCATTGTCCCTAATGATGAACACATCTTCGTAAGAGTCATTCTTTGCAATTACCAAAATAGAGGATGGCACGGCACAGAAGCACTTCCATCTGAAGCTCACTTTCTAGCCACTAGAGACAACCATATCTTTCTCTTACCTTCATGTCGTGGCCATTGCTCCAGGACTCCACCAGTTTGTAGTCTATATTCCATGTGTGTAGACAGGAATGGGAGGGTTACCACTCTATGAGAGTTGATATTTTCTATGGAGGAAATGATTTGCATTACAGGCAAGGAGGAATTCAAAGAGTTGATCAGAAGATCAGGGATGCTTTCTTTCTCCAATTGACTCATCCTTTTAATTTTTCTCTTTACTTTTCCTTTCTTTTAAATTTTCTTTTTTAATATGTCTGAAAATTACACATATTTATGGAGATCTTGCTTCATAATAAGATAACATATTAATGTCTAATGATGCTCAAACTTGTCCCGATAGTTGAATATTAGTAGCTAATATTTATTGAATATTTGATATTTGAAATGCAAATTTCAAAGCACTTTACATGAGTTAACTCATTTAATCCTTATAACCCTGTAGACAAGTGCTACTATATGATACAATTTATATATCAGAGTGAAACCATAGAGTATAGCAAATGTGCCTAATGTCTCACAACACAGGTGCCAGAGGAGGGATGCAAGCCCAGGCTCTGGCTCCAGGGTCTGTGAGCATGATACTGTTTCTCAATGAATGAAGCAAAACTGACAGCTCCAGGAAGACCCTAAATAGACATTTAAGTTGGTAATTTAATACTCCCATATCAAATTTAGCACATTGCTTTTTCAGGAAACAATGAAAGTATTTAATCATTTTGCCAACTTCATCATCTCTGTGTCACTACCTCTCTTGGGAAGTGGTGCTTATTGGAGAGTGCACTAGCCCAGTGATACGGAACTGCCAATCTCTTGCCCTGGTTCCTTTGTAAGTAAACTCCATAATCATGGACTGATTAATTCGCCTGCAAACATCAGTTCCTTTTTCAAAAAAAAAAAAAAAAGGAGTGATAATTAGCCTTATCATATTTTTTAAATGGTGGGAATTTAATTAGATTTGACAGTCTTTTGAAAATTACAAAATGAAAATAATAATTCTAGGTATATCACACTCATCCACAAATCATTTGATTTAGCTAGACTTTTTAGAAAAAGAACAAATGTAGAAAAGAATAACTTTGATGATAATGCCAAAACCATAATCATCTTGGTCTCTTATTACACTCTTTGTGCCCAGAGACTTACTTTTTAGATAGTTACAGTTTGCTTATTTACTCTTAACTATATACAGGGATTTAAAAAAGAAATTAAAGTTTATTAAAAAGCTGTACCAATGTAAGGAAAATCAAGTAACAAGGCCAGGGTGAGTGTTGTCAACTCTGGGCTGAGAGTTGTTGATTATAAGGGCAATTTTTTTAATAAAGTATTACAATTTAATTTATAGAACTTACTATAACTGCATAATTTTATAAAACTCATTCAGAATCATTTTGAAATTTTTGTAATGTTAGATTAGGTCATGATATAGAATGAAGCATATGAGATATAAATGGAAATTAATGCAAATATGAAGATATTTGAATGTGAGTTTATTGGGGACACAGAATCTTGGCAGTGGTAGAGATACCTATAAGATAGGGATGACAACACAGGCGTATGTATGTGTGCCTGGTCCATAGTCATTTAATGCAGGACAGATGATTTTGAAATGGACACAGGAAAGTTGTAGTAAAGAAAAGATGCAGTTCCCCTTAGGAAGAGTATATTCCATAAGGAGAGAAGGAGGTTGAGAAGGCAGTCACCAGATGCAGAGGTTGAGCTGGGACACATCAGGATTAGAGAGGAAGCAAGAGGTGACAGGAGCCAGCAGCAGTGGCAGTTTTGAGGACAGAGTTCTGTCATGTCATACTTAAAAACAAAACATATTTTAAAAATGTTTGATTTTGACAGTGAAGATGTAATTTATAATGTTGAAGAAATTAACTTTCTTTAAATTATTGGAACAAAAATCTTCTCTCAGGAGTCTGACCTGTGAGTGGGGAAATCCCTGTAAATATCCCTAGGGGAACATTTATGTGAAATGAGAGGAAATATGAAAAAATAGATGCAGGACTGCATTTTTAAAGAAGAAATTGACACACATTATCATGTGCTAAACGTTTTTGAAAGAGAATTAGTAGAAGTAACTTTCCTGAAACAAAATGGTTAACAGGATCAACTTCTGAGAGAAAGGGCACATTTTCCCCAGGGAAAAAGGGAGACAGTAGGGTCACTGATATGTTCAAATGCCGATTAGATGCCTTGATCAGAAAGAACAGGGTAAACTTATTTACTATTTAATATTTTCTCCATAAATTAGAAATTATTTTCTGGGGGTCAGAAGAAGGTAGCAAAGTAGGGTCATAAGTAGAATTGTAAAGGTTTAAGATTGGTATTCCATAAGGGAAAGAGTTTTGTGTAATATGAATCAAAAAAGAAATTCTGACTCATACAAATGTAAAATGTGCATGTTCGATGATCTGTCTCGGTTTATTTGTTAGTTAAACTTTTATAATTGGCACAAAAGAGAATTCAAAAACCGTATTTTTAAATATCAGAGATTCTGAAATTAATTACCAATAGATAAAAATCTGGGCTTTTCCATGAAAGAGAGAGAAATCAGTTGTTCCTAAGCTGGACAAAATTCACACAGAAAAGAATCATTTGTAATGCAAATGTTGATATACAGCTTATAGATTTGTGGATAAGGTCAAGAATAATCAAAAGCAGAAATAAAGGAAAAGTAGGTAAGCTTATTTCAAAACATACACAATTATTCCCTGCTAAGGGCATGGAAACATTCCTGTTTACATTTAATATAACTTCCTGAATTAGATATAGTACATTTTTAAGTATGACAAATTGTTATTTAGTATCTAGATTTCAGATATGAAAAAAAAAATAGGTGTCTGGGTTTATCCAGAATTATTATAGTGACAATGATAAGAGTAAGTGAACAAGAACGGGAGTGTACTGAGGGTGTGGAAGCAAACTAATTCAGCACGTGCTTTTGATAAAAGGTGCTCTCTTTCTCATATTGCAGATGAAGAAACTGAAACTTGGGAAGTACTTGTGCTGCCAAGGTCTTGTAACTACTGAAGTACAGTTGTTACTGAAGTAATTGTTCAGAATCTTTGCTCTTTCTACGTTGTCAGAGGACTTAAGACATGAAGGAGGAGCTCCGTGGTTCCTCAAAGGGGACACCACATCTCAAAGTGAAAAATACAAATCTGCTCCTCCACCCACCAGGCTACTCTTAGAACAGCAGCACTTTTATGTTATAGAAATAAACAAGACAACACAAAGGGGAACCCAGGCACTTTATTCAGTTTAACAAAATGAGGGGCTTAGCCGTGATCACTTGACATTGACATTACAAGGAAAAAAAGAGAGAGCATTAAAGCTCATGCACAATCTTAGAGCCCTCAAATGGTTTGGTGATGGCCATTTTGAATGTGGGAAACAATACCTTTAAAAAGGTAGATGGTAAATCTGATTTAATTTAGAAAAGTTAAAACTATAAGCAATAAACCACACTCACTGTAGACATGCCTGTTTGCTATCTGTAGACTCAAGTGGATTTAGAATCATTATTGTCATTATTTTGACTGTGTTCTTGCTTTATTTTTATATTTTCCTTCCTCAGTGTCCAGGCTGTAATTAATACTTCCATCTTCACTGTGCTAGGGCTCCAGAAAACTAGATGCACCCCAGATAATGAGGTTGGAGAATGGCACTGTGAAGGCGGAGTTCCTTCTCCTGGGATTCAGTGACCATCCAGAACTTCAGAGTCTTCTTTTGGCTGTGTTCTTTTCCATCTACTCGGTTACCCTGATGGGAAATCTTGGGATGATTTTACTAATCACCACCAGCTCCCACCTGCATACCCCAATGTACTTTTTCATCGGCATGCTGTCCTTCATAGATTCCTGCTACTCTTCCGTCATTGCCCCCAAGTTACTTGTGGACTTGATTTCTGCTGAGAAGACCATTTCTTACAATGGTTGTGCTGCACAGTTATATTTTTTCTGCTCTTTGGTTGACACAGAATCCTTTCTCTTGGCTGCCATGGCTTATGACAGGTACATAGCAATCTGCAACCCCCTGCTTTATACTGTTATTATTTCCCAGAGGGTTTGTTGTCAATTTGCACTTGGAGCATTTGTGGGGGGAACTTTGAACTCAATTATTCATACCACCAATACTTTCCATCTGTGATTCTGTTCCAACGAAATTAACCATTTCTTCTGTGATATCTCCCCACTCTTCTCTCTGTCCTGCACTGACACTCACATGCACGACATCATTCTGGTGGTCTTTGCTAGCTTGGTGGAGGCTATCTGTCTTCTAACTGTTCTCCTCTCCTATGTCTGTATTATAGCAGCCATCCTTAGAACAGGGTCAGCAGAGGCAAGAAGGAAAGGCTTCTCCACCTGTTCTTCCCACCTGATAGTGGTCACTATCTACCATGGCACCCTGATCTTCATTTATTTGCGCCCCAGCACAGATCATTCACTGGATATTGACAAAGTGACCTCTGTGTTCTACACATTGATTATCCCTATGTTGAACCCCATAATTTACAGTCTGAGGAACAAAGATGTCAAAAATGCCTTTAGAAAAATGATTCACCAAAAATTGGTTTCTTAAGATGACATGAAAAGGGCCAGATGACTTCAATAAGGTCTATTCTTTGATCTTTGGTTCTAACTGTTGGAAATGTCAATTTAACTTGAATATTCCTCAGATCTGTAGATTATGAAGTATCGGCCACAGAATAGGGTTGAAAGTTAACTTGTGACTGGAATCTCTCACATTACTAACATGTTATCTGCCTGATGATATAGCTGAAATAGTAAACATCAATGTAAGGAAATATTTACCCCTCAATTTCTATATATCATCTTTTATACCTTGTCTCCTCTTTCTCTAATTTTTTTCCAATTCCTTTAAAAAATTGAGTAAATCAACCACATTCCATAATCCTGCTTTTGTGAAAGAAAACACATTCAATTCATAAAGACTATTTATCAATTAATCTTGATTCCTATGTAAATATGTCCTCATCTATTCAAACAGCTCACTTGTCTAAATCCTCCATATTCTAAAAGATGTCATCAAATATCAATTCCTACATATTTGTTTTCTGAATATCCCAACAATTTCAGATGATAACTTGTATATGGAATCTCACTGGAATCCTTGATGTAATACTTCAAAGATTGTTGTTTTGTTTGTTTCTGTTTCCTTATCTTGTAGCTGTTTAGAGTCTCTCAATCTTCCAGTTTCATTAATTAAATCTTATTCATTATTTAATTTCATGCCTCAGTATAGTATCTTCCCCAGTGTACATGTTGGAGGAAATTTTAACAGATTGATGTGAGTTTACCATTGACTATTTTTAGTTTAGATTACATGCCTTCAGTCTGCAGATACTAGTTATTTCTAGTGCAGTACTTTGCATTCATTCTCCAGAGTGGTACTTGTATATACAAGTGGTGACCATTACAAAATATTACCTAGGTTATTGTTTTTCTTTTTTTTTTTTTAATTGCAAACTGCTGGCAAATATTTACTAAATTAAAGTCTGGTTCAAAGATATTTTTGCAAAGACTACTGAGTTTAAAACCTCTTGATTTATAAGCATGTAGTTAAAATTTCAAAGGGAAGGAATACTCTGAGAGCCAGGGCTAGGAACGGTAACCTATGCATGGTGGGATGATGGGTTAGTTTACAGCTACAGCATGACACACGAAGCATGCCTGGAAAGTGAAAATGAAAATAAAAGAAGAAAAACATGTATTAATACCAAAGATGAGGTTAAATGGTGTGAGAGAGGATAACTAATGAGGGAAGCCTTCTGACAGTGAGTTGTATTCTAGAGCTCTGTGTTCCTAGAGTGGAAAGTATACCTAAAAAAAGAAATTTGTCCAACCAGATCAGTAGGGAAATAAGGCTCCGGACCACGTGGATTTTTCAATACTGAAGATGGAAAAGGCACCCTGTGATTGAAGGAAACTGAAGTTCTTCTACCTGAACAATCAATATAAAAATGTTCTCTGAACATTTGATTGTTGCATTGATTCATCACAACCGACAGCTATTGATTCCTTTTACTTGACATTCCAGCCATGGCTCTTGGGATCGAGCCCCCAGGACAATATAAAACAGAGTGCTCTTGGATTAATTAATGAACTGACTTTTGAGAATGTGAAGTCTGGGAATGAAGATAGTAGTGTAGCTTCACGCACCTGACCTAAGCAGGTGATGATAGTGTTTGCAGGGGTAGCCATGGAGAAACCTCCTAAGCTCTAACCAGGAGTGAAGGCAAAGTCAGGAAAACTAAGTCCTAGGGTGACTGGGAAGAGATGCACAAGCAAGACCTGAGGCTAGAATCTGCAACTGGATTTTGACTAGCTAGTGGAACAGGTTTTCAACTATAATTCCAGTGATTAGGGAGTCTGAGAAAAGAGAATCATAAGTTCAAAATCATCCTGTGGAACTTAATGAGAGATTGCATGAAAAATTTAAAAAATAATTCTGTTACTAGGAGGTTAGTCCCTGATAGTTGACCTAGTATGAATTTTAGTTAGCTTTTTTTGTCACTTTGGGCAAAATGCCTGGCAAGAACAATGCAGAGGAGGAAAAGATTGTTTTGTTTCATGGTTTCCAAGTTCTCAGTGTCTAGAGACAGTTGACTCCAAAGCTCTGGGACTAAGGTGAGGGAGAACATTAGGATGGAACATTATGGATGAAAGGCTTGGCAGAGAAAGCAGCTCAGGACATGGCAAAGCAGGAAGCAGAGTGAATGCTCTTCTCACGAGGGACAATATGTAAACCCCAAAGCATACCTGAGTGACCTATCTCCTCCAACATAACCTACCTGCCTATAGTTACTACCCAGGTAATCCTTATCAGTGGACTAATCCACTGTTTACATTACAACTCTCAGAATCTATTTCACCTCCTAATCATCTTGCTTTATCTCACACATGAGCTTTTGGGGGACTTCTCATATCTAAACCAAAACAATGTCATTATAGAAATTCTATCAACAACATCAGTTATATCTCTGTATAAATGATAGATAGAGATAAAATCTTGTAATGTTTTTCTAAAGCTCTGTTTAAGAGATGACAGAATGAAGGACTGATTGTTGTCATAAAATTAATAAGTAATGACTGCATACAGATTCAAAACCATATCTGTCTTTCTTCAAAGTTCAAATCCTTTCACTAAACACTCTTTTATCATTATTACATTCTTAGAAGGAAAACAAAACCAAAAGGAGAAGCAAATATCCAGTTTAAGTGTATAGAACAAATAAGATATAAAATAATATTTTCTATTTCTTTTCAACTCTGTCAGATCAATAATGCAAGAAAAATATCCTGTAAAAATCACATATTTTATAAATTGCTTCATTACTCTGATGATGTGGATTATGTAACAGTTCCTTTTCTCTCTTTCCACATTCATTGGCTCATTATAGTTGTAATAATGATGGGTTTTGCTATTACGTATTAGTGCATGTACACAATATAGCAATATAATTTGGCCAATATCACTCTCCAGGACATCCCCTATCACATTCAGTACATTTTATAACTTAAAGTATATATAAAATTTGGAAGAGGTCTTAAATGGGAAACCCTGTATCACACTCCTTGTTCCTTACATGAAAACAAAGTAAAATTAGATGAATGTTTTTGAGAGTAGAAAGCCACAATGTTAATCAGTAAGAAGTTCTGTGACATTAATATATTTTTAACTTTTGGAAAAGTGGTTTTTTCCTCCTTTTGGTACTGGGAATTGAACTCAGGGGTGTTTTACCACTGGGCTGCATATGCAGTCCTATACATGTATGTACTTTGAAACGAGATCTCACTAAGGTGCTAAGGCTGGCCTCAAACTTGCAATCCTCCTGCCTCAACCTCTCAAGTCACTGAGATTACAAACATTCACCACCTTTTCTGGTGGTAAAATATTCTTATTGGGAGCTGGAATAGTGGCTCAGTGATAGAGCTCTTGTCTCGTACATGTGGGGCACTCGGTTCACTTCTCCATAGTGCATAAAAATAAATAAATAATAAAATAAAGATAATGTATCAATCTACAACTTTAAAAAAAATTCTTATTGATGATTGTTCATGTCTTTTTGTGTTTCATTTTCATTTTTGTAAGACGATTCTAATACTAAAATACCAAATCCACTTTTGTGGGAGAGATTATTCATAGAGGCACAGCTCTGTGCTAAGTTATTGCCAACAACTTTCCCACAGGTTCACTCAAAGTCCTAATGAAGCTTTATCAGTTCTCAGGTGTGTATTTGGAGGAGGTGGAGGCATCCTCGGGCACCTGCTAGTTGCTCTCCTCATTTTTCCCCTCAAGTGTTCCCCTGTCTCCAGGGATGCCTCATTTCCTCAGGCTACACTCTGCTCTATCTGGATCCAACACCAAATTCATAAACAGAGCCATCTCTGCAGGCCTTGTGTCCCAGCTCCCACTCCCCATTAAAGTGACAGCATGGGCTGCAATATGTTATGAAAAATTGATTTATCTGAATTACTCTGCAAAATTTGTTTTGAAAGAGAACCGCTCTTTTAAAATATTTTTTGGGGGGAGAAACAGGAGACTTAAGGTAGATTTTGAAACAACAAAAACAAGTGAGAATAACACAAACAAGACATCTGTACCTAAACAGCTTTCCTAGTATTACTGGTGCCCTTAAATATAGCTATAGGCAACTGTCTACTTCTAAGGGCCTTCCTTCTGAAGACGGCTGCCTGGCCTTATCAAGAGCCATTATAACATGTTCAATGCACGGTAGTGGTCAAAGGAAAATCAGGTTCATGGATCTCTGCTGCTGAAAGCCAGAAAAGCAGTGCCTGGGAATGCTAGCATCTCTGTTGTATGAGCATGACTGCACATTCTTGTGAACTTAAAGGATATTTGTCTTATGAAATATCATATGAGGGATTTGTACTTTATTAATTTCAAAAGCATAGCTTCAATATCCTTTGTGTAGCAGAACTGCTAGAGATTTATAAAGGGGTAACAAAATCCTAAAACTCAACAGTAAACAGTGTTCGACTTCTGAAAATCTTATAATACATGTGCACATAAACATTTAAAACTATATATGTTTAAAAGAAACATATGCATTTTTAAAACACCGTAAACAGAGCAAGAAAATTTTTAGAAATGTACACACTTCCGTACTTCAAAGCTGAACCAAAAAACCCAGAATAGAGTCAGCATTTCGAGAATCCTTGTCAGCCCAAACAAAAGCTGATATGCAATTTGATGGTTAGTTATGTATAATTTTAAAATTTATATTGAAATGGAATCATTCAGATTGTGTTCTTTTATGTCTGTGTTCTTTAACTTTCCTAGGAAATTCCTCCAAACTGTTTGTTATGTGTAGTGATAGTTCATTTTCATTAATATGCAGCATCCTGATAGAGATAACGTTATGTTGTGTGTTATTTCTCAAAGTGCAAATAATGAGACTGATCATTCTGCATGAACTATGGATATATATATATATCCATATGTGTGCATATATATGTATAATACACATTCAGTTCTATTTGGTATAAAATAAGGACACGTTGGGGACATAAGGTATGTATATGTCCAACTATAAAAGATATTAACAAACAGTCTTCCAATATGCAAGATCTAAAGTTGTAATATAACCGCACTAACATAAATTCATGTAACTAATATTGTTAACCATTTTCTTTTTAGCCTTTCTTTAGGTCATTTTACTGCACCAAGATTTTAATTTTTGGGCTGGGGAGATAGCTCAGTCGGTAGAGTGCTTGCCTTGCAAGCACAAGGCCCTGGGTTCGACCCTCCAGCACTGCAAAAAAAAAAAAAAAAAAAAAAAGGTTTTAATTTTTATTTAACTGAACACTGATAGTTTTGTAACAAATTCTGTGTTGTGTCTATAACAGCCCAAATGCAGAACGGCAGGCCAGTTACGGAGGCTGTGTTTTAAAGCACCTGACCTTTCCCAACACAAGTGCTCCAGCTGCCACCACTGTGAGTGCTATTTCAGGCAAAATCAATCCAGAGACACAACACAGTTCTTTTGTACAGAGATCAAGCCCTTTGTCCTTTTATTTATTTACCTTTTCTATACCTCTAGAAGTGAGAATAGGAATAGTTGATAGTAGAATCATAGGTATAACAATGCAGAAGATGACAATTGGAAAGAACCTTACAGATGATCTAGTCTGAGCTCCTTTACAGAGGGGACTTATGTCTAGGGAGGGGGAGTAACTTCCTACATATCACTGTGACTTGGAGTTTCTTTGGGTGTTCATCCCATAGCATGCTTCTAGAGAGAGAGATGTGCTGGGAATTTAAAGCTGCTGCCTCTGATGTTAACATATACCTCCCCTTTCCTTGGTCACTGAGCATTATTACTGTTATTTTCTAACAGATGGAGTTATACAGCCCATTCCCAGTACATATCTGTGCTTTCACTATGTTATAAAGACATCAAACCTACTATTAGGTGCTATTGTTTTGTTCAGGTATTTTAATGTTGAAGGAAATATAGCAAAATAGAGAAACATACCTGTAGTTTAATTCCTGAAACATAGTCATTGGCAATATCATATGTGACAATACAATTTTCCATTAGTCAAATTCAGGGAGATGAAGACCATAACTTATCAACTGGTTTCCTTATACCTTTAGATGTGTATCTTTGAGCCTAAGATTTCACACTTGTTGGGGTTAGAATTTCCTTCTGTTTGTTTCATGCTTACCACATGTGCTTGTACAATTTTAATGGATAATTAAGAATTTCTTAGAGTTGTAAAATCTTTCCAACTTGTGGTCATATTTGCATTTTCTCAACAAGATTCTCTTACTGTTTGGACAACATAAGCTTAAGCAGAACCAGATGCACTAGCTAAGCATCAATTAAGTACTTAGATGAATGCTCTCTAATTAATTTGCACATTTTGGTTTATTCACTTGACTTAGAATGTGCAATTATTTTATTTGTTTTTAAAAACTATAAAATATTTATTCAAAGTACATTGCATATCCTCAATTCATTTTAATTTTATATCTAATAAGCACTCAAATGATACCCCACAGATTGATTTTTATTATTTACTTGTGTTTTCATTCTGTGTCTCAGTCACAATGCTGTGAAAGAATAAGAAGGGTAAGACATGCTGTCCTTCAGCAAAGAATGCTCACAGTCTTTCATCTGAAGTTGAAGATTTAATAAACATAGTAATGGAAAGAACAATGCCTTTAGGAGAATATTATTTGTGAATCACAAAGGTACCCTTTTAACCAGAACTGAGACACAGAAGGAAGAAAGGAAGAAAAGCTGAATGGAAGTGACAGAGTTGAGAATTTCAGTACAAGGTGGACTTTATTGATATCCTTCATTTACAATTTTTCTTCATTTCATTTTATTGTTGTTTGACACATAATTGACAAAATTATGGGGTACAATGTGACATCAAGTCTTATATAATGAAAAATGAAACATTGAAAACACATAACTCTAATGAAATTTTTTCTTTCATTGTTAGATAATGGTCATTTTTGAAATTGATACTAAACTACACAATCAGTAACATATGGAATGTGTTTTCGTTACTCAGACAATACTCTTTTTAGTCCTAAATCATGTCAAAAGCCCTTTGCTCTCAAATGCATAGACATATCCTTCTGCCTAATATTGTTTTCCTGGATAACTGGAAAAAAGTACAGATTTACCTGGTATTTAGTATGTACTATTCTATACATCATAAAACACGAAACTGAAAAAATGCATTGTTACTTACACTTTTGTAATCTTTACATAGTAGTCTGGAGTCATGGAAATTTTTCTCAATAGACTGAACATAGTGAAATAAATCTTGACTCTGAGATATGGAATATTGCTCTTAATCATCCAAGTTTTGCAATTATTATAATAATATCAGCTCATCCTATGATTACTTAGAAATACCACATTTTTAATAATTAAAAGATTTATGCAAAAAATAAAAATATCCATTAAAAAGAGTCATATATACATTGCATAATAACAAGGGCAAGGTGATTATTATATCCAGTATCTCAAAGAAGGTGATTACCATATACATTAACTCAACAACTCATGATTTCCTTATTGTACAATAGTAAAAATCTTTTCTTCTACTTAATTTGAAATACACAATGCATTATCATTGACTACAGTAACCCTACCATGCAATAGAAAACCAAATTTATTTCTCCTTTGGTACTTAAACAACTCAGAAAACAAACAAGAAAAAAAAACAAATAAAATATTCTAGAGAAGATTGAATAGTCATTTATTTAAAGAAGATATAGAAATTATCAAGTATGTGAAAAAAATATTCAACTTCACTAAATATTAGGGGAAAACAAATCAAAAGCACTTGGCTCCATATTCCTTCCATCTTGGACTTTCTTTTATCTAGAGTCCTTTTTTGGGCCACCTCTGCATCTCTAATTCTCATCTCCATCTGGAATCCTTCTTTCTCCCCTATCCCTTCTTCTTTCTTGTCTTTTGACTTCACAGTTGCCATGAGGTGAGCAGTTTCCTTTGACCCTCATTCCCACCATAGAATATTGCTTCTCCACAGACCCAGAAGTAAAGGGGCCAAAGTAAATCTTTCCCCCTTAATGTTAATTGCCTCAGCTATGTTATTGGTAGGACACAAAACTGTGTAACACAGCCATTTTCTGAGAATAAAGAACATAACATATTGGAATAACTCCTTTCTGACTTACAGATTATCAATTTATTGTCCAGAAGAGTTTAGCATTTTATCTAGGAATTTCTGGATCATGTCTCTAAAGCATTTCAGAGTAATAAATAAGAATGAAGGAGAAATTCCTCTTCTGAAAGTACGTTTCTTCTCTTGGAAATTCTTGAGAATCTTGGGATGGAAGAGACACTATTCAGCACATTTTTCTTTGTTGATCTCTTTCATCTTCCTGCAAATCCAGTAATGATAATTTTAATAGGACTGGATTCCCAACCTCACACACTACTTTGTTCTTTCCTCAGTCACCTCTTCTCTCCTGATCTCTGCTACCTTACAACTGTTGGAGCCAGGATACTGGCAGGCTCAATTGTCAAGAACCATCAACTCCCTTCTTTGGCTGTGCTAGGCAGTTCTTGATCTTTATGTACAACCATGAAGTGACTAATGTTTTTCAAATATTTTAAAACACTGAAATGGGTTTAAATGGAATATAATCATAATTCACAGAGACAGAATTTGGCATCTGGAAAGGACATTGCAAATGATCTAGATTGTCTCTCTCTTATGTAAAAGAAGATTGAAGTAGACTGTGTATTAGATACATACCACTATGCCATCTCTCTTACATTCTTTTATACTCAACTGTTACAGTATTGAGAATGAACAGAGAAAATACTATACCATTAACCCTGTCAACACAATAACTGATACTGTGGTTATTTCAACAATATTTGCCATCAGTCATGGGTTCACATGAAAGAAGGATGTGCTTTAGAGAGATGAAGAGAAGAAGGGAAGGATGAGGATTGGACTGGACAGTCTTTAATAGATCAAGGCTATTGGTGCTGTGTTACACAGGTCTTTAGAATTCCGAGATTGAATGAATTGAATATTATTACTCTGTGAACATATTTGATTACATAACCAGTGTAACTCTACATCATGTACAACCAGAAGAATAAGAAGTTACACTCCATCTATGTATGATGTGTCAAAATGCATTCTGCCATGCATGACTAATTAGAACAAAAAAAGTAAAATGGAAAAAAGAACTAATATGGACCATCTACCCAAACTTCTGTTTTAGTTATGAATCCACTAATAATAATTTCACATAATACATTTTCAAACTCATAAGGTTCAGGGAGATCATGTTCACTATCAAACCAGTTTTTGATATTTTTGGTCATCCTTTCATAATGCTTTATTTTTTAAATTTCGAACCCACTATATCTAACAATGGGGGCCAACATGAAGCTTGATTTAGTCTTTAGGTATGACAATAAAAGTAAACATCTGAGAAGGAGATGGGTTAGTTGGATAGAAAAAAATTACCCATAAGTTACTGGTAAGCCACATTTAACTCTTTTGTGTAAACTTCAACATATTTCAAACAATGCTTTCATCATTTTAATGTTCAGCTTGAGCTGTTATAATAAAATACCATAGAACTGTTGACTTGTAAACAACAAAAATTCATTTTTTAGAGTTGTAGAGGCTTGAAGTCTAATGTTTAGGCAATGTGAGATTCAGTGTTTGGGAAGAGCCTCTTTCTGTTCAGAGACAGCTCTGCTTTTACTATCTTCACACAGAAGGGTCCAGGGAGATCAGCAGGCCTGTTTTATGAGGGCTACTCCCATTGTGGACCACCCTGTCCTCATGAATTTATCACCCTCAGAAGATGACAGCACCATCATTTGGGGATTTAGGGTTCAAAGTCCTGGAGGAAAGAAAAAAGAAGTATAGCCATGCACAGAAGGTATGAATTCAAAATGCCATGAATTTACTCAGAAATTATTATGTAGGTAGAAACACAGGCTTTTTAAATAAAGCAAGAATCTTTCATAGGTGTTTTCCCTCATGACATCACCTTCTGGCTTGTGACTTACTCATATCACCTAAAAAGCAGAGGAACTTATGGGCTTTACCAAGATTTTGAAATGTTTAATGCAGCAATGATTCACACTTGCAACTCTAAAGCCTGAAATACACATTGGCTTTAGTTTCTGTAGATGTAATAGATAATTAAAAGTATCCTCGTGTGTTTCCTGATCCTTCAAATGGTGACCATGTTCATGTTTCTTCAAAAAGCTGACAGAGTACATAAGCCATCAGATAACTAGAGCAGAGAAACATGGAACATCAACTATCAAAGACGTACAGATGTGAGCTCCTCACTTCTGGGGAATTGAATGTCCATGTCTTTATGGAGTCATTACATTAGTATCCATAACCACTTTATATACTTTCTTAAAATAATAACTTCAGTTACTTTGGCTTGTTTAATATCTAGTAAGAATGCAAGCTGGGGAGATAGCTCAGGTGGAAAGTCCTTGCCTTGCAAGCACAAGGCCCTGGGTTCAATCCTCAGCACCACACAAAAAAAAAAGAGAGAGAGAGAATTCAAAAATACTGTTTCATGATCTTTTAATCTTTTATGTTATGTATTATTTGTTTTCCAAATTTGTGTGCCAGTATGAGACTAGAGCTTTGAATAAAAGGGTGGAATCTTAGTGCTTTATGAAAATAAGCTTACATTCCCTTATTGGAGATATTACTTTAGAAACAGGGCAGCATTGCTCAAGAGGTTCAATCTGAAAAATGAAGAGAAGAGTTTAACCATGACAGAGACTGGGAAGAAAGCAAAGAAAAACTTCATGGAGGAAGAGATGTGGACCTGATTGTTGACAATTCTAGCACTCATATGTGCTTTTACTTATCAAGGCTTTTACTTGTTTTTCACATTCCAGCCTGTTTGGATTCTTCAGTGTTACAGACTCACATACCTCAAAACTTCTCTATTGTCAAATGATCCACTAGAATCCCTCCCACTCTCCAATGCACTTCCCTTTAGATCTGAGACTCCATAACACAATGGAAGGAAGACTTTCTCCTGAACCCTGAGTTAACATATCCCTGTGGATTTTATCTCACTGTACTATTATATATTGATTTGAGGTCTTTGGGAATTTTTTCTAAGCTCAGTTAATTAATGTCTGTTACTTCCACTAGAATATGAAGCACTTGTAAATAATCCACTAAATTCACAATGCAAGCAAACTGCTTTAATGTGTGGAAGTCAATTAGCAAAAAAAGTTTTCTAAATCTTCATAAAATTGATTTGAATGAAAAGCTGAATATACAGAATATTGGAACTTGAAAGGTGCAGAAATGGTTCCCAAAGATGGGGCACTATTTATTAATTCAAGAGTAATAATGAAACATGACACATGGAGATCTGCAACATTATGTTATAATCATACCTTAATGCAAATATACAATTTATGAAGTTAAATTATATAATATACTTTTGTTTCTTGCATAACATGAAATACAATTTTGCAAAAACAGCCACTTCAAATAAAATTCATATGTATAGATAGTATAATTATTTAGAACCACCCTTTGCTTCTAAGTTTTTGCAGAGCCTCTTTCACATCCTTGTTACATAAACTATAAATCAGAGGACTCAACATGGGAATCACAAGGGTGTAGAACAGTGAGCACATTTTATCTTGATCTAGAGAGTAGGAAGAACTTGGCGGGAAATACATGAAGACTATAGTACCCTGGAATACTGCAACTGCAGTTAGGTGGGAGGTACCGGTGGAGAAAGTTTTGAGCCTCCCCTCAGCAGAGTGGATCTTTAAGACAGATGAGATGATGTAGCAATAAGAGAGCAGGATTCCGGAGATGGTACTCAGTTCAATGAATCAAAAAATGGTGAATAATACCAGCTCATTGACTTGTGTGTCAGAACAGGAAAGGAGATAAAGTGGAGGTAAATCACAGAAGAAATGATTAATCTCATTAGACCCACAGAAACATAAGTGGAATGTTAATGTCATGTGTATCAAAGCATCTGCCAGTCCTATGAGGTAAACCCCAGCCATGAGCATTGAACGCACCTTAGTGGACATGTCCACTGCATAGCGCAAGGGGTTGCTGATGGCCTTGTTGCGATCAAAGGCCATCACTGCCAGCAGCAGACACTCAGCATCTGCAAAGATACAGAAGGTCAAGAACTGCAGAGCACAACCAAGGAAAGGAATTGATTTGTTCTTGGAGAATATGTTGACCAGCATCTTGGGACCAACTGCTGTGGAATAGCAGAGGTCACAGAAGGAGAGGTGGCTGAGGAAAAAGTACCTTGGTGTGTGAAGCTGGGGATCCACTCTAATTAAGAAGATCATTCCAAGGTTTGCCAGAAGATTAATGAGGTAAATCAGGAGAAACATGTTGAAAAGGGTCACTCTGAGGTCAGCATTAGTGGTAATTCCCAAGAAAATGAATTCACTGAAGGATAAACAATTTTCCCTGTTCATTCTCCTCTCTTGTCTAAATGTTCAAAGCATAAAATATACATATTTGATTACTTTTTACTACCAGAATATAAATAGGACAGAACACAATTTGTACCTGTAAATTTTTTATCCTAAGAAAAATATCAAGTCATATGTTTTACTCTACCAAAATACATTGTATGTTTTTAACAATAAGCAGGTGAGAATTTTTTTAATTCATGAGGTACATGACTTTCTATATCTTTAATATCTGTGGATCTTACCTTCCCTTTTTATGAAAAAAATTGATGCTTAATATTTCAATAAATCTTTAAAGAAATATTTAATAAATACAGTCTTAGATGTTTTAGAATAGGATGGGATATAAAGGATTAAATATTTGTTCCATTTGAAAACATTCATCTAGGTGTAAAAAGTGTGCAAATTTTACAATTCAAACTACTCATGGCTTTTAAAGTCTATTATGTGAGTTCTAGAAGCAATGAGTAGTATGCTTGGTCTATGTGGTCTTTAGTATTTGATGAGAGACACTAGAAGTATTCTTTTTTCTTTCCAAGAAATATAATATATTGACATAAGGCTCACTGTCTATTTGTAGATACAGTCTGGAGACAGGGGAAGTATTCTTCATCATTGAAAAATAATATTCAAGCAAAAATTATGGGGCCCTCATAATTTAACACATAAACTTGCATTATATCAGAATTTTAGGACATATTTATTTAAAAAGTGAAAACAGGATGAAGGACAATTAATAGTTCATACATATGTAGGATTCTTTTCTTTAAGCATATGTGTATTTATGAATATGTAATCTTTGTGCATTGTGTATGATTCTTAATTGTACTAAGATAAGTGAAAAGTGGAGAACAGATATATGTATATTTTTTATTTGTATGCTCTCTTATTACTGTGGTGCCTGCATTGTTAATTAATTAAATGATAAAACAATTTTTTAAAAGAACCTTATGTTCATGTATATCCCTACTCAATAATAAAATAAGTAAAGACTTGCTTGTAATCCTAGACATAAATAAAATAAATACAATGTTATTTTGTGAGTACTATCGAGTTCACTCAGAGTTTTCCATTTCTGAGATGAGCACATTATTTTTGATTATTAGACTTCACAATTCACAAAACTATGCAAGAAGTCATAACTTAATTAATTTACAAATCTCCCTTATTTTTCCAAAGGGTTCAATTTTTTTTAAACTTAAATTTTAAATTTGGAAATTTTAACTGTAAGTTTTAAATGTAGAAACTCAGGAACTTACCTGAGATGAGCTGTTCATTTGTAACTGAGCATTGGACAAATACTATAGCAGGCAGTATGTGGAATTAAACTCTCTGAACCTATTTCCCTTAGGCTTTGAAATTATGCAACCTTGTGATTGCATTTCTGGTTCTGTGTTGCCCCCTGTGAATACATGAACATCTTTAGTAAAAGTTGAACTGAAATCTTAAAAATAGTCACTGAATAGTGTAGGTCAGAATTAAAACTGCAAATTAATTTGTCCTATAGAATATATAGAATGTGTGCATATTTTGCATTGTAAAATATAATCTGCATCATCTTTTTCCATCTGAAGTAGAATCAGTGAAACTAATAGCCCCTTATTTAGTCAAGTTCAACTTTTCTCTGTTGTTCAACTTTTTCTTCATTTCTGCAGCACTATCCTTCACCATCTAAATACTTTCTATCGTGATACAATTCATATACTACACCTTTCACATTTTAAAGTAAGCACATCTGTGGATTTGACTGTTTGGAAGGCTGAGCACTCTTTACACTCCACTGGCAGAACATTTTTCATCCCCTCCGTAGAAAACTCAGGGCCATTAGCGGTCACTCCTCTAGAACCCCCACCTCAGTCCCTGGCAACCTGTAGCGACTTTCTGATCCCATATGTTCACGTAATCTGGACATCAACTGTAAACAGAGCTGCACAATATGTGGCCTTTTGTGTTGCTTTTCCAGTTGTTTTGCCAAGTTTTCAAAATCTATCCTTTGCATAGCACATAACAGAATTTCCTTCCCTTTCATTGCTAACTAATTTTTCTTTTTATGTGTATAGTACATTTTATTTGCACACTCATCAGTTTAAAGAGATCCAAGTTGTTTCTGTGCTTTGTCTTTTGTAAATAGTAATGTACCTGTTCATGGAAGTTTTAAGGTTCATTTGTCACCCAGTATTGTCATATCTCATTCCCCATCCACGTGCCATCTATCCACATTTGTCTGGTCATATGATTAATTCACATTCTCTACTTTCAGTACTTGTTACGGTTTGGATATGCAGTGTCCCTCAAAAGCTCACATGTGAGACAATGCAAGAGATTCAGAGAAGAAATGATTGGTTTATGTGAACCTTAATCAACCAGTGAATTGATCCCCTGATGGGATTAACTGAGTGGTAACTGAATGTGGGTAGGGCATGGCTGGAGAAGGTGGGCACTGGGTCGTGTCTTTGGGCTGTATTTTGTATCTGGCGAGTGGAATCTTTTTCTCTGCTTGGTGATCATCGTGGGAACTGCTTCCTTCTGCCATACTTTTCTACCTTGATGCTCTGCTTCACCTTGAGCAGCAAGGAATAGAGCCTGAGACCTCTGAAACCCTGAGTCCCCAAACTTCATCCTCTAAAATTGTTCTTTTCAGGTTTTTTTAGTCACAGCAGTGATAAAGCTGACTAAAACAGTACTCCATTTTAAATTAAGCTTAATTTATTCATTTTTGCTGTTAACTATTTTAGTCTATTTATAATAGACTATAGTGCAAAAGAGAAGATGCACACTGCCCTTAAGGGATTTTTTATGCTAGTAGTATACATATGTGTAAAAAAGATTCCTGTAAGAAGTATGCATGCATGTATGATTAACACAAATGGTGTGACTCTACATCGTGTATAACCAGAGAAATAAAAAGTTGTACTCCATTTGTGTACAATGAAAAAAAACCAATAAAATAAAAAAGAATGCATGAATAATGATTTGTTGAAATAGAGCAGAGCTCTGCATTTTTCTACCAATAATTTAGTTTGTTGCTATCCATACTCATTCTTCACAAAATGGAGAATTACTGATAGCTTGACCTTGATAATTTGCAAAAATCCTCCCAGAAACATAGTAATAAAATTCCATATATTCCTTGACTCTTGGTCTACTAATGTGGTATCTAATTTGTCTTGGTTACTTCAAAAGGTCCCAGAAGTTACCCTGTATTCACATTGTCTGGTTGACCTGCCAGTCTCCTTCTAAATATGAGCTCCTTTTTTTCTTTTTCTTTTTTAATTTTTTATTTATTCTTTTTTAGTTGTACATGATAGTAGAATACACTTATACATTTTGATAAATCATACATCAATGGAGTATAATTTCTCATTTCTTGATTGTGCATATTGTATGGTCAAGTACTGTTTTATTCAGTGGCTTCAGTAACTATGTGTACAGCCAAAAATGGAAAAGAGATCAAACACATGTTCCTTGACTAAAAATGTTGAAAGTTAATAATAAAATAAAATGCAAACTTTCAGAATTCTATATGGGTCAATGATGACAGTGTGAACATGTTTAAGATGTCTACACACTTCAACACATTTCCCTTAGAGACATGTGGTACTTTATTTTCCCTTTGACATTTCACTGCCATTTAATTGCCTTGACCAACAAAAATGGTACAGATAGCTCTATGTCATGCAAATTGTATCCTTTAACAAATTAGGTCTCTGCACCATTAACTGATGAGAAGTCAAACTAAATTCAGTGTTTACCATGTGACCTGTTTCAAGGTTACTTGAACATGGAAAGAGAATGAGGTTATGGTGTTTTACTATCCCTTATCACCATGGTATCAGTTATGAGGCAGACTAGAGCCTAGACTGATTGGTAGCTTAACACCACAAAGTGACTGCAGTCAACATGAGGAAGAGCAGAAAAATTGCTGCTCTAATGATTATCTTACCATATATTCTAGGATAGTGTTTGTATAGCAAAAGATAACTGAAGTGATGTGAATAGAGTATATTCAGAGAGAACTATTTTTAATGCTTTTATCAGTACTTTACAGTAATAATTATGAGGTTCACCTTGATATAAACATTCATGCATGGAATATAATTTGTTCCATTTCAGTCCCCAGAGCTTCTTTCCCTGTCTTCCTCATTACCTCTATTCCCCTTCTATTTATTAACTGTCTTGTTAATTGGTGCTTTACAGATATACATAAAGGTAGAACTCCTGTGGTTCACTTGCATTTAAACAAAAGCAGATACACTGTAACAATTATTAATTGCTTGAAATGACCCAGATATTATTTTCAGCAAATAACTCTGTTAATTCGGTGAACAATCAAAAAATGATTAACATTTTGCATGTATTTTAACTGAAGAAGAGAATTATTAAGTAACTTGTTAAAAATGTCATTGTGTAGTCAGGTACCAAAGTGGCATGCAAATCAAGGAAATCTGGTTTCTTCTCTCATTTAGTAATCTATCCTGTGAAGATGTCCTACACATGCACACCTGAACACCATGCACACTTTTTAAGAAACATTTACTCTATTCATGTAGGTGATACGTGGGGATCATGGGTGATACAACCCATTTTATCATAAAGCCCAAACTAATAATAATTCAACAGTCTATTACATAAAAAGTTTTAAAACTTTTAAATTTTCACATATAACTTGGAATTATGAAATGCTTTTGGCTGAACATAGAACAAGTATTTGTGTATAGTTCAGTGGTAGAACTCTTGCCTAGCATGTGTGAGACCCTGGAACCTATCCCAAGCACCACCAACAGCAGAAAGGTGTTTGATAAAAACTGTAATTGTTGCAAATTCCTAATAAGAGTTAGTAATTGAGAAATTGAATTAATCTTAAAAGGCATGTCTTACAAATAAACTATCTTTGATCTTAAAACTTTCTTAACTGCATGCATTTTTTTGGGAGGGAGTACCCAGGATTGAACTCAGGGGCACTCACTCACTAAGTCCTATTTGTATTTTATTTAGAGACAGGGCTCACTGAGTTGCTTAGTGCCTTGCTTTTGCTGAGGCTGACTTTAAACTCAAGATCCTCCTGCCTCAGCCTCCCCAGCTGCTGGGATTACAGGCATATGCCACCATGCCTGACTCTTAATTGCATCTTTATTTCTCAAACTGTAAACCAATGGGTTCAGCACTGATAATGGTGATGATAATGGTGTAGAACTCTGAGATAATTTTATCAGTGTCAGGTGAGAGGCACAAATAGAAACACTTTGTTTCTTCCAACCAGCCGAGCAGATCTTTAAGACTGAGGGAAAGATGAAATAGTGGGAGATGATGATAATAATGAAGCAGCTAATTTCTACTGAGCTGCCAAATGTGGAGAGGAACCATTGTTAACTGATGTGTCTGTGCAGGAAAGCTTAAGCAGGGGAGTGAGGTCACAGAAAAAGTGTTTATTGAGGTTTTTGTTGCAGTACTTCAGAATAAAGTCAAAGGATGTGTGAACCAGGGATCTCATATTGTGTCCAAAGTAGGACAAGTTGATCAGCTGTATGCAGATGCCAGGCGACATCACAACTATATACAGTAAGAGGTGGCAGATGGTCATGTAGAGGTCATAGGACATGGCAGCCATAAAGGATTCAGTATCTGGGAAAGTGCAGAAGAAATAAAAATTCAGGTCTCAGTGGAAATTGATCAGCATTGTGGACACAATGACTGAAGGATAACAAAAAGGACAGGTTGTTGAGGGTGTTCAAAGGTGTGGATGAGTTCTGATTAATTGCATCAATCCAGTGGTCCCCATTAAAATCATATCATACAATATGAGAAATACGGAGACTGGGACAATCAATCTACAGTTCAGGGCAAGCTGGAAAACCCAGCAGAATCAACTCAGTGACCAAGGTCTAGTTTCCACCTGTCGATTCCAGCCTCTGTGTTGCTTTCCTTTTATGATGTTCTAATATTCTCAAGTGTTGTTTGGATGTAAAGAGAAAAAAATCATTTAAAACATTTGTAAAATCATTTTATTAAAACAAAGAAACAAGCAATTGAATAAAGACACCATGCCCTAACATCTGTCAAATAGACATTCTAAAAGATACACAAAAATTTAGTAGCTAAGATTTCATGGTGGCATGTTTTATTTTATTTGTCTGATTAGTAACAATTTTTGACATTGGAATCTTGATCTCCTGTGTGCAGGGATCAGTGTGTAATTTAGCTTACACTTTTACTTCAATAAGACACAATAGTTGACTGAGAGAAATGAAGGATATACAATGCATGGTAAAACAAATAAAATACATATGTATACACACATATATATGATGTATATGAAATAGATTGGATTAAAGTGTGTGAATTAGGATTCTAATTATAGAACAATTTGCTGCTTTTCCTTATTCATTTAATAGATACTAATATGAATGTATCTTTTAAAGCTGTGAGTGCTGTGGTGTAATAAAACATACAGTAGCTAATTGTGTCTTCAAATGTATATGAATTAGAATTAAAACTAATGAGAAATTCACGTGTTTTTTGGTACACACCCATAGTCCCAGTGATGTGGTATGCTAGGGCAGGAGGATCATTTGAACCCTTGCATTTGAGACTAGACTGGACAACATATTGAGTTTCTATTCCAAAACACACAAAGAAAAAAATTGTGAAAAAGAGACATGGATAAATATCAGGTGTGAGCATGGATCAGATGTTTACTGAAAACAGATTTGTAGCCTAACTTACATTGATCATTCCTTTTAATAACCTAATAATTCCATTTAGAGAAATATATAAGGGAAGAAAAAAGGCAAGAGAGCACAGGTAGAGGAAGATAGTAAACTGTGGGTCTTTACAATTAAATGGATTTAAGAAAACCATCAATCAAAATACTGAGATTCACTAAAATCTTCCCAATACCATAAGAAGAATATCATTGGTTAGAAAATAAATTAATTCAAAATACTAATATGCAATCATGCATTTGTTTTCTCATCTGTAACAAAAAAGTAAATTTAAGCAAAAAAGTGTTTCAGCAACCCATGGCCTCGACCCCTCAGCCACCTCATTGTCTCAAAAGGTGTTTTAGATACCAACTGAAGCTATACCACAAAGTGACACAAAGCGAAGTACCTTGTGAAAACAAGAGAGTGACAAATGCATTTTCCCACCTATTGGGATGCAAATTGTTGGTTTTTGCTTGCAGATAGACAAAAGTTGAATTGTTGCACTATTAAGGCCAGTCTGGTAGTCACAGAAACAACTTGTCCAGGAAGGGTTTTCAGATTGCCCAGGTGAATTTTTTGCAAACAGAACTGGGGCTTTTACATGCATGTTCTAGCTCTGCTAATAATTGAATTTTAAACATGTTCTCTGTCAACTGACACCTAGGTAGCAGACAACAGGGTTGGGTGGTTATCATTGTAAGTCTTCTCTGAAAGTATATTGGGGACAGTAACACATTTATTTTTTATAATAGCTTGAATGGGTACTTTTTACTTATGGTATTATTGGTGTTGTTTTTAATGAAATTTGGAATTCTATGTATGAAAGGCTCTCTTGATTGGGGAGGCTCTTTGAAAATAATCAAATATTTTAAAATGTGTCTTTGTATTTAAACTATGTCAAGTATCTTATGAAAGCATAAGGATATTATTTATTATCATCCATACTGAAGAAGTTACATATTTTGTAGACCTTAAGGGGTGAACCCAGTGGTGGTGTCTACAGAATCTGGAATCAACAGGAGCATTGTGAGAAGGGGAACAGTCAGAGAAAGCATCTCATGTCAGAGATCCTGGGACGATAGCAAAGTCACAACAGTCAGTGAACTCAGGTTCTCTCCATGAGCAAAATTACTCATATACACATTGTACACAGAACTCTACTAAAACAGTAAGATTTAGGTGATAGTGTCATTGGTGGAACTCCAACATTTTTTATAAGCTCACATTTTTCACAACGTAGTATCGATTTACTTATGTTTCCTCAAGTGTAAAATCTTAGAACTTTTATTGTCGGGGTATCTGGGACCCCTGGCCCTAGGTGTGGCTAAGATGGCACCTGGCAGTGAGCCAGAGCAGTTAACTTTTGCACAAACATCTGACATCATTTTAAGGAAGTCTTTATGACTGGTTCTCTGGTCTCATGCACAACGCATGATCTCAGTATGCCCTGCTTGGCTCTCTGTATCTGTCCACGCTTTTCCCTCGTGTGCTCTCCTTTGATTGGTGGTTTTACCTATATAAGGTCTGTAACTTCCCTGCTGAAGGAGGAAATAGGATAAGTAGGAAAATAGGGAAATAGGATAAGAAAAAGAAACAATAGAAGCAGAAGGACAGCGCGCAATAAAGCATTGAAACTTCAACCAGGTGTCGTGTTTCTCTGCGGGCAGGGAACGCGACAAGTGGTGCCGAAACCCGGGAACAAGTAAGTAAATCATAATTAAAAAGATATAAAGGGATCAAAGGGAGGCAGCCTCGATGTTCGCGGTTGAGCGACTTAATGGGACACGCGAAAGGTGGTCCACCAAAAGGAAAAAGAAATAAATATTAGAAAGTACTAACCAAAGTAGCACGCGAAATGCGGCTACACCCTGGACTAAGCGAAAAGCGGTCCACCTTAAAAGTATTAAAGTGAAAGTAGCACGTGAAAGGCGGCTACACCCTGGACTAAGCGAAAAGCGGTCCACCTTAAAAGTATTAAAGTGAAAGTAGCACGCGAAAGGCGGCTACACCCTGGACTAAGCGAAAAGCGGTCCACATTAAAAGTATTAAAGTGAAAATGGCACGTGAAAGGCGGCTACACCCTGGACTAAGCGAAAAGCGGTCCACATTGGAGACATTAAACTGAAAGTGGTGCCCGAAAGGCGGCCATCAATCAACACGGACCAAGCGGAAGGCGGTCCAGTGAACTGAAACTGGTATACAAAAAGTGATTGCAGTAAATTAATCATGGGTTCTGAGGTGTCTAGAGTTCACATGGAAGGACTATTAAAGGCTTTATTAAAGGCTAATGGAGCACCTTTAAAGGTTTCCTCAGCTAGGAAGTTTTTAAAAACTGTAGAAGACAAAGCCCCTTGGTTTTTAGATGAGGGATTGTTGGATCAAGAGAAACTATCACAAGAGACAGAAAAAGGCCCCCCTCCTGATCCCTTCCACGCAGCTCCATGGCCACCTAGGGAGGGAACACCCGTGTCCTTGAAGCAATCCTCCCCCTAGGCAGAGATCTCAGCAGCTCCATTCCTCAAAAGTAGTAAGAAATAATGTTTTGTGATTTTCTGCATTCAAACCTAACCTGATTTCTCAACCAGGAAGAAAAAGGGTTAAAAAGTCCTGGGTGATCCTCCCTCCCCCCTGCCTGGCCTGCTGAGGCCTGCATTGGAATGTAAACTGCAGCAGTCTCAGCGGGAAAGGGGGGGTAACCTGAAGATAAGAAAAAAAGAAAAAAAAGGTGTCCGTTTTAAACTTCTGTGTTGCTACACAGAACTAACTCATTTTCCAATATTGTTGTTTTGTTTTGTTTTTCTTTAATGCTGTATTTTTGAGCTCATAATTTGATCCTGCATACCTAAGTTAATGATTTTTTTTTCTTTTTGATCAGTTCTATCTTTATTTAACTAGAGTTTTTGAACATCTGTTACATTGCAATGGAGATTCACCTATAAAGTTACAAGGCCTTTGATTTGTGTTATGTGTATGTTGTGCTGTCTAATGTCATGTTTTGTCTGTATCAAAACTGAGCGCTCCTAAAATTAAAATTTAAAAATGGATCTGAATACTTTTATTCACGTGATTTAAAAAGATTCAATTTAAATTGAGTAAACTAATAAAAGTGAAATGTCTTTAAAAATAACTTGCAAGTCTCTAGGTGGTCAAACTAATGGAATGTTGATGTTAAACAATGTCTAATATCAATTGTTTCTAGGACCTTTCTTCAACAGGAAAGAGACAGCAAATACTATTCAGGACACTTGTCTAATATCTTGACTAAAAACAAGGTTACTAAGAGTTATGTCTTAACAAGTACAATTCTATATACAAAGGGTTCTAAAGGTTTCAACTGTGTCTCAGTTAGAGTACTATAAACAACAAAGTATTTTATCTTGTTAAAATGGTGTAATTTATCTAAATTCAGAAATTTCATAAGAGTTGTTTCAGAATGTGAACAAAAGGGGGACCTCTACAGAGTATAAATCTTCCTAGTTCTCCAGCTAAAATATTACAATCATATCCCAAAGCTGTTGCTCAAGTAATATTTAAGGAAATAAAATCTTGCATTACTGTCTTTGGAATCCATCCTTCTATCATTATAACCCCTTATTCCACTCAGCAAATTAAATGGCTAAGCAATAATGATGATGATTGGTCAGTATTATATTGTTCCACCTCAGCTCAGTTTGATAACCATTATCCCCAACATCCTTGGATTCAGTTTTGTAAAGTTACTCCCATAATTTTTCCAAAAGTGACTAGTGCCCAACCTATTAAAAATTGTATAACTATATTTACTGATGGATCTAAAAATGGAGTAGGCGCTACACTTGTTCATGATCAACTTCATACTATAATAGTTCAATCCAACTCGGCACAAGTTACTGAGCTCGCAGCTGTGGTGTTGGCTTTTAAAGTAGCAGATAATCAGCCATTTAATCTCCTATCTGATAGTTCATATGTTGTTAATGCTTTAAGTGTTCTTGAAACTGTGCCATGTATTTCTTCTTTATCCACCGTGGCTTCCTATTTCACTACACTGCAAAACCTTATTCTGCAGCGTAAACATCCATTCTATATAGGACATATTAGGGCTCATTCTAATTTACCGGGACCTTTGGCTAGAGCAAATGATTTGGTGGATATGGCTACCAAATCCGTTTTTGTTTTTTCCATAGAGGAACAAGCAAAACTCTTTCATGAGAAATTCCATGTAAATTCCACTACCTTGAGTAGAAAATTTCCTATCTCTAAATGTGTGGCTCGACAAATAGTAAAAAATTGTCAACACTGTGCTCCTTTGATCCCAGTACAATCTTTTGGAGTCAATCCCAGGGGATTGTTACCTAATCATGTTTGGCAAATGGATGTAACTCATATTCCTGAATTCGGTACTGTAAAGTATGTACATGTGTCAGTAGACACTGCTTCAGGGGTCATCATGGCTTCCGCTCACTCTGGAGAAAAGATAGAAGATGTCATTCAACACTGCCTACAAGCGTTTGCTTGCTGGGGCATACCTAAAGTTATAAAAACAGATAATGGTCCTGCTTATACCTCCAAAAGCTTCCAGCTATTTCTACAAACATTTAATATTCAATTGATTACTGGTATTCCCTATAATCCACAAGGACAAGGTATAGTCGAGAGGACGCATCTCACCTTAAAAAATTGTCTTAATAAACAAAAAGGGGGAATAGGAGCCTCCTTTAAATCTCCCAAGGACAAAATTAATCTGGTTCTTTTTATTTTAAATTTTTTGACTATAGACAATTATGGACACTCTGTGGCTGATCGCCATAGCAACCCTTCTCCTGTCCCTCAAACATGGGCCAAGTGGAAAGACATATTGACAGGTTGCTGGAAAGGATCAGATCCAGTATTACATTGGGTCCGAGGGTCTGTTTGTATTTTTCCACAGGATCAACAAACTCCGATCTGGGTTCCTGAAAGACTGACCAGACCTATACAACATGGAAGTGATACTACTCCTCCTCACGATAGTGAGCCTTCCCATAACTGCAAAGACACAAACGGACAGCCAGACCCGGAACCTGTGGGCAATAGTTAAAGCTTGGCCATATCCTTTGCCGTTAACTAATACTTCCTCTCTACTCCCTCCGTTGTTTACCACCAATGCGGCTACAGGATTACCCACTACACTTTATGATCCAGAGACTCAACCATACAATTCTTCCGCTATCTCCCTCCCTGGAGCCTTATGCTTTGATATACCTGAGGATAATGCTATTAGTAATAATAACTCTAGCCCTTGTATTGTTCTCCAAAAGCAGGTACAGGGTCTCTTTTATAAGAATATGGAATCCCCTTATGCTCCGCTCCAGGGTTATGCTACGCTTGGTCTTCAGTATGTCAATAATAATTTAATAACCATATCAAGGACATACTGGGAAGGGGAAGCTACTTTGATCACAGGATTTGTACCTCACAAATTACCTCTTCCCACTAATGGATTTAAAACTCCCAGAATTTTTCCTCCATGTAATCCAAAATTTTCCACACCTCCCATTTGGACAGGTTGTCAAAATGCCAAGTGAGTGACCCTGGTTCAACATGGATTTTTCTTCACACCAAATTTTACTTCCCAGCGTACCACTGATAATTTTGCTGATCATGACGCCAACTTGGGCATGGAGCACGTTAATCCTTTTGATAGCTGGTTGCTATTCACCTCGACTTCAGGATATACTAACTTACAACCTTTTTTTTGCTCTTAAAGGAGGATCTTTTAGACAATGCGAATGGAACTCTTCGGCGTGGAGCAGAAAAAATGCTGGAGCTGAGACTACTACTAACTGTACTAGAGACATTACATTCTCATCCACTCCAGCCTGTGTGTTCCCTCCTTTTATGTTTCTACTAACCAATATTTCCAATAACACAACCCTTGATTGCTCTCAGTCTAGTTGCTACCTTTCTCAATGTTGGAATGCTACCAATTTCTCCCGCATGGTCTTAATGCACATCCCTACCTTCCTACCTATACCAGTCTCTGTTACAGATGCAGAATTACCAGTGCTACTATCAAGAAATAAAAGACAATTTGGCATCACGACAGCTGTGGTTGCGGTCGTTGTTGCGTCGGCGGCGGCGGCCGCAACTGCAGCTGCTGCATTGATAACTACTATACAGACAGCAACCGCAGTCAACCGTTTAGCTGAAAACACAGCTACTGCCTTACAAACTCAAGAGACTTTAAACCAACATTTAAGGGCAGGCATACTCCTGGTGAATCAAAGAGTGGACCTATTACAAGAACAAGTGGACATATTACAAGAACTTTTGGGACTGGGATGTGTTTACTCTTTAAGAGCTGTTTGTGTTACCCCTATTGTATATGATAATTTCAGCACTGCAGCTGAGTTATCTAGTAATTTGTCACTTTACCTTACTTCTACTTGGTCATCTCAATTTGATAATCTTACCTCACAACTTAGAGCCGAAATTGTCAAAGCTTAATTCTACTGGGGTACATATTGCTTCTGTATCTGAGATGGCTGAATGGTTTTCTTCTGCTTTCAATTTTGTAAAACAGTGGGCAGATCTGGGCACTTTGGGACTGCTTCTCCTCATTGGTATCCTTTTCCTCACTCGTCTGTTTGTGCGTCTACGAGCCAGCCAACACAGGGATCAGGATTATCTTTCATCAGGCCATGATCGCCCTAGAGGCCGGCAGCTCCCCACAAGTGTGGCTCTCGATGCTGGACCGGTAGTCAAAGATGGGTAATGAAGGAGGTGGCTATGTACCAACCTAAGACAGGAGCTGCAGCATGCTCTGCAGACTCTGATGACGGGTAAGGACATATGCTGACCACTCAACCTAAGACAGGCACGGTCCCGAGCTTTAATTTTATAATAAAAAAGGGGGAACTGTCGGGGTACCCGGGACCCCTGGCCCTAGGTATGGCTAAGATGGGCACCTGGCAGTGAGCCAGAGCAGTTAACTTTTGCACAAACATCTGACATCATTTTAAGGAAGTCTTTATGACTGGTTCTCTGGTCTCATGCACAACGCATGATCTCGGTATGCCCTGCTTGGCTCTCTGTATCTGTCCACGCTTTTCCCTCGTGTGCTCTCCTTTGATTGGTGGTTTTACCTATATAAGGTCTGTAACTTTCCTGCTGAAGGAAAAATAGGATAAGTAGGAAATAGGATAAGTAGAAAATAGGATAAGAAAAAGAAACAATAGAAGCAGAAAGACAGCGCACAATAAAGCATTGAAACTTCAACCAGGTGTCGTGTTTCTCTGCGGGCAGGGAACGCAACAGGAGTTATCATGTTACTTTTTTTTTATGTGTGCCTTGTATTCCTCTGTTGGGATTTGTGCATCTGTTTGGATGTATTTCTCTTCCACTAGTGTGCAGGAGTCTATTTAGGGGATATCCTTCTCTTGGCAGTGTGTTCAGGGATATCAGGTTGTTTGGAATATTTCACTGTATCTTGAACTGTGTTTTGAAGCATCACTTTTGTGGTTCTGTGGTGATGATCATTGTAAATTGGTGTAATATGTGTTGTGTCAGAGATGAATTTTTAATTTTTTTTCTAAAAGGTGTATAAAACTCCAGAAAACATACGTGACAGCTCCATTGGTCTGTTTTAACTCCCTGTTCCAAGGATACAAGATGAGTTCTCAGATCTGTGACATGATGAGGCACCTTGCAGATTCGCAGAATGAGACCCATGAACAACAGAGGGTAAAGTGACAGAATTTCTTTATTTAAACAGAGAAAAAGTATAGCTTCCACAGTGTTGGAGTCCCAAATGGGTCTCAGGTGAGCTGCTGCTGCCTAGGGATTTATTGGTATTGCTGGATGTGACCCTTACAGCTATTGCTGATGAGTTTTAGGGTGGGGAGTTTCTACATCCATTCCCAGTGAGAGAATTGGTGATCATGGGCCCTGCCACCCTCCAATTAGAATGTTGATCATGTGCTGTTCACAGGCTTGACCACAGGGGGTGTGGCCCATCAGATACTTTGTACATGGAACTGTAGCGATGAGGGTCCCCACCCTGTCTGAATATTATGTTTTTAACTCTCTCTCTCACTTGCAGTTTTGTGCATCTGCTGGGATGGATATTTCTTCTATTATATGGAATACTTTTTTTTTCTTTTGGTATCAGGATTGAACCTAGGGTTGCTTAACCACTGAGACCCTTCCCGAACCCTTTTTAATATTTTATATGGAGAATGGGGACTCACTAAGATGCTGAGATTAACTTTGAATTTGAACCTCCTGCTCAGCCTCCCAAGCCATTGGGATTATAGGAGTAGGTCACTGTGCCCAATTACAAGGGACTTTTTATTGAGCAGTTGTCTCTTGTTTAAATGTTTTTTATTCTCTTTAGTTATTCATGATAGCAGAATATATTTTGACATATCATGCATTCTTGGAGTATACCTGTATCCCACTCCTTGGCATATTCGCAAAGGACTTAAAATCAGAATATTACAGGGATTCAGCCACATCAATGTTTGTAGCAGCCCAATTCACAATAACTAAGCTTCGCAACCAAACTCGTGGTCCTTCAACAGATGAATGGTAAAGAAAATGTACATATACTCAATGGATTATTACATGGGCATAAAGAATGCAATTATGGCATTTGCTGGTAAACAGAACTGGAGATTATCATACTAAGTGAATGAAGCCAATCCCTAAACACCAAACACCAAATGTTCTCTCTGATATTCAGATTTTTTTTTCCTTTTTAAGGTAACCAGACTGGGCAAATATCAAAGTGTCAATTCTTCCTCACAGTGTGAACCTGAACTATGTCATCATTAGCACTGCTTTGAGAAAAGACACTAATTCCTTGTGACTGACACCACTTCAGAACAAAGCCATATTCTAATAAACTTTTACAAAACATTTTGAGAATGTTCTTTACATATCTACTGATCAATGTGAATAATGGGAGTAATGGGCATGAATAGGTTGAGACATTAGGTATTAAAACAATTAAAATTTCCATGAAAGAGTATGGAGCTCTCTGGTCAGCTACTCTCTTACTGATTTAATTTGGGCTGCAGAGGATTCAAGGCTTACTACCTAGTTGCTCCTTGCAAACTTTTGGGAACGTGTGTGTGTGTGTGTGTGTGTGTGTGTGTGTGTGTGTTTGGGTTCTTGCTGAGGTTTGAAATTAGAGATTATTTTTCTGGAATTCTAGATACTGGACATGGATTGTTATCACCAGTTTTAGAAGGTAATCAAATTTATTAGGGAAACCTGTGTGCAGAGTCTCCCTTCATTCATGCCAGAAAACCGCTTTTATAACATTCCTTCTTAGGGCCTCAGTGCATGTTCTGGAAGTGGGGGGAAGGGGGACATATCATATCTTCTGACATTTTCCTAGGCTTTGAGAAGTGACTCAGAAATCAGAACATTTGGTCTAACTTTTTTAATCTTCTCAGTTCCCCACTCACCCTCATTTTGAGGCAAGATCTTTTTTACCAGAGTTTGAAATTGTTTCAGTCACCATCTGCATAGTGCATCGTAGGCCACAGGGTAGGCAGAGGCCAGGATAGTGTGGAAATATTTGTCATGCTCTCTTGGTTTCTCACCTCAGCCAGATCCAACACACCACCTCAAGCTGGATCTCTGCCTGAGGTTTAGGTGCACTTTTCCAACATGGAGAAACATGGAGCACTTTTCAAATACCAGCCTGCTGGGTGGCCTCAGTCTCAGCTAAATTCAGTCTGCCTTCTACATGGGTTTGTGTGCAAAATTTATGTGCTATGTTTCCCATTCCGGTTGTGTTGTCCTTCCCCTCTGCAGTGACTGGGTGCCCCTGCTGCCCTGGCTTGGCTGCCAGGACTGGTTTGGCTGTGATGTATTTTTTCTTATTCTCTGTTCATAACACCCTAATTTCTGGGTCTGAGCCTCTGATATCCCATATTGGATTAAAATGATTTTCCTCAGTCCTTCATCACTTATGTAAGCAGTATTCCAATTTCTTTCTTTGTGAACTTCAGAGTAACTGGGAAGTACAGCCATCCTTCTTCCTGTGCCTATGTCTTGAATTGTTGCATCTGTTTTTTCCTCTAGCATTTTCAAAGTTTCATTTGAGTCGATTATTGTAAAATATTGTGTATTCTGACATAAGAAATGGATCTAGTCTTATATTTCACTTTTATGTCAGGTTTTGAAGATTTCCATGTAGTTCTTTCTATGAGGAACTAGGTTACAATTCAGATTTTCAGAGACACAATAATAGTGTGTGTGTGTGTGTGTGTGTGTGTGGTGTAGATAGAGCATGGAGAGATTTATTGTAAAGAGTTGAATTCTGTGATTAGGGGTATGGTAGGCCGGTGAATTTGAATTTTGCAGGACCTGTAAGGAAGCTGAAGACCCAGGGAGGAATTGAGGTTGCACGTGACATTTGAAGGCAGTCTTCTGGCAGAATTCTTCCCAAGAGACGTCAGTCTGTTCTATGAAGCTTTTGAACTGATTGTCTGAGGACTTCCCACAGTGGTGGGTAATCTGTTTTAATTAAAGTCCACTCCCTGGGGCTGGGGATGTAGTGCTTGCCTAGCATACGTGAGGCCCTGGGTACAATTCATAGCACCACATATAAATAAGTAAATGAATGAATAAATAAATAAATCAATGAATATGGTCCAATGACAACTGGGAAAATATTAAAGTGAACTGACTGGAAATATTAATTACCACCCTACCCCAATGAAAAACTTTCACAGTAACAGCTAACTGATATTTGACCAAAACTGCTGGGTACTGGGGCCTAGCCAAATCAGTACATTAAATTAACTATTATAGTAACATTTAATAATCTTATAGAATACAGTATGTTCCACAGTGGACAAGCAGCAAAGTGTGGCTGAAACTCAAGCACACACAATCCAATCTTCAGAGAAGTTCAGGAAAGGCAGTTCTGATAGGTGCCTGAGAAGCACAGATCCGACAGATAAACTGACCAACTACCACTTGTAGTTGGCTCACTCTTCCACCCTTGAATGAAATGTGCTTACCCCTCCCCAAAATAAACAACCAGTTGATCTACTGCCAGAATAAAGTCAAACTCCAGTATCTCTCTGTGATTCGCACCAGTCCTCGTGTGAGACCCAATTTGACTCCAGTGAAATCAGAGTCATGGATTACAAATAGCAGTTTCCTAACAAGCATGTGGGGTTAGGCATGTGCAGCCCAATGCAGGAAGTGTAGAATGAGGTGTGTGTTGTGATTTGGATCTTGAACATTCACAAAAGGATACTAATGTAAATATTTCCTCATCAGCCTGTGGCAATATTGAGAGGTGATGGAACCTGTAGGAAGTGGAGCCTCCTGGATGGAGGTTACATGGTTGTGGACATGCTCTTGAGGGGCATATTGGGACCTTGGCCTCATGCTGTCTACTTCCTGACTGCCACGAGGTGGGCAGCATTACTCCAGAATCTGGTCCCTGCTATGATGTTGTGCCTTGGTGGAGTCTGCAAACCAGTGGAGCTAACCAATTAGACATAGAATGGGGGCTCTGATAGTTTCAGTCAATGTAAGCATTTCTTCCTCCTAATTTGTTTACCTTATATAGTCTGTCAAAGGCACAGAAAACTGACTAATGTAGTGAGGCAGTTAAGATTAAAATCCCTGCCCAGCAACACTCTTAAAATGTTGCAGGTCAGGTATTTTAAGGCAACCTTTTATGGAGTGGAGTTGTTTCTTGATTTGACAACAGTTCCATCACATTATGGCTTATCTCAATTGCTTTTGCATGGCTCTTGGGTCTGCCCTCTGAGAAATCCATGGCCTCCTCTCTTTTCCTATCATTTTAAATTTGTTTTAATTAGTTATACAGGACAGTAGAATGCCCTTTCATACATCATGTATAATGGAGTATAATTTCTCATTCTTTTGATTTCACAAGATGTAGATTACCATTAGTGGTATAATCATATATGTATTCATAAAAGGAAGCAAATGATTAAGTTAGGTTAGGTTTGAAAAGTGAATGATCATCAAATATTGTAAAAGTATGTTAGGTGATGTTAAGGAATGAGAACAGAAATACTGTTTTCTATGATATTACAATAACCAAAGAATAAAAGTACAATGTTCTCCCACACCTTGTTTAGTAGCCTCTAGTGTCATAGAATTGAATATATGGGAAGGGGTTGAGGGGAATGGAAGACCCATGCAAAACTGTCCACAGAGACATGAGTGTTAATAATTGTAATAGAGGAGGTCATCACAGAAGAGAGTGAACAGCCCCATCCAAAACATGGTGTAAATGAGATGTGCCCTCATGGGAAATTACTGCATTAAAACCACAGACTGCCCTCATGAGATGTGTCATCTAGGATGGAGGATCTAGTCCCTTCCCATTATCCATTAAATTAATTATCCATTAATTTAATTATCCATTAAAACCCTTATGACCCCTTCAGCTTGGTTGTAATGTGGAACATGGAGAGTTCACAAAACACCACCATAGCAAGGAAAAGCTCTCCCTACCTGCCAGACCTTGCCAAGCTTAACAGTATTGCCCAGGGACATGTCCCCAAGACCAGAAGACAGAGTATTCTTGGCTGATAGATTATATCGGACGTTTTCTCCCCCTGTCTAGAAGGTTCTGCTTGGTCCTAAGTACAACTGCCATGTTCCCCAGGCTTGGACGTCAAACAGTTATGACCTGCAAAATCATATTTGTTTCCTGTTAACTTCTCTGAATATATTATATCTGATAACAGCTGCAGATCTGTGGCTTAATTACAAGACATCCAATGAACTCTCCATGGCCTTTTCTTAAGTAGATATCAGAACAATATGACCTTACCTGTCTTAGAGTAATTAGATTTCTTGTTCAGATTATTGCATATTGATAGTTGGGAACACAGGGTCCTTTTACTTCTCAAAGACATTAATTTAGACTGGGGGCAATTTTGATTTAAAGAAACTCACAAATTTTTCCTCGTTCCTCAGTTATTCCTTATTCACTCTCCCTGATTCCATGGCATACTCATGGTAACTAGAAATAAATCCACCCCAGTAGGATCACTACTCTGTCAGCAATATCATTCAGGATATAATCAAACAAATGTTACACTAGTAATTTGAATTAAAACATGTATGTATGTAAATATACACACACATATATATAACTACATACCTACCTAAATGTTTATGTGAAGTTACTTAAGTGAAGGAAGAATAACTATGGAAAGTGTAAAAGAGAATTGCAAGAGGTAATAGACCTTCAGTACACGGGATAAGGGAAAGTGAATAAGGAAGAAATGTAGATACATAGAAGAGGGCCCTGAGGCTCAGATTGAGAACTAAGTCCCAAGTGCAGTCACTGGGAGAAAGTGTGGCCTGTTCCAGGTAGATGTGGGTGCACATGGTGATGTGCAGAGGGAACATTATTTTGAAGAACTTGAAGAACTCTCAGATGAGTAAACCTGTGTGAACACTTGTTTTGACTGCTTACAGAGGAAGTTGTGCTCGGAGTGCCCTTTCTTCATGTTGCTCACCACTAAGCATTAAAAGCCAACATTCTTGGTATATGTGGGGCATAAATGAAATTCGGAATTAGTATCAGGAGAGAACAGAAACTCATATATCTTAGGTTTCTTTGGGTCCCTTTAAATGCAATCATTTAGATGAAATTTAAGCAAAGTACAACCAGGTTTCTTAATATTAGCAGCTCTGAGGTTTGAGTGTCAGTGACTCTCAGACTGTAGCATTAACGGGTCTCCTCATAGTGTTCCTGGCACCCTGAGCCAGCAACTGCCAACACCTGTCTGGTTAACGATCATAGAAAGACATCAACGAAATGCTTCACAACTTTATACATCTTTAAACCTTTTGAGTTCTGTGATCAGTAAAAGCATTCATGCACTGTTTCAGGACATCTTAATGTGTCATTCCTCATTCCTCATTTCACCCTGTGAAATTGACAACTTGGAAACATTTTATTCCACACTGCAAAGTTTCTTTAGTATTTATTAAAATGCAGGGTTGCTATTCAGAAATTCTCTCTTGCATCTGTGATTGATATTGGTTCAACTTCATTGTTTCCTGAGTAAAACATATTTATTGTCTTTATTAATTGGAAGAAGAGCCAATGCTACTGGTTCCAGCTTATTCTAATTAGGATTTGGAAAAGTTCTGCAGTGGGCATCCCCAGTGCGCTTTGGTTGGGTTGACTCAGGGTGACATATCGGTTTGCCCCAGCTCACCGTGGTGCTGCCCTGCAAGCCGAAGGTATTCCTGAGGCAGGGGTCTGAACATTTAAGGTTAACTGGGTAGACTTGTCATAGGGATCCTCAAAACAACCTTTTTTGAAGCTCTGCATGCAGAGGTATACAGAAAAATGCATCTGTTAAGTGTGCAACTGAACCAATTGGAATGTTTAACAAGGTGCAAGGATTGGGGACCACAGGGTGTGTGGAAACCACTGCCTCATTTACTGATCTGAGGTCCTGTACTTATCTCCATTTCCCATTGGTCTTCCAGTGGGTCCATTACATGGACTGTCAGTGTCTTAAGAGGCCCTGTCCCTTTATGTTACCTACTATAGCTGGTAACCATGCTTTAGTCTCTGGTTTCTGGGGATACTATTTTTGGTGCGGAAGGGACAGAGGACCTTTGAGATCGATCTGGACAGGAGCAGGTCTGAGTGCTGCACCTGTTTTCCACTGTGTGGCCCAGGCTTCTAAGTTAATCACAGTTTCTCCTAGGGGCAGACAAAGTACCCATTCTGGTGTCATGAGAAGTGTGGTGCCTAGACAGGTCAAAATATCTCTTTGCACAAGGGGAGTGGGACTTCCAGGGGTTATCAAAAAGGCATGTGAGAAGAGGAGCTCATCCCTAGAGCAGCTGAGCAGTTGGTAGAAATATCTAGTCACAGACTTTCCTGACACTCCCTTTATGGTCCCATAGTGAGAGGAAAGGAGTCCTGGGTTTGAGGAATCCAGCATCAAGAGTGAAAGGAATACCCCTTCCCTCAACAGTCAAGGTCATATGGGGATCCTGTCTGGAAATAAGTTGAATAGTTAGGAGCCTAAGATGGATTCTCTGGGCCCCTCACCTCCTACTATCAGACCGTCTGAAGTGAGGAATTTGTCCCCTGGGGTCTTTGCCTCTGAGTGCAGGCCAACCTGTGATCCCCTTCACTGACAGGATAGGTTTTGGTGGCTTCCCCTGGTTTCACAAGCAGATTTTCTTGAAATGACCCTTCTGACCACAGTTGTAGCAGGCTATGGAGGGAGCCATAGCACTTCAGGGAACTTGTCCTCTGGAATTAGCCATCTACAGCACTGCCACAAGGGCAGCTGCCATTCTTTTGCCCTCTTCCCCCACTCCCTTCCTCTGTCCCTTCCTCACTTCCCTCCTCTGCTTCCTCCTCCTGCTCCTCCTCTACCTTCTGGTCTCCATTGTAAAAGACCAAATGACAATTTTTATGACACTAACTCAAGTTTGGTCTTTCATGTAACTGGTTTTTTTCCCTAATGTCAGGAACTTACTGAGTTATGAATTTGTTTTTTAAGTTTTTATGCTGGGGAATCTGGGGCCCTTGAGGCATGTTTAATTAATGCTTCCCTGAGTCTTTCTAAAAAGACTGTGAAAGTTTCTTCATTCCCCTGTATTACCAGCGAGAGTTGGAAATAATTTAGAGATTTAGTATGGGTTCTCGTTAATCCCTTCAGCACGCAGTTCTGAAAGTCCTTTCTCTTCCATTTCCCACTGGATTATCTGCATCCCATTTTGTACCCTCCTATGGAACTGCTTGTCGCCCTGTTGGGTGTGTTTCTTCTGAATCAACTTCATTTGTAAGGAGTAGTTCTCCTGAGCCTTGCACTGTATACCACTCATGTCCAGAGATCTCAACTGCCAGTAAAACATCCCAGTGTTCAGTGGTAGAGAGCATTTGGTTAGGAACAACATTGTGTCTTTCTAGGTTAGGTCAAAATTTGGTGAGGGCCCTGAAACCTCTCTGTATATTTTTAATATGAGTGTCATCTGAGAATCTCACTAAGTCAGTCTCAAGTTTTGTAGAGAAAAAGTGACCTGTACCATAATGAGTCTTTTTGGACACTCTCCTGTGGCTCATAGTGGTAGAAAGGGGACCGGAATGCTTTCCTCCTGGTTTTGTGTTCCCTTGGGATGTCAGGACTTTGTTGCAAACCCTGAGAAAGGAGGGCACATGGGCTCAGAAAAAGGCTTTACTATACTTGATCATTCTCTGAGAGAAACTGCTTTCCTACAGCCTGTTAGTGTAGCCAAGAGTGGAGAATCTAATCGACATTGGTTGCATAATTTTGGGTTGTGTCTCCAGGCAAGAGCTTGTGTAGAGGGTACCTGTGATCATTTTTTCCCTTCCTTTTACGATCTTAAGTGTCAAGTGGTATTATCGTTTATACTTCCCTTACAGGGCCATTTTTCCCCATCCTCCCTCTGCTACTCAGGCCAGGCTTGGGTAGAGAAAAATATCATAAACTACTCTTTAGGGTCTGAGTGTCAAAGGAGTCCCTGTGTTTCAGAATGCTTCTTAAGAGAGTCCTTGTGCCAGATGGAGTGTTACCCATCTGAAAGACAAACGGGGAAGAAGGCATCCCTTAACAACCCCCATTATCCTAGCCAGATTGTGAGGCATCCCTCAATCCCCTGTGGACCTCAAATCCATGGGCAACCACCTCTTGAATCCTGCCAGTTGGAGTAATTGATCTTACCAACACAAGGTACTCAGAACTACCTGTGATCCTCAACACAGGAGTGACCACATTTTGAAGCCTTCATAGGATTTGGGTTGGTTGAATTAGTTGCCCTTATCAAGCGTGCTCCAAAAATCTTTTTCCTGTGTTATTTCCCTCTTAAAGTATGATACCCTGGCTTTTCTGTACTGTTTTGCCCTTGATTCTGCAGGCCCTATAGATAGGGTTGCAAGTGTACAGGTTGCATGAGTTCTGGACAAACTCAGGTATGCTAAGAGAGAGCCATGTCCCTGAGGGTCAAGTGCTGTGAACAAGTTTTTAAGCTTTCTTGATATATTTACCATCATTCTCATACTTAGGACCACTGACTTCCTATTCTATTTTCTGGAAATATATGTTCTTATATTGCTTGAGAGTCTTTGTTCAGATTGCAGTTATTTATTTTTCTTTGAATTGACAGGGTTTGGAAACCTAGAGAATGGGACCTTCTGTTCGGGTGGGTACTGAACAGCGACAGCATGGGTTTTGGGACCTAAGGGGCACTGAAGGGCCTGAAAAATCCCAAAAACCTGCTCCATGGGTTCTATTGAAACCATTGGAGCTCCAAGGGTAACAGAAACCTGAATTTACATGGTGTATACAGTGCATGGGTTTGGGTGGGAAGGAAGAGAGGAGAACAGGAGAAATAGATCTCATGGCTCATTCTCTAGGGATTATTGGGTTGCCTCTTTCCCAAAGACCTTGAATCAGACGTGAATCAGACTAAGACTTTGTGTTAGGATCCAAGATACATCAGGTGAGGGATTCTTCCATTATTGGGTGAAGTCAGTCTGAAAGTGCAAGAAAGAAGCAGACCCCTAACTGATCTTTTGATTCCACAGACAGAAGCTGAAACTCATCTTGAGCAATATTCCTGCATTGGTGATGAAAGGGATTGAGCAGGCCTCCTCCAGAAGTCTGTCACCTGTGACTTTAGACTAGCAGCTACACTATCTGATTTTGACTAGGTGTCACGTGACCCTTATTTTTGATAGCAAGATAGATTTCTAAAATGGGAATAGAACTGCAGAATAAAAAGGGGGGATAGTATTGTTGGTCTATTTCAGTCACCCTTCTTAAGAAGCCCCAGGTTGGGAACCAAAATGTGAAACTTGATTCTCTACTTGTACTAGCAGGGGAGACTGGGGTTTTTCTGCTTGTGCTAGCAGGTGAGGTCTGTGTATGGTGCAGATCTCTGCATCTAAGATGTGTTGATCCTCTCAAAGGTGACATGAATCCTCCTATGTTGAAGCAGACCCCAGAAGCTCACTATCAATTTCTTCTTCCTGGGATCTTTCTCATGAATTCAAAGAAAGAACTCCATAGAGCAGAATGAGGGTTAGAGTCATGGTAGGATTTATTGAAGAACAGGTAGAGAACTCTTGCTCTGCAAGAGGGGACGTGATAGGACGCTTTCTCTGCAGAGTGTGGTATTCTAGGGTTTATAGTGCCCTTGGGTCACTGTGATGGTCCAAGCTTATGATAAGTAGGCTCTGGAAACACACACTGCTTGTCTCAATTTATGTTAATTATGGTTTGGAAAAACAGTGAAGATGTTGGTGACCCCAAATCCTGTTTTGGGTTTCCTCACTTCCATTTTATCTAAGCTTTGGGAATCCAGGTGTGAAGTCATTGAATTGTGCATGTTCAGTGGTGTATCTGGAACTTCGGGCCTGTACGAAGTGTTCTTCTGCAGTGGGCATCAGCACTGTGTGCAGGCGGTGATGGATCAGCTTGACCCAGCTCATCTTGGTACCGCCCCATGCTCCAAATCACCTGGTCCAACATTCGACTGCATTGCTGGTGTTTGTTTGCAGGGACCAGTAGGCTGACTGTCTGAGTTGGCAGCTGGTGAGTCATGACAATAGGAGGAGTGTATCTTGATTGTGTTGTTAGTTGAAGTTTCAAAGGGTGCTGTGACTTCTTTCCCTGCAAGCTAGGCCTTTTACTCTTATTAAGCAACCTATATAGGAAGTCCGTGGTGAATATTGATCCATTCCTTTATGTAAGTGAACAAGGCACATTCCTTTATGTATCCCCTCCTTATTGTAGGTTTCTTATGTCCTTCTCCTGAACCACAAAGGAAAGCCAAGCATCAACATCTGATCAAAGATAGAAGTTATGTAAGAAAACATCACAGATCCTGTTCTTCTCTCAGTATAGTGTGGTTGGGACTGTATACCATGGAAAAAGGACTGAGAGGACAGGCCCAGGAGAGGTCATGAGAAAGTCGAAGCTATGCTGAGAGAATTGTGTTACTTCTAAAGAGGGCTGTTTTGCATTTGATTATTCCTTAGAATGACAAGGATTACATGGAGCAAATACAGAAAGACCAGAGATGTGTGCTCAAGACATTTGAGACATTGACTTTCCCTGACCCTATTCTTCAATTTCCAAATGTCTTCTGGAACTTCAGGGTGTAGTTGTGGCAATTTCCATAAGCAGGGATGACCCATCTGCTTATAAAAGGGTTCATTTCTCAGGCAGGTGGCCAGCACCAATTTAGTGAAACTTGTACCCTGTGCACAGCCCTCACTGTAGAAGGAGACCCCCCCAAGCTTAGCTTAGCTTGTTACTCCGCTGCACCTGAAACTCAACGCAGTGGTGGAATTAACAATATTGAGGCCAGAGCTTCTGGAATTATTAGAGAATGCCCACCTATCCAGTTATAGTGAGGAAATTCTTAGAGAGGAATGTGTTCAGTGGTTTTTCCTGTGATAACAGATGCACCTCATTGCTGGATATGAATGACAAGTCCCACTAGATCCAGGTGTGCAACCCATGTTGTTTAGCGCTTAGGCCCAGACCCAGATCTCCAATGTACTTTTCTCCCCTCTCATAGAAGATCATGTGGTCAGAGTTGTTTGTGTGTTGACATTCCTGCAGACCCCTCCACAGTGCCTCCTCCGGAGTCATGGTAGGCTTCAGTTTAGATAGGGGCTAAAGCACTGGGCTGGGATTCCTCAGGACCAGTCACAATCCACAACCCATGTTTCATTGCTAGCTGACCTGGCCCAACACACACCTTGCCTTTGCCTCCTCTGCCTAGTCATATTCACCTCCCACTGTGGGCTCCCTGCATCCAGAACATGCTCTCATACACTGGAGACAACACCAAATATTCTACTTCAATGTGACTTTTCCTTGAGTTCTTGATGTTGTTGTGTATTATAACATGAATGTTTTTGTCCTCCAAAATTGATGTGTGAATTCCTGACCTCCAAGGTGATGGTATTTGAAGATCGTGGCTTCAGTGGTTTTTAGTGTAGTGCTTCTATTTTAATGCAATCATGAGTTCAGGTTCCGTGCAGTTCCCATGATAGCAGTAGTGCCCTTCCAGGAAAAGGAAGGGATGCTAAAGCTCTCTCAGTCATAGGAGGTCCCAGGCAAGGCAGCCATTGTCTCAAGCCAGGAGAGCACTCACTGGACATCAAATCTAGTGCCCTTTTCCAGGGACATTCCAACTTCAGAACTATAAGAAATGAATGCCCATAGTTTCAGCCCACCCAGTGTGTAGCATTGCATATGGCAGCCTGAGTTGAGTGAAACAGAGCACAGAGTGCCCTGGGATCTGGGCGACAGCCTGGGGCAAGGATGTGCCTCTTCACTGATCCAAGTGGAATGACTACCCACTTATGAGTTCTGCATCACCTAAATATCCTAAACAAATTCTCTAAACAATATGGTTGGGTACCTGCAGAGATCTGTACTGGTGCCTCCACCCGTGTCCCCAATACTAGTTATGATGTCGTCTGCCATGAACAATCAGGTCTATGCTAGAAGGTGAAAATACTAAGTGAGGGACAATCGTATGGAATCAGAGAACCAAATCCAAATACTAGCTCATGAGTACCCCCGGAGCCTGCTCTTCCCTTGGGTCCCCTGTGTGACGGTAATGATCCCTGAAAACAAAGATTGCTACACTTACAGGTCAGTGAAGGGCAACCGAGATACGGCATGTTTAACCCCCTGTTGTGAGATGAATGTTCCTGGGAATATAAGTCACTTAGCTTGTCCCCCAAACCTCAGGACCTTCCTTCATGTTCCCCGACATCCTTTCCCTTTTACTCCTTTCAGAGCTCAAGGAGTTTTGGGTCCCTGGGGAGAACACTCAAAGGAGGAAGCAGGAAAGTGCTTCCACATCTGGAGTCTGAGGAACATGCCTGTGGACCAGGGTCTTGAAGCACTGGCAGCTCCATAGGTTTTTGTAGATGCTCTGAGGTCCACTGGAGTCATCTGGTGGCAGTGCAGCCTGGCAGGTGGGCAGTGAACCCTCCCCATGCACTGCACCTGACCACTGATGTGCATTCATCAGGAAGGCGATTGGGGCCAATTGGGTGTTGGTGATGGAAGGTGAAGGCACAGGTGTCAGAGGTTTCTATAGTTCCAGATGCCCCCCTGGCTGAGGCAAGCACAGTGGTCCTTAGGGCAGAAACAACTGTGAGTAATGGGGCAGGGTGCTCCACAACCCCTCTGAAGGCCCCCAGGGCACTCCAGTTGGAGGGATCCCTGGATGTAGGCAAAATTGTGAATGTGATGGGGCTCTCCTAGTCCCCGTTGTGACCCATGTTGACCAAAAGTTGAATAGCCCAGCCACACACAGAGAAGGGAAGCCAGCTCCTGCTGACATTGATGTTCCAGGGAAAGCAGACTGCACCACAGATCAGTGCAGTCACAGGTGGTGACAAGGCAGCACCCAGAGTGACTGTTGTGTTGGCACAGGAGCAGAAAGAAGAAAGGGCAGGCCTCTAAAGGGAGACATGAGAACCCCAGGACTGAGGTTCATGCCTGGTTTTAGCATTTGAGATGGTGTGGAGGCAACGAAAGGGGAGAATGGGAGAGGGGAAAGGCGATAGGAGTGAGGCTCCCCAGTTCCTTATTCACTGGGTATCTGAGGAGGAAAGGCAGTCATTCCCTGTGTGAATTTTAGGCTTCATTCCTGCAATCAAAAGTTATGACCAGAGGAGTCTTGTTTCCAGTACTCCCAAGATTCCCTGGAAACTATATGTGAACAGTGACAACTCAGCCTTTCTTGAACAAGAGGCTCCTTGGCATCCTTTGCTGACAGTTGGTCAGCATCCTAGGCGTCTTGCTGGAAATTGACTCTGCTGAGTGGCACTCTTCCTCTCATCATTCTCACCAACAGGACAAAGCCCTTCTCCAGGGGAGTCAGAGGCACTCCAAAGGCCTACGTAAAAGTGACAAGTTCATAATTCACGACCCCATCACCTCCTCAGCCTTCCTTTTGCTGTTGCTCCTTGTAAAACCTCTGTTTCTTTCCTAGCCTGCCCAACTAAACCAAGGCGCCTGAATGAAACTTCTCCCTAGCTAGAGCGTGAGGAACCCTGAAGGTCACCGAGGAGCACATCCTGCCCAGAGTGTGGGTACTTCTCCCAGCACTTCTAACCAAAAAACACCAGTGGGGACACAGATTCTGGCACCTAAGTGTATCCACGAGCAGGATTTTTCTGAGTGAATTCTTGACATTCCAACAAGTAAACTAGCACTTGAACATTTCGGCAAAACCCATGGTGATAAACCCATGGCAACTTGAAATGAATCAAGGTAGTGGACCTAAAATGTTCTAGTAGAGGTTGTATTTGTCCTTACCACCCAGAAGTTAAGAATGTTCTAAATGAAGCAGAAAGAATGTTAATCATTCTTAAACCTTGACCATGGAGGATGCAATGCTAGAATTGGACACACAGGACCACACTTGCATGTATCAAATAAATGGTGGAAAGAGTTGATTAGGTAAAGTATTTCAAAAGTGGTGGGAACACAGATGGGGGAATGGGGTTGATAGCTAAAAGGTAAGGAATTTCTTGTTGAGCTGATGAAAATGTTCTAGGTTTTATTTTAGTAGTGAAGGAAACGTCTATGAATTCACTTGCCCGTGTGTTGGCAAAGTTTATGAAAACCTTAGAATTCTAATATTTGATGGGTGGTGTGTGTTATGTGAATGTCTTTCTAAGGTGTTTTTGTACATACCTGAAGCAAAAATAGTAAGATGTTACCAGACCATGCCTACTATGCTTGGCTAGCATGGCACACACTGGCCACGATCCCAGGAAATAGGAAACTGATCAATCCTTCCCAGTGCACAGAGACCAGGAGAACCTTCTTCAACTGAGTTTCAATAAGGCTGTAGCTAACAAAGGGCATCTACAAGGAGCCTGTCCCTGGGGTCACTGTCAGAAAGCATAGCATTTCATTAATAGGGGAATTGGGTCTTGCTGGTGGTATCATTTGAAGATTCCCTAGTGTGCTGCGACTCCTTCCCCTTGAAGCTAGGTCTTGTCTTCTCCTCAGGCCACCTACTCAGGAAGACGTTGGGGATGCTGGGGTTTGGTCCATCCTCACTGTCCAGGATCATTCAGGGGAGGAGAAAGAAGCTGTCTAAAAAAAAAGTGTCTCGAAGCTTACTTTTAGAAATCTGATTAATGGTACAGGGGCTGAAGGCTTAAAAGCATCTCTCCATCCAAATGAGACAGTAGAGCCAGAAGTTCAGAATAAGTACTTTATAAAAACTCGTGCCCCTGTCTGGGATGACCACGGAGCATGTGTCCTATGAAGAACCATGAAGTTTGATTACACGTGAAAGACTAAAAACTACTTCACCTCCAATCACTTTTGTGCATGCATGCAGTCACCCCAGTTCTTTATCCTATAAATAGCACTAATAGGTGGTCGCCTTACAATTAAACCATTGTCCTTTTCAAACTTCCCTGTTTTGATAATTGGCAAACCATGTGATGTGTAGCCTCGTCTTCTTTTTCTCATTGATTTTTGGGAGAACTTGATTGCATTTGGACCAGCCATGCTCAATATGGGTCAGGCTGGGATCAGGGTGGGGCCAACACTATGTAGGAGAGGGTCAGAGCACTGTGTCAGTGAGGGGTCTGTCTTGGGATGGAGTCAGGGCCTCCAGGGTTTGGATCCCCTTTGAGTACATGTTGAGGACTCTAGTGGGGTGGGAGAGGTGTGAAGGCAGGCCTTCTCCTGTCATCAGGCCACTTACACAGGAAGACCATGCCCGTGCTGGAGATCGGTCCAACCTCACTGTCCAGCATCATTCACAGGAGGACCAAGTAACTTTCTAAGAAAAAAAACAAAAAACTGTTTCAGACTTATTTCTAGAAACCTAATTAATGGCACAGGAGGCTAAAGGCTCAAAGGCAGCTCTCTGTACAAATAAGAGAGGGGGGCCCCAAGTTCTCAACAGGTACTTAATGAAAAATGGTACCTATGACTGTAATGGCCATGGTGGCTAAAAACATCACATGGTTACTTGGAGACTTTACTTCCATGAAAGGTCCTCCACAGATGACTGCACTCAGCAGTGGCTCCAGATGGTTCCAACCCTTTGGGGCGCTTCAGTGGTCCCCAGTCTGGAGTCGAGAAGCTCCTCCCCTATCCATGCCTAAGCAGAAATAATGCAGGTAGCTGGAAGGACACTGTGCATGCTGGACCCCATCTTTTTAATTCAAATAATGTTCCTTCCCTATATCTTTCAAACAGTCCTTGTCCCACTTCCCATTCTAGTGCAGTGTGAGTCTTGTCAATTGTTACAGTTTGTATATGCATGATTTCATCTCAGGTAGAGTCGGTGAAGTTGATTGCACTGAAATCTAGCAAACTGAGCTGGTCACTCTGAGTACAGTGAGCACAGAGAGGGACCCAGAGCTTTGGAAAGCTACAGGAGCTGCTAGGTCTGACCATTAGATGAGTTCTAGGGAACTGTTAGAAGTTGCTGGCTACTGGTCCTAGGAAGGCAACTGCAGAGCTGCTATCATGAGGAGCTGAAGGTCACTAACATTCAGTCTCAGGCCTAGAAACACTTAAGATCTGAGAGCCACCATTCAGTCCTCAAATCTCAGAACTCGAAATACCAAGGGAGTTGCACTTTGCCCCTTTGTGATTCCTCTTCATATCAGGCCCTCAGATGATTGGTAAGAGATTTTTGAAGGGACACAGTTGATTAAGGGATGCAGAGAAGATCCCTTAAACTGAGAGGTCTTTTCAGTGGTGTGTTGAGTGGGGTCCTGGGAGTTTTTCTGTTGTATTCCAGGAACAGTGGAAGGGCCAGCCTAAATCTGGAGGCAAGACCCAGGAAAAGGACACCGGTGCAACCTGGGTCCTGACATCTCCAATTACCTGTTCCTTTTAGTTCTCACTGCATGAAGTCACACAGACACCATGGCAGAAGGCAGAAGCCTGAGGAGATTTTTTCCTATGAAACTACCTTTATTCCCATTGACACAGGACAATGAGGTACATTTCCCACCCAGGCTGGAACATTCCACTAACTCACCTCTCAGTACCCTCCCTCTGCCCCCTCCCTGCCCCGTTTACACATTCCCTATACCCTCCCATTCCCTTCAATTCCCTGAGATCCAGCAGGAACTGTCCTGTGAGAGGAGGAACCTTTGGCTCTTGGGGTGCAGTATGAAACCAGGGTGAGATCTTGCCTGAGGGACAGTCACCCTGGAGGCCACCCAGCAACAGTACTGTCCTCAGGTCCTCTTCTTCTTCTGTTGGTTGCCTGATGCATTGAACTTCCTCTTCTGAGGCTGGCATGTTTGCACCAGCTCCAGATCCAGATGTTGTCCTCCAGTGACCTGGAGGGGAGGCCCCGAGCAGGACATCTTCTCCACACTGTATGAGCATCCCGTGAGAGCTCGCTTCTTGGACATGGCAGCTGGAGGTGGTTGGTGACTGAGGCCTCCTCTCTGGGGAAGTGGGGCCTGGACTGCTTGCTCTCCTGAGCAGAGGGTTTCCATGTGAGGACCCTGGCTCTGTGACAGTCCCTAGGGCAGCAGATGGTGCTGGGAGACTAGGAGGAAATCCAGGCTTTGGAGGTCATCATCCACACTGCAGCCATTGGCTGTCCCACGTGGCCCCCCAGAAGTAGCGGCTCTTCTGGGACCCACTCCACCTTTATTCCCCAGGTTTACAGAGGAGGATCTTCGGTTTTGGGGGAGGAGGGTTGGACCTGACGGCCCCCAGTGCAGAAGACCCATGACCGCTTGGGAGAATAGCAGTGTCCTTTGGACCTAACAACTCAGGCTCTGTGGCCCTGCACTTCTTCAAGTCCTAGGAAGCCACCTCGGGTTCCCATTCTCCACACTGACCGCTCGATCATCGTGATGGTCACGTTTCTCTGCATTTTGGCTGGAAGGTGCCGCGGAAGCTCTTGAGTCCTGTTGGAACATACCATGATCTAGTGGCACCTGCAGAGGTGCTTCCTCACGAGCTGAGGGTATGGGCACTGGCTTACTCCTTATGTATGACAAGGACCACAGAGGACAGGGACATTTATATTTCAATGGAAGGTGGGAGCTGGAAGTGTCACCCATCTTGGTCTCAGAGAGACTGACAGGCTCTACTGGCCACCCTCTTGGGCTTCCTTTCCGTTTGCTCTCCCGAGTCTGTCCCTGACTCTCCTGTCTCTTTCCTTTTGTCCCTCCTATATCCTATGTCCTAAAGCAGTCACACTCCAGAATCTTGTATCACAGGCAGGATGGTCATAGACAAGGATTCTGTGAGCCATGTGAACAGTCGTGTATATACCTCATCTACCTGCTGTCCCTTGTACCCCTGTCCACTTGTGGCCACTCCTGTTCCTACCTACTTTTGTCCCTTTGTCTCCCAGTCTATCAGGTATCTCTCTCTGCCTTATCCACTTGGTGTGTGTCCCCAAGCCCTGGTAAACCTGGTATCTTGACCTCCATCATTCTACCTGGTGCTCCATTCTCTGTGTCTGTCTTTTGTCTCTGACCAAGCCCCTGTGTTCCTGGTGTCCCCGCCTGTCGTATAACCAGTGTACCTCCAGACCCTGGTCTGCTGGGACACCCTTGTTCCCCTGTCTACCTGGCCAGATGTGAGTCCTTCCTCCTGCTCCAGCTCTTTTGTTAGGGCCAAGATATTTATATCTGGTTTGGAGGAAAGTAATTCTTCCAGGAAGCAGGGGTGAATCATCATCTCCACCTGGGAGAAGGAAAAGAGCATGAGTGACCTTGGGAGGAAATGGCCCTAAGTCAGGAAGACTTCTACGAGAAACAGATAGCAATGATGACCCTATCCTGGTCCACACCATGGGGTTGTTAAATCCCAACCGCCAGCCGCACATATTCTCATTACGTGTGAATGTGCGCACGCACACACAGATACATACACAAAATGCTGAAAACCTAAGGTATGAAACTCGATTTTATGGGTCCTGAAACCTTGTAGAAACCATGACCGTAGGCTCAGCTCACCTTCTTGATGAAGTCTTCATCAATGTAGCTTAGAAGACTTGGGTTTGGGTATAAATCAACGTCTATTGGCTGTTGCTCCCGTTCTTCCTCTCCCAAGTTTGCAGCAAGCTCTCCTGTGAACAAACTGGAGGGCTCCCAGGTGGCAAAGTTTGTAGGCCCCATCAGCTCATCATGATGTTCATGTACACTCGGAGGGCTTCAGGTGGGATCTCCTCGGGTGCCTTGGTCTTGGGTGCCTTGATAGCACATGCCTTGGTTTCACGTGCTTTGTCTCAGTCACCTTGGTCTGCTGTACCTTAATTTGGCTGCTAATGAGCGGGCAGGCCTTGCCTTAAGGCTGGTCTTTCTGGAGGTGCACGCTAGGACAGGGAGGACCAGAATATTGCTTGGATGGGGGGGTCCATGTTCATTCAAACATTTGGTAGAAGGCAGGATTTAGGGACCTAACCTGACCTGTCATGCACCAGGAAAACCTCAACAGAGGACCCCAGGGAGGTGACGGTGCACCAGGTAGAATATCTAGCACAGTCACTCGGGAGGACATTTGGAACCTCTGATATAGCATGCATTCTACTGACCCAGTACTCAAGTTCCAGGAAGGTGGTGTGTTCATTCTTTAGATGTATAAGGAGAGAAAGGAACTATGTACTTGACCCAGTCAATATGCAGTTCAAAATAAAGGGTAATGGACATCAGGTGCTGTGGGGCTGTTTTGCATGCAAGAACAAATAGCCCATAGGGAAGGAAAAGTTTTATTTAGGACAACAACCTGCCTCATCCTTGGTAACATTTGGATACTATCATGGGTTTCTGTGGGCATAAGGGAACCCTAACTGACTGTTGGACAGCCTTAGGGACCGGGGATCTTTGGATGATCCAGCCTCCAAGGTACAGGAGGTATTTGGGACTGGAAGACCTGACAGCTGCATCCTTGGATCCTCCAACTCTTCTGCAGCCTTAAATTCAATGAACCTTGGTAGGGTTTCATAAGGGAGGCACAGGCTGAACTGAGAAGCGGGTCAGGCATACCAGTTAGGTGCAACCACATACCAGGCAGGAACTGGTGTCAGGGACATGGAGCTGTGTGCTGGAGTGGACTGGGTCAGTCCCCGGAGATAGCTACTTCAAAGGGAGAACCACAGTTCTGGGAAACACTACCTCAACTAGCCCAGGAATGGAATTAGATATGGGGGACGCAGGCAGGGCCCATAGGTGACACTTGTTCCCGCTCTCTCCTGTCCCTACCAGGAACAACACAGATCAGATAAATGCTAGAGCTGGTCAGGGATTCTATTTCTATCAGGGAACACCAGGGTTCCTGGTCCAATCCAGGGATACTGAGCTTGGGACTGGAAGGATCACCTGGGAGACAAAGGCACAGGAGAGGTCATGTGAATGTGGAAGCTAAGCAGAACCTTGGGTTGCTTCCAGTGAGGGCTGTTTCTTTTTCTTTTCACTTGTTAGAATGGCAGGGATTACTTAGAGGAAAGTGAATAAAGACTGGGGATATGTCCTCAGGGCTTCTGAGGTACTGGGTTCCCCTGAGCATGTGCTCCCCAATGCCACCCTCTTCAGATTGAAGTAGTAGTGTCTGCTTTCATGACTTCTTGTCTCCCCAGTCTGTAACAAGGTGCCAGTTCCCAGGCAATGGCCTGTGTGAAGCTAGTGGAACATCCCCCTCTGCAGGGCCAACAAAGCAGAAGGAGTTGCTGTGGCTGGACAAGTTACCCCTCCCCATCCTGACCCTGAAGCCCCAAGACAGAGTTGGAGTCGGGAACCTTGAGACTGGAGTTTCTGTACAGTTGCAGAGAAAATGCCTGGAGCTCCCGCTAGGAGTTGCTGCTTGGAGAACTATTTGCCTCTGAGCGAAGAGGTAGGTGACAGGCACTAGAAGACCCTGCTGTGTAATCCACGATCCCACACCCCTAGATTCTGGGCTCCAAAGCCTGGCTCACTTTTCTGTGGTCTCATAGAAGATCAGTCTGTCAAAGTTGCTTGTGCGCTGCCATTCCTGCAAACCCTTCCATAGGCCCTCCTCCACGGTTATGGTGGGCTCCTGTTGGGACAGGGACTGAAGCACTGGGCTGGAATTCATCAGGATCAGTCAGAATCCACAAGGTCACCCTCCATTCTCAGTTTTCCTAGCCCAACACGCCTCCTACCTTTGTTATATCTGCCCCATCCTGCTCAATTCAGAAGTACTCTCACTGGGACTCTGGGACACTATACTTCATACGAGACATTAGCATCAAGGTCCTCAGTGACCTGTATGGTTTTACTTGGATTCCTCAGTGGCATGGGGTATTATGTGCTGAATGCTTTTTATCTTCTGAAGTTCACTTGTTGAAATCCTAACCCCCAATGTGATGGGCGTGTGGAGATTGGCTTTAGTGTTTTGGAGAGTTAGATGAGATCCTGAGGGTGGGGATCCATGAGGACATTAGTGGTCTTCTAGGAAAAGGAAGACACTGTGACGTGACCTCAGTCATGGGCAGACACTGGTGAGTCAGCAGCCTTAGTACTATACAGTGTTTTAGAGAATCTCTATGAGAAGTTTTGGGAATATTCATGTGTGTATATCCTGGGTCTTGTGTGGAAACTGTGTGTATATTGGACAGTTTATAAAGATTAGTGCATGTTTGGTTTTTTGTGTGTGCTGGCATTGAACTGTGCCTCATGTTGCCAGATGAATGTTTTTGTGTTTTCTGTGTATGCACATGAGTGTTTATGTGTATGTTCATGGGATTGTGGATGTGTATATTTAGAGTCTATGCATATACAAGATACTCAGGAGTTGTGTTTGTGCATATGGTGGAATGTAATCCTTGAAGATTTGTGTGATGTTGCCTGAGTGGTCCAGGTATTTGTGTTCAGTCTCATGTGTTTGAGAAGTAGAGGTTTTTGGTGGCTGAGAGTGTCCTTGAATTCACAGGGTGTGTATTCTGACAGATGTGGGAGGTTTATTGTATTCTTGGAACTAGGCTGTGTACATTGTGCATGGAGGTGTTGTGGAGAAATTTATATGAGAAGTGTGGGACTTCATGTGTGTCCATTTGGGTAGTGAATGGGGCAAGAGTTTGTATACTTGTTGGTTTCCTAGAATGTGTGCCTGTAGGGTATTCATAGTGTGTATGGGGGCAGTGTGTTTGTTGTATAGATATGTTTCCATCTCATGTTGTATTTGTTGTTTTGTAGGAATGACACATGTGAACATTTAGGATGAATATGGTATTTTGTGTAAACGCTGATATAGTAACAAGTGTTATATCTGTTCAGGGTGCAGAGAGCAGTTGCACTTATGTTCAGAGGTAACAGTCGTTCTATCTGTTCAGGGTATAGATAACAGTTGTACATATGTTCAGGTGTACCGATATGATTTTCTTTGTGTATTTGGGTTGAAGTTGAAGTTCATATTCCAGGGACAGTGAAATTGCTTGCACAAATACTTTGTATGCTGGTGTGGGCTAGAACTAGATGTGCTAAGTGATGGGGCTCATCCATTTTTGTGTTTGCATTTAGTGGTATCTGGTTGTTAAGTTGAAATTAGTCTTGGTTGACTAGGTACACCTTGTAAACTGAAAGTCGAGATTATTTTTACATCCCACTGGATGACATCTTATTAAGCATTTACTAGCATACCTCATGGCTGTGTGTGTGTTTTCAGGATGTATGACGAGTTTGTGTGTGAAGTAAACATGTTCAGGCAACAATGAGTTCATATGTTGGTGATTCTGTGTGTATTGTGGGTGGAGCACCAGAAAACCTTGTGTGTTTGCATTGACTGTGGTCATTCTGACCCACTGCTCCTAACTGGGTTGGTTCATTCTTGAGGGGTCAAAACCCTCATGAATGTTGATTTGTGGCTTTTCCTCATGTGGATAGATAGATTCAGCCGTGGTCATTCCATAGGCATATGGATTCCTCTTCAGCACTTGTGTGGGACTTGGTGGACAAAACAGAAATTTTTATTAAGTTTCTGGGTTGTGATGGGCAGCAGGAATAAAATCGTGGGGGTTCCTGGGCAGGAGGTGAGATGGGAGAATATCTGTCCTATGTCAATGCCCTGAGAATCAGCTGGGCAACCAAGAATGCATTCGGCTCCTCTGAGGCTAAGCTTGTGGATGAAGTCACTAGCCTCCACAGTGTGAGGCTACTGAAATCCTACAGAACCTCTACCCTAGTACCCGATGTGACCTGGGTAGTGTTTGCTGCTGGATATCGGGCACCCCTTCCCTGTGGAATCCTGAAGCTTCAGGGCTGGTAACTACATTAAGGGTCCCCCAAGTTCTGTTCATATTTTGCTTTCTCTTTGGGAGAGTTGTTCCACTGGGTCATGTTTTGAAATGTTCTCCATCCTTTCTTGAAGTATCAGGATTCTATTTCAGTGGGAAGCACACTCTACTTCATGCTTTCCTGATAGGGTTTTTCAGCTTCTCATTTTCACCATTTCCACTGAGCAGATGACCTATCAATTAACTGTGTGATCAGGGTGGCCTCCAGGAGACCATACAATGCCTCCTCCTTCCCTGGAACCCACCTGTAGTTTTCTGTTCCTGACTCCTTGGTGACTTTTCCTTTGGGATATGACCCAGGGAAAAATTATGAGCAGGTTTTTTTCTTTTCATGAATTGGTGGATGGAGTAAGAAGGGGATATGAGTCTGAACTTGGGATTGTGTCTTTCCATATGGGATAGGCTCATGAATTAAAACTTGGTCTCAAGTGGATGGTGCTGTTGAGAGGCAGTGGAACCTTTCAAGAGGTGGGATGTAGTGGAAGGAAATCACATCAACGGGGAATGGGATATTAGGACATTTTTCTTTCCTGCCCCCTCCCTCTCCTTCTCATTCTCCTGTTTCCTCTCTACCTTGAGGTGAGCAGTTTTCCTGCAGCAAGATGAACTTCTTAGCCACATGCCTAAGAGCAAGAGGACTAAGCAATCATGGACTGTAACCTCTAAACAATAATCACAAATTAATCTTTCCTCCATATTGTGTGTCGATCTCAAAGATTTTTTGTACTGTAACAGACAGCTGACTATCCCACAAAATTGGTTCCCAGAGTGTGCACATTGTTGTGACTCTACCTGATCATGTGGTTCAGAAGGCTTTGGAGTTGGTTTTGCAGGAGTGGTTTGGAAGAGCTTAGAGCAGCAGGCTAGAGAAAACCATGAATGGTAAAAGAGAGCTTTGTGGTGATGCTGATGTGAAGTCAGACCCCAGAATGTGGGGAGTAATGCAGACAGTAGAGGCTTTGTCCATAAGTTTTGAGATTGAAATAAGTACCTTATTAGGAATTGATTTAGAGACCATTCATGTGACTTCTAGCATGTATTGCTCTTCATTTTTTCTGCTTTCTACATATGTATACCATTCATGGAAAGCTTATTTAAATGTGATAACTATGTCTCATGTATAAGAGAGTGCAAAATCCTTTAAAGGTGAAATGATTGGGTTTTGAAAATTTTAACCTAAGTTGTTGCATTAATCCATGAATACAGATTAATGGGTTTGTAAATGTAGGCAGATATGTGTGCCTGGAAGAAGTCAGTCAGTGGGGGCATACCTTTGGGGTACATAGTTTGTACTGTGAGCAGAGTATCCTCACTTCTCCCTGCTGTCCACTTTGTGATTAGTATGTCCTGATGTGCTTTCCTGCTCCATACCTTTTCACCATGGTGTTCTGACTCTCCACAGTACCAGAGCTGTGGAGTTTGCAGTCATTGGACTGAGATCTCTGAGAGTATGAACCAAATACACTTCCTCCTTTGTGTTTGTTAGATCTCTGCCAAGGTGAGGAAAAGGGTCCTGAAAACACAGACTAATTAATCTGATCAAGGAAATTACAAGGCAGAATATCATTTAGGCCTGGATATTTCTGACTGAACTACTGGTTTCTGGGAATGGCATCCCTGCCTCCCTACCCATCCCTGCATTTGTATTTCATCCATTTCAAACCATGGAGAGTTAAGTCAGGGGTCTAAGATGCACTGAAGAAGTACTTCACAGTGGGCTTCCCCCATCTCAAGAAGACCTACCTTGCCTTTCCAAGGGCACCTCCTTCATGGGATCTGTCTGTCATCTGTCTGCCTCCAGATTCCCTGGCCTTGTGTGTCAGGATGTGACTGCTCCTTCCCCAACATCTCATTTTCTGTACTCAGTTCCATCTTCTCTACCTTGAACCACTGTGGTCTGGACTTACCATGGAGGACAAGACCCAGTCTTAGAGTTCTTCAAGGTCCTGCCTGCATCTCTATCTATTAACTGATGAGTAAACACCTATTGAATTCTAAAATAAAAGAACACAGCTATATGAGAAAGAGTAATGAACTGTCACCTTGCCTAAAATTCAAAATCAGGCTTTCCACACACTGATAGGGGTGCTGCTTTGTAAAACAGGACAGAGAAACTCAGCCAGAGAGTAGGATCAGCAACAGAACAATTATTAAGTGTGTTAATGCACATTGGTGCTATAGAGGGGATGCTTTAAAAAACTCAGTCAACACCCAAAATATCAAGAGCAACCCTGAATGTGCTGGAGGAACTTCACCTTTCTTTCCTCCGTAACTATTTGAGCCTGAATATAACTGTTGGGTTTTTGCTTTTTTAGATTCAGTGACCTTCGCAATGACCATGTAGGTCGGGAAGCACAGCTAAGCCGTGATGCATGATTTCTCTTTATTTCTCCCAAACCCTACAGGTGAATTCAGACTCAGGCCAAAGAAGCCAAACAGTGCCAGGAACTTTGCTGGCTCTGGAGGCAGAGATGGAAGACGCTATCTCTGGAGTGTCTTGGGGGACAGAGGAGGGAAAAGGTGGACATAAGGAAATGCTTTTTCATTTATTTAGGAAATGCAGTGAAAGGGGGCAGAGGAAGTGCAGACGAGATCACCTGGTCCACCTGAGTGGGTCTGTGCAGGAAGTCAGGAAGTCATTCCTAGAGGAAATGACATGTGGACAGAGTGAAAAGTTAATTCTGTATTCAAGTTCAACAAATCTCTTGGCCAGGTCACTGAAAGGGATATGCAAATGGTTAATAAACGTGGTTGGGGGGGCGGGTTGAATAATTATACCACAAATGCAAGTCAAGGTATGGATGAGATGCTATTTATTTGACAGGAAATTAATAAAAATTAAGTACTTAATAATAATCAGAGTTTGTGTGGAGATAATAAATGGACCTTCTCATTCTTCCATTGCCAGTCAGAGCATGTATCAGATAAGCTGTATTCACAAGGATCCTGGTAATTTTCTCTTTCTAGCACTTATTAACTTTCTTCAGTAATAGATTGACAGGGTAGTGGGTAGCACTGATATGTTATCACACTCATTAAATTGTACACATAAGATCTGTGCATTTCAGTGCTTATAAAGCACACTTCAATAAGAAAAAAGTACATCAATCATAACTAAATAAGTCCATCAACAAAATATAGCTGAGCAATCTCTGCCACATTATTTATAATAGCCAGAAAGTGCAAACACCTGGGTGAAATAAGTATGATGTGTCTACCAAGTGGAATATTGCACAGACATTTAAAGGAATGGAGACTAGGAAGGGACACAGAAATGTCAGTGAGAGGGCTTGAGGCTGGAACTTGGTGGTAGTTCAGTCAGCTGGCCTGCGTGAGCAAGACCCTGGATTCCATCCCTAGCACCCGAGAGTAAACATATCGATGAGAACAGTGTCTCTAAAATGTAGCATGTATCAAAATCACCCAGAGGGCTAGTAAAACAGATCATGAAGCCTTATCCCTAGAGATCCTCATGAAGTACGTGTGGGATGGGAACCAGGAATTTGCATTTCTATCGAGTACCCACATGATGTCCACTCTGCTGGTCCAGGGAACACACTTTGAGAACGACTAATATAGAGAATGTTCTACTGGCTGTTATTTCCCCAAAATGGGCTCATAAAACCTTTAATCCTCCCTCACCCTGCAGATCTCCTATTCTTTATCTTCATCATCATTGTTATCAGCCTCATCACTGATTCTATCAGTGATCACTGGTTCTATCAGATGCCGGGAAAAGACGTCAGGCTGACCCTGGCTCTTAGAGACACTCCTTTAAGAAACCTTATCTGCCTCTTCCAGGGCCTCAAGTCAAGTGATTTTGAGTTTCCAACTAAATCCTGAAATGACGTGTTAGTGTATAGCTTCCCTTTTCCATCATATGCTTGAGAGCATAATTCAAATTTTTGTAATGATAGACCCGTGGCAATTCTGATTTAAGCTGCCCTTTCTGGAAGATCCACAATAAGCTCCCTGACAAACTATCACATTCCTGAGCATGAACCTACTTTCTACTGCTCCTGTAACCTTGATTCTCAAATTTGATAGAAAGACTATTTTTACAGGCATTAAAAATTCAGATTTTTTTTTATTGTAAACAAATGGGATACATGTTGTTTCTCTGTACATGGAGTAAAGGCATACCATTAGTGTAATCAGAAATTTATATAGGGTAATGTTGTTTGATTCATTCTGATATTTTTTCCCTTCCCCCACCCCTCCCACCCCTCTTTTTCCTCTGTATTGTCCTTCCTTCCTCCATTCTTGCCACCCTCCCAACCCCCATTATGTGACATCATCCACTTATCAGTGAGATCATTTGCCCTTTGGTTTTTTGAGATTGGCTTATCTCACTTAGCATGATATTCTCCAATTTCATCCATTTGCCTGCAATTGCCATAATTTTATCTTTCTTTATGGCTGAGTTATATTCCATTGTATATATATACCACAGTTTCTTTATCCATTCATCAATTGAAGGACATCTAGGTTGGTTCCACAATCTAGCTGTTGTGAATTGAGCAGCTGTGAACATTGATGTGCCTGTATCTCTGTAGTATGCTGATTTTAAGTCCTTTGGGTATAGGCCAAGGAGTGGGATAGCTGGGTCAAATGGTGGTTCCATTCCAAGCTTTCTGAGGAATCTCCATACTGCTTTCCAGAGAGGCTGCACTAATTGGCAACCCCACCAGCAATGTATGAGTGTACCTTTTTCCCCACATCCTCGCCAAAATTTATTGTTGCTTACATTCTTGGTAATTGCCATTCTAATTGGGGTGCGTTGGAATTTTGGGGTAGTTTTCATTTGCATTTCTCTTATTACTAGAGATGTTGAACATTTTTTCATATATTGTTGATTGCTTGTAGATCTTCTTCTGTGAAGTGTCTGTTCATTTCCTTAGCCATTTGATGACTAGATTATTTGTATTCTTGGTGTAGTGTTTTTTGAGTTCTTTATATATTCTGGAAATTAGTGCTCTATCTGAAGTATGAGTGGCAAAGATTTTCTCCCTCTCTGTAGGCTCTCTCTTCACATTGCTGATAGTTTCCTTTGCTCAGAGAAAGCTTTTTAGTTTGAATCTATCCCAGTTGTTGATTCTTGCTTTTATTTCTTGTGCTATGGGAGTCCTGAAAAGGAAGTCTAATGCTAAGCCGACATGATGAAGATTTGGACCTACTTTTTCTTATGTAAGATGCAGGGTCTCTGGTCTGATTCCAAGGTCCTTGGTCTATTTGGGTTGAATTTTGTGCAGGATGAGAGATATGTGTTTAATTTCATTCTGTTGCATATGGATTTCCAGTTTTCCCAGCACCATTTGTTGAAGAGGCTATCTTTTCTCCATTGCATATTTTTGGCCCCTTTGTCTAGTATGAGAAAATTGTATTTATTTGGGTTTCTGTCCATGTCCTGTATTCTGGACCATTGATCTGCCTGTCTATGTTGATACCAATACCATGCCATTTTTGTTACTATTGCTTTGTAGTATAGTTGAAGATCTAGTATTGCAATACCCCCTGCTTTGCTCTTCCTGCTAAGAATTGCTTTAGCTATTCTGGGTTTCTTATTCTTCCAGATGAATTTCATGATTGCTTGCTCTTTTTCTGTAAGATACGTCATTGGGATTTTAATTGGAATTGCATTGAATGTGTATAACACTTTCGGTAGTATGGCGATTTTGACAATATTAATTTCACCTATCCAAGAACATGGGAGATCTTTCCATCTTCTAAGGTTTTCTTTAATTTCTTTCTTTAGTGTTCTGTAGTTCTCATTTTAGAGGTCTATCACCTCTTTATGAGATTGATTCCCAAGTATTTTATTTTTTTCGAGGTTATTGTGAATGGGGTAGTTTTCCTAACTTCTCTTTCTGAAGATTCATCACTTATGTATAAAAATGCATTGGATTTTCCTATTCATATCCCTTTAATTTCTTTGGTCTGTCTAATTGCTCTGGCTAGAGTTTCAAGTACAATTTTGAATGGAAGTGGTGAAAGAGGCCATCTCTGCCTTGTTCCAGTTTTTAGGGGGAATGCTTTCAGTTTTTCACCATTTAGAATGATATTGGCCATGGGCTTAGCGTAGATGGCCATTACAATGTTAAGGAACGTTCCCACTATCCCTATTTTTTCTACTTTTTGAGCATGAAGGGATGCTGTTTTTTATCAAATGTTTTTTTCTGCATCTATCGAAATAATCATGTGATTCTTAATTTAAGTCTGTTGATATGGTGAATGACATTTCTTGATTTCCAGATGTTGAACCAACCTTGCATCCCTGGGAAAAACCCAGGGACTTGATCGTGGTGCACTATCTTTTTAACATACTTTTGTATGCAATTTGCTAAAATTTTGCTGAGAATTTTTGTGTTGAGTTGATGTTCATTCAGGATATTGGTCTGAAATTTTCTTTCCTCGATGTGTCTCTGTCTGGTTTAGGTATCAGGGTGATATTGGCTTCATAGAATGAGTTTGGGAGGGTTCCCTCCTCTTCTATTTCATGGAATACTTTGAGGAATAATGGAGTGAGCTCTTCTTTAAAGGTTTTGTAGAACTCGGCTGAGAACCCTATCTGGTCCTGGACTTTTCTTTGTTGGTAGGCTTTTGATGACTTCTATTTCATTGCTTGAAATTGATTTATTTAAGTTGTGTATGTCCTCCTGGTTTAGATTAGGTAATTCATATGTCTCTAGAAACTTGTTGATAGCTTCGAGGTTTTTTGTTTTGTTGGAGTATAGATTTTCAAAATAGCTTCTAATTATGTTTTATATTTCACTCGTGTCTATAGTGATATTTCCTTGTTCATACCGAATTTCAGTGATTTGAGTTTTCTCTCTCATTCTCTTTGTTAGTGTGCCTAAGAGTTTATCAATTTGTTTATTTTTTCAAAGAGCCAACTCTTTATTGTGTTAATTTTTTCAATTGTTTCTTTTGTTTCAATTTCGTTGATTTCAGCTCTGAGTTTAACTATTTCCTGTCTTCTACTACTTTTGGTGTTGGTCTGCTCTTCTTTTTCTAGGGCTTTGAGTTGTAGTGTTAAGTTGTTTATTTGTTGATTTTTTCTTCCTTTGTTGAATGCGCCCCATGAAATAAATCTTCCTCTAAGTCCTGCTTTCATAGTGTCCCAGAGATTTTGATATCATGTGTCTTTGTTCTCATTTACTTCTAAGAATTTTTTATTTCCCTCCTGATGTCTTCTGTTATCCATTCATCATATAATAGTGTGTTATGTAATGTCCAGGTGTTGGAGAAGTTTCTGTTTTTTATTCTGTCATTTATTTCTAATATCAATGCATTATGATCTGATAGAATACAAGGTAGTATCTCTATCTTCTTGTATTTGATAATAGTAGCATTGTGGCATAAAATATGGTCTGTTTTAGAGAAGGATCTATGTGCTGCTGAGAAGAAAGTGTATTCTCTCTTTGTTGGATTGTATATTCTATATATGTCCGTTAAGTCTAAATTGTTGATTGTGTTATTGAGATCTATGGTTTTTTTATTCAATTTTTGTTTGGAAGATCTATCCAGTGATGAGAGAGGTGTGTTAAAATCGCCTAGTATTAGTGTGTTGTGGTCTATTTGATTTCTGGAATTGAGAAGGATTTGTTTGATGGACATGGATGAGCCAAAGTTCGGGGCATAGATATTTATGATTGTTATGTCTTGCTGATTTATGCTTCCCTTAAGCATTATGTAGTGTCCTTCTTTATCCCTTCTGACTAGTTTTGGCTTGACGTCCACATTATCTGAAATGAGGATGGATACTCCAGCTTTTTTGCTGTCTCCGTGTGCATGGTATATTTTTTTCCCATCCTTTCACCTTCAGTCTGTGGGTATCTCTTTCTATGAGATGAGTCTTTTGCAGGCAGCATATTGTTGGATTTTTCATTTTAATCCAATCTTCCAGTCTATATCTTTTTATGGCTGAGTTCAGGCCATTAACATTCAGGGTTATTATTGTGATATGATTTGTATTCCCAGTCATTTGACTCATTTTTGTTTTTTGACATGTTTTGATTTCTTCTTTATTTGGCTATTCCTTTAGGCTAGTTCCTCCCATTGCTGATTTGCATCATTGTTTTACGTCTCTTCCTCATGGAATATTTTGCTGAGAATGTTCTGTAATGCCAGCTTTCTTTTTGTAAATTCTTTTAGCTTTTGTTTATCATGGACGGATTTTATTTCGTCATCAAATCTGAAAGTAAGTTTTGCTGGGTATAAGATTCTTGGTTGGCATCTGTTTTCTTTCAGGGCTTGGTAAATTTTGTTCCAGGCCCTTCTATCGTTTAGCATCTGGATTGAAAATTCTGCTGATATTCTTATTGGTTTCCCCCTGAATATAATTTGATTCTTTTCTCACAGCCTTTAAAATTCTGTCTTTATTTTGCATGTGAGGTATTTTCATAATAATGTGCCTTGGTGTGGGTCTGTTGTAATTTTGTGTATTTGGAATGCTATAAGCCTCTTGTACCTGGGTTTCCTTTTCATTCTTCAGATTTGGGAAATGTTCTGATATTATTTCATTGAATAGATTGTTCATTCCTTTGTTTTTTTTCTGTAAACCTTCCTCAATCCCAATAATTCTTAAATTTCGCCTGTTCATTATATCCCATAGTTCTTGTAGATTCTGTTCATGATTTCATACCATCTTCTGTGTTTGTTCAATTTTGTTTTCAAGATTAAATATTTTGTCTTCAATGTGTGAGGTTCTGTCTTTCAGGTGTTCTATCCTATTGGTTATGCTTTCTATGGAGTTTCTAACTTGGTTTATTGTTTCCTTCATTTCAAGGATTTCTGTTTGTTTGTTTTTTTTCAGTATCTCTAACTCTTTATTGAAAAGATCTTTTACTTCCCGTATGTGCTCTTTTAACTGTTGATTGGTGCGATCATTTAATGCCTGCATTTGCTCTTTCATCTCATCCTTCAATGCCTGCATTTTCTCTTTCATCTTCTCATTTGCTTCTCTGATTGCTTTAATTATGTACATTCTGAACTCCCTTTCTGACATTTCTTCTGCTGTGCTGTCATTGGGTTTTATTGATATAGTATCTAGGTTCGTTTGGGACATTTTCTTCCCTTGTTTCTCATATTGGTCAGATATCAGCGGGACTCTGAGATATTGCGGATTTCCTCTATTGGCTTATGGTGTCCCTGTAGATTTCCAGTGTATCACCTCACAGCCTTCAGTAGCCTGAAGTCTTGGAGGAACTTGATAATGCAGTGCTTCCGAAGACAGCTGCCCCCAGCCGGCTACTGGGTCCAGAGCTGGGGGCTGGTTCAGCATGGAAATCCTCTCACTGGGGGGGCCTGCTCCTAGAAGCTGGCTATAGACAGGGGCTGCCGCAGCTAGAGGGAGGTAGACTGCTCCTGAAAGCCTCTCGCTGTCCTGCCCTGGTCTCAGAAGCTGCCTGCGGGCCGGGGCCCGCTGCTGGGTTCAGGGCTTGGGGTTGGCTCTGTGCAGAAAAGCTCTCACTGTGTGGGCCTGCTCCAAGAAGCTGGCTGTGGACCACGCCTGCTGCCGGAGGGAGCAGGGCTGCCTGGGGAAGACTCTCGCTGCCCTGCCCTGCTCTGAGAATCTGCCCACTGTTCAGGCCTGCCACCCAGGGCCAAACTTCACCCAGGTTGGAGAGACTCACCCCGTGGCTCTATGTTGGTCCGAATCTCTCAATACCTCCCCTTCTTGAATCCTGAGTTCTGGAGTGATGGGAGATGCAGTCACCCTCTAGTGCGCCATCTTGGATCTCCCAAAAAATTCAGATCTTTTGACTGATATCTAATGCCAAGAGGAGGCCTCGGTGGGTCAAAAGTATTACAGATTTCATCAAGCATCATAGTGAGGACCAAACTCTTTCAGGTCTCAGCGCATTTCAGCTCCCTGTGTGGCCAGTGATTGGGTCTGGAATTTTTATACTGTTGGCTCCGCTCTTCTGTCCTCTTGAGGGCTTGAGTGCTACTCGAGCCTTCGAGCTCCTGCAGGTCACGCAGCTTGGATTCCCTTCCTCTCCAGGGCTCTTGGTTCTGTTCAGAGGAACTGAAATTCCTAAAAGCTGAAGCAGCTTGTCAATGCCATTCAGCCAATTAGGAACAGAGCAGAGTGACTAAAGTGCCAGCCATTGAATTCCTGGCTCTTTCCAATATGGTCTCCAGTTTCCTGAGGAAACTTCTAGAGACAGAAAATAGCTAATTTGGTATGTTTTGTATTACATTGCCATTTAGCTTTCATGCAATGCCATTTATTTTTCCTTTGGTTCTTAGTGACAAAGTCCAATTCAAGTAGGTCATCCTTATGGTATTTTTCTACTAAATGATTAAAAGCAGTGAGCTGTAGAGAGATGGAGATGCTTCCAGAATCCCTTCATCTTTGACAATGAACTTCTGAATTCTAGAGATTGATTGCATTAGAAAATAATGTTCTGTTTTTGCTATTGTTTTGTCACTCGATAGTATCTATATAAAAAGGGCAAATAGCACACACATGTTTACATAGTCTTCAGAGATTAGAAACATATAAAAATAAAATTTAAATGTCACTTTCCCACACAGTTTAAAAGGATCACGTTGCAGTTATGTGAAGACTGCCACTTCTGACAAGCAGTGCATTTTTCTTCTCATTATTTTGAAAAAGCCCAAATTAGCAGACAAATTTTAAAGTGCTCCTTTTGTCTCTGACAAAATTAATCAGGAAATTATTTATTTTTATAGTCAAAAATCACACATTTTAAATATCCATTCAAGTATATATTTGATTAAGTAAAATGCAAATAAAATATTTAAACTTTTGTGGAAATATATACTCCTGTGGAGACTTAGCTGTCTTCCCCACTTCTTTCTATTCTCCAGAAATCTGTCATTTCGGTCCTTGTACTGGAGAGAACACAGTGTGTATCAGTCAGCTGTCACTGTGACCAAATACTCAACGAGAACAACTTAGAGGAGAGAAACTTTGTTTTGACTCATGGTTTTGGCAGTTCATGTCCATGGTCAGCCAACCATTGCTCTGAGCCTGAGGTGATGCATAACGTCATGGTGGAAGAGCATGGCAGAGGAAAGCTGATCAACTCAATGGCAGCCAGGAAGCAGAGACAGAGGGGAGGAGGTGTCAGGGAAGATGCACCCTTCCAGGGCCTGCCCTCAGGGACACACCTCCTTCAGCCACACCCCGCCTGCCTAGTCACCACCCAGGTAATCCATTCTGGTGAGTGTGGATTGATGAGGTTCTAGTTCTCATAATGGAATCATTTCACTTCTGCATATTCCTGAATTAACACAGGAGCTTTAGGGGGACACCTCATATCCAAACAGTGTGCACTCCTTTAAAAGACTTACTATGTATTGTTTTCCTAGAGATCTCTAATTTCCTTTCCCTTTTGTATTTGGATTTTAAACTAGTTTTAAAGTGATTGTATTATTGAATTGGCATGACTTGAGTCTTGGTGGCTTTCAAGGCATGGATTAGGAGAAAATATTCTTAAAACATATATTTGACAGAGAATTATACCCAAAATTTTTGAAGAATTTTTGTAAATCAACATAAAATGATAAACAGTTCAATACAAAATGCTTTTAATAGACAATTGCGAAGAAAGAGATAACTGGTCAATACCATGTGAAAAAGCATTCTGCATCACTATCAGAGAAGTTTAATTGAAATTCACAATGAGATTCCATTATATTCTTACTACAATGATTAAAATAAAAATGCCTGACAACACCAAATGTTGACAATAATCTGAAACAACTAGAACTCTCGAATGTTACTGATACAATCACTTTAGAACAATTCTGTCAGTTTCCATTGATACTAAGCATGTCCCTACACTGTGACCCAGTAATTCCACTCTTATGTATTTACTCAAGAAAGTTAAGACTTGTACAAAAATATAGCAGCTTTATTCATAATAACAAAAACTGCAGATCAATGTTTAAGAGGAGACAAATTGCAGTAGAATAAAATACTACTCAGTAGTAAAATAGTAATGAGCCATGGTACACCAGGAGGGATGAATCTGCAGACTGTATTCTTGGAAGAAGAAGAAAGACACAGAAGAGAAAGTACTGAGTGGTTGACCTTGATGAATTCCTACACAGATGAAACTGCTTGTGGAGGAAGGTCAGGGTGGAAAGTATACAAAGAAATGGGGGTGATAAGAATGTTCTATATCTCTATGGGGAAATAACACAGGTACATGCATTTGTCAAAGCTCTTACAAGTGAGCATTTAGGTTTTAACATTTCATTGTATGTTAATTTTACCTTAAAAAAACTGCAAAAAAAAAAACCAAAACTGCAAAAATTATTCAATAACGGTTAGTTGGTTTGTTTCTCACGGTGGCATAGAAAGGAATTCTCATGTTATTTTCTGAGTATCCTAAAGTTTCTGCAATGACAAAATAAATATATTGATGGCAGTGCCCCCCAGAATCCTCATTGTTGAAAAAAGTTGCGAATATAAAAACAGGAAACATTACATTATACCTGTGGTATTGGACTGGAAGTGGAGATGTCAGTATGACTATAACCTTTTAGAAAGAAGATGGTAAATAGGTAGGTAGATACATACCTAGCTAGGTAAATGATCAATTAAGGAGAAAAACAGAAGTAAATATGTGTGTTATGTGCATATACATACACACTCATATTTCCTAATTTTGTTTTCCCAAGGAAGTCTAGAGTGTATGTCACATCAGTAGAATGAGAACAATTAATGCTAGACCTTTGATTCTAAGTGCAGTTCTCTAAAATGAACCAAGGGTCCCCAGGAAAATGGAAAGCCTCAGGTGTTGTGGGGCACAACTTAAGAACACACTGATTGCCACTGAGAAGTCCAAGTTTGAGAGTTTTTATTATCCAGCTGACTGACTGTCTCACACAGCGCCCCAACGTGGCTACTGGGAGAACAGCCCTGACCATAGGATTGCAGGGGTTTTTATATCATCAGTCAGTACATCAATCCTAAGTGTCTGTTGCTGTGATTCAAAACTACAAACTAACACCACAAGATCTAAAGTCATAAGCAGAAGGAGAAGTGGGTCAAAGTGACCTTAGTTGGGTACAAGTTAAAGAATGGTTACTAACATCTAGATAATCATTCTCTGACAGGGTACATTGTCCAAGAAAAATAAGAACCAAAAAGAGAACAATTTTACATTGTATAAGAATTGCTATTTTGTGTTGCCAAAAGTGCTATGCTACACAACTGTTGATGTGTATGGAGGTGGGGTGTTCCCACGGGAGAAGCATTTCCTCCATGACACCAGGTCTCAGGGTAAAGTGGAGTATGTTTGGTCATTGCCCATATAGCCTGGTCCATACGATTGGGCAGACATCTTGTTTACCAAAAAGCATTAAAATATTCCCAAAAAGGACAATGATCTATCCAAGGACCTAAGAGCCAGATTAAAGGGCTCCCACTGGCCAAATTTTGGGACTATAAATAATGATAGTGAGAATAATAGATTGTGATTCATGGGATAAGATAAGGAGCCAGGTGTTCATATTGTTATAAATCTAACATCAATAAAAGCATGAATAAAGGAATAAATGCATAGGAAAAAGGACATCTCCTTGGAAAACGATCAGAAAAAGTCATATCATGTTATTAGTGATTACAGGCAAGGGGCATCTTGGCTACAACAAATTCTCAAGTGACTCAAAAATATGCAGAGAGATAGAAAATGATCTGAAAAAAAGTAGGTCAAAATGTAAACAACAGATTGAACTGGGTAAAAGTAATATGTGGGAGATCTGTGTGGTATTGTTACAACTTTTCACTAGGTTGGAAATCATACCAAAATAAGCGAGCAAAAGAAGGAGGAGGAGAGGAGAAAGAGGAGGAGGAGAAGATGTGGCCTCAGATAAACTCAGGGTGCAAAAAAGAAAGAAGTTAAAAAAAAGCATAAAACACATACACATCTAAAGGACAGAGGTAAGGTTTGCAAAGGGAAGTTCTCTCAATAAAATATTCTAAGACAAACAAGAGAAGGATATGCCCTCTCCCTTTGGCAACAGGGAAAATTCAATATTTTTCAAGAGTTTTCACCTGAACGAGAGTTCTCTGACACCTCCAGAGTTGTCACCTGAACGAGAGTTCTCTGACAGAGGGAGAGGGCAGTTTTGATGCCCCTGAGTTTGAGACCAAAGCAACAAGTGAGAGTCCTCCTCCTGTACCTGAGACACAAAAGGAGAGAAGAGAGATTTCTTGAGCACCTAGAAATGCCGAGCTGGAAATTAAAAATGGAAAATACGTATTAACATGCAGAATAAAAGTGTGCTGGAAAGTAAATTTCTCTCTTTAAGGAGACAATTTTGTTTTAATTCTAATGAAAAAAAAAAACAAATGACAGCATCACTTTGACATAGACTATGCTGAGAAAACCATAGGTGTGTCAGGGTGTAGAAAAGCAGGAATCTAACTATATGCTGACCTCAAAACCTGATCCAGAGGAGAAAAAAATTATCAAGTCCCAAAGTTCTGTGCCTAGAACTTTGCTGTGAGTTTTACATGCATTACCTCATTTAATCCATACAGCAACATCTGGGAGGTAGTCAGCCACATTTTAAACACAAGGAGACTGAGCCTCATGGTAGCTAAGAGAGTTACCCAACTTCAATGTCTGCTAAGTGGTAGGGATCAAACCCAGGCCATTCTAAGTCAAAGTTCCTGCTATTATGATTATGTTTGCTATTTCAAGATGCCAAAATGTAAAACTAAGGCAGAACGAATGAGGAGAGATTTTCCAACCAGCCCTTAAAACTGAACAGGAATGGCCAGGGAATTTTCTCTCCGTCATTTCACAGTGGCCCCCCACCACACTCAAGGAGGGACTGAGTGTGTTATCTGAACAGCATGTCAGTTTGGAGCAGAGAAACGGGAGACTGAAGAGCAGGGGCCCATTGGGTTTGTCCAGTCCTCACGTGACCGGCAGGGGCACCTCCGTTTTGTGGAGCCCTTGATGATATTCGCTTGGCTCCTTTTATTCCTGCATGAGGATCCTTCTGCTCCCTCACTAGACCTTTGAGACTGGAACACCAGAGTTACTATCTCATACTTAATCAATGTCACATGCAAATTAAGCCATTTGCCCATTTAACAAATGCTGACTGAGTCTCAGGAATAAGGAAAGAGAAGACATTTGACACTGGGGAGCAGGTTCCAGAGAATGGCCCCTTAAAACAGTGAGCTCACTGCTACTTTCTGTGCATTAACCCATGGAAATTTTGAATTTATGAGACTAGAGATTAGTAGTTTTCCCTAACTTTCCTCAGAAAGTTATTTTTTTAGTTTTTACTTTAAAAAAAATGATTCCAATAAAATTTGCATAGACTGATTCTTATGTGCACCATTCCGTGGTGTTAAGTATATCCACACTGTTGTACCAACATCCCCTAGACCCAACCCCAGGACACTTTCATCTTCCCCAACTGAGGTCCACACTGCTGAACACCGATGCGCAATTTGCTCTTTCCTCAGCCTCTGGAAAGGGCCCTTCTGCCCTCTGTCCCTGTGGATCTGACTCTTCTAGGTGAACCATTGTCGTAGCCTGAATCTTGGGTGTCCCTCAAGGCCCCTGAGTTAAGACTTGATCCTCAGATTGGAGGCACTGGGAGGAGGTGGAACCTCCCAGCTGACAAACACACTCACACACTTGGAGTCGTGCAATGCATGTATGTCCTTTGTGACTGGCTGATTTCTCCTGGCAGGCTGTCTTCAACATTCATTCCTCCCTGTCATGGCATGTGTCAGAATTTCTTTCCTTTCAAGACTGAGTGATAACCCAGTGTGCCTACATACCGTTTTATCAATTCATCTGTAGATGGAAATAGGTTGTTTCCAGCTTATTTTGGCTTTGGTGAATAATGAAGCTATGAGCCCAGGTGGAAGTACTATTTTAAACTCCAAATTTTCATCACGGTAGGTAAGAGCCAATGAGCATGCCACATTTCAGTGGAAGATATTGAGAGAAACACCGATTGCCAAAGACGAATTGGTTGGCCTTCCCCATGACACCCACTGGGTGTCTCCACCCTTCCTCAAATCTTGGCCTCCCTCTGACTATTGGCCAACCTCTGGCTTCCCCCAGGGCTGGGAATCTGCAACTCTAAGCCCCAGCAACCCTCAGAGCCTGCCCCCCAGTGGCTCTGTATTGGTGACGGAGTGGGAGCTCAGTCCAGCTCAGAGCTCCCTGTGCACCTGCAGAGCCCCTGGCGCTGGGCTACCCCCTGTTGACTCCAACCAGCCAAGGACATCTAGCAGTTAGGAATCAATTTGACATCATAGATAACCCACTAAGGAATTATAAGTCATATTTTATTTATACTTTTGTGGATGTGTTATATATTCTTATTTCTGTCCTCGTTCATTTTCAGACCTAAGATTCCAATAACATTTTTTAAAGCCAGGAAGAAAAGAAACACAAAAGTGTACAAAAAAAAATCAGTCATGTTGCAGCACAAGAGGTCCAACCAAAGCCTCCATGTGAGGAGCCCACCTGAACTTCAGACAATCGAGGATATGGACAGGCATGGGGCAGGCAGGAGGCACGTTCCTCCCCTGTGCCTGGGGACCAGAGTCCATCAGGCAGCCCAGGCAATCTGCTCCAGGAGAGAGTCACGTGTTATCTGAGTGAAGAACATAAGAACCTCAATATTTTGTCATCATTTTCAAATGGTCATAAACTATAAAGGTGAGAGAAGTGCCTAGAGAAAGGTAAGGAAAAATGTTTTTCTATTTCATGGAGGAATAATTTTGCTGATTCCTGAATGTTCTCCATGCCCCACGCCCCACCATAGGCCTACACAACATTGGGATTAAATTGTGATTTTTTAACAAGCAGGCAAAACAGTGATAATGGACAGTTCCTGTCTGGTTATAGCACACTTTCACGTGAGAGCCACTCTGCTGAAAACAGATACAGATGAGCCAGGTGAGGCTTTTTCCCAATCACAGTCCTTTAAAACTCTTGGGTCAGAGATTTTGTTAAGCCCTTATATGGAGTTGAAATCAAGGAAGGAAGGAAGGAGGGGAGGGGAGGGGAGGGTAGGAAAGAGAAAAGGCAGGAAGGGAGAGGGAGGGGGAGGGGAGGGGGAAGGAAGACCCCAGCCACAAGGTTCAGAGTCCCCCCACAGCGTTGATTAAGGTTCACTTTGTGACCTGCCAGTTTCCCTAGTAACTTATCATCAATCTCTAAATTTCTTTAAAATGCCATTTAACGGAGCAACACTGTTGGACTTCAAGGGTGATGAGACCTGGCCTTTAAGATCTCAAGGCAATTTAGAGATGACGAGTAAGAGCCAGCAGGGGCTGGACGCAGCTCTACTCCATCACAGCTCCAGCACCTGGGTCCTCGAAGACGCCCACCGCAGCAGGACCTCCGTCCTAGGCAGTTCCAGTCTCTCCAGCCCAGGTGACCAGTCAGGCCAGGAGCACAGTGAGTGGCAGAGAGGAGAGAAGGCAGAGCCCTGTGTCATCTTAGCACACACACTCAGATCCACCCGGAGTCACAGAATAAGCCGACATCCCTTCCAGGCAGAGCTCCACAGAATGCAGAAACCAGGGCTGTGTGTGCTGCCCTCTGGTCGTCCAAAACAAGGACTGTCACCCTGACCCCACAGGGAAGGTGGCCAGCTCGTGAATGGAGGTGACAGCTCTTCTGCTGAGCCTGCTAAAGGGCATTGCCCTGGGCTGTGGCCACCAAGGGCCATCTGTAATTGACAGGCAGGGACTGACTGCTTTGGAGTTTTGGCTCCTGTCCTTGCTGATGCTGTCAGAGTGACCTTTGCCCCTGACATAAATAAATGCAAGTTCCTGTGTGTATATATGAGATTGTGTGCATTTGGCTTATGCTTATTTTATACATATATTTCATATGTATACATTGATTTCTTATTTATATCTTATTTGTATATTCTTTATACTTACATATAAACCTATTTTGTATGTGTACGTATATACTAATATTTCTTTTTTCTCTTCTGTGCATTGTACTGAAGCACCCCAGTGCAGCAGAAATGGCTACTCATTTATATTATAGACAGGAAAATATATATCATACATACACACTTTCACGTGTTTGTGGATTGAGTTAAAGGATACATATTCTTCTCAATATGTGTGTATTTATTAACATGGACTCCTGCTGTCTGAGGAGACCACCCACTACTCACCCTAGCAGTAGGCTCATGAGAGGTGGAAATCTCATAGAGCTGGAAGCCCAGGGTCTCTTACATGGCCGGTGGGCTCAGGACTCCGGAACCTCCTCCCTGCACACTGGCACCTCAGCCCCCCCCACACCTGCCAGGCCAGAGCTGCCTCCACACACAAGCCAAGCCTGGTCATGTGTACTGAAGTGCCCCATCATGGCAGGCGCAGCTCCTGATCTAGAATGTGAACATCTGTAATATATATGCACATGCCCCTATGTTTACATATTTATTTAAATGTTGCATATTCTGTTGTGTACTTGCAATTATGTATATTCTGTGTGTCTGTATCTCTGTGTGTGTGTGTGTGTGTGTGTGTGTGTGTGTGTGTTTGTGTGTATAAACTGGGCTTTTAGGCTGAGGTGACTGTTCAGGATTCAACCCAGGTTTGAGGACCCAGGAGTTACCTCCAGGTCTTAAGAGGTGCAGCCAAGATGCCTCGCCCACCCCGAAGCTCCGGGGCTCTCTCTAGTCTGGTGCTTTGGGCACATTCACTTGACAACCTCCACAGATGCTTATTGTCCACACCTGCCCCACCCTAAAGCAAAGCCCCAGTTTATCTGCACTGATCACCAGCTGGGGATGCAAAGCTTGACCCTCCACCATTTCCCGTCAGGCCGATCCTGTGGGCTGGTAGCTTGTAAACAAGGCTGTGGGCACCAGTTACTTGGACCCCAGGTGTTTCCACTCCATGTTTTCTGCTCTCTATTTCCAGATGGAGCCAACCAGCAAGGACTGGCTCAGGACCTGTAGCCGTGGGCAATGAAGGCTGTGTCCCCAACCCTGGGGTCCCATCGTCCCCCAGGATGCTTCATATTGGCAGAGACATCCCTTTAACCCAGGGCCATCGTAGTCCCTCCTGCTGCTGTCACAGCCACCTAAGGGCCCAGACCAAGCTAAATCTCGGGAGAAACTCCACCCACACAGCCCTGTTCTTCTGCTTAGGTGGCTCCTTGCATGTTCAAAAGGGGGACTGTCATCCAAATTGACAGATCAAGGAACAGATCACAGCGGCTCACATGAGAATAATGACACCTGAACCGGTTTTGTCACAAAAGCCCTGCTCTGCTGCTGGCGATCTGCAAGGGCCAACAGGACCCTGCTGCAAGAGACACCTAACACTTTCCACTCCATTCTGGTCAGTAGGTGCTGAGTGCCCTTTGACCCCGCCAAGAAAGCAGGTATTGTGTGTGTCTCCTTCTTTGGGCCATGTTTAATTTTACATTTATATTGATATATTTATATTCTTACTGATATATCCATAAATTTTATGTTATAAATCTATATTTGTATTTGTGTGCATATAAATATATATAAATATATTTCTGTTTTCTATGCCTGAGTGAAGCACCCAGTCTGGTAAATATAGCTCTATATTAATATGAATAAATTTCTACATTCTGCACAAATACATATTCATGTCTAATTATTTTTAAATATGATATATGCTTAAAATATACATTTAATTATGCTACATATTGAACTATATATCTATGAAAATATAGTGTATATATGTATATGCGTGTACATGTATATACAGTTTATATGTATATATGAATAAGTGTACATAGTGTGTGGATATATGTATGTGTATATATGTATACATATTGTATACGTACATATACTTATGTGTACATATGTATACATATATACAAGTATATATACACATGTGTGTGCATATTTAGAGAGAGAGGTAGAGAGAGAGAGAGAGGGAGAGGGCTGGGCTACTAAGGCTGAGGTGACCCTTCATGACTCAGCCTAGCATGGGCGACCCAGCTGTCTGGAAATCTCACAGGGCAGCTGGCCCAGGGCCTGCTCCTGACCCACAACCTGGGGCTCCCCAGGGCCCCTGCAGTGTGCCATTCACTTCACCCACCTACCACCACTCCCCAGCCCAGGAACCCCAATGACCACAGCCAACATCCATCCCCCTGAGACACAGGCCCAGCTTTCTGCCTTGACCTGCTTTGTCAACCACTTGCTCTGGGTCCAGAAAGGGCTAGAATCCCCTTTTCCAAGTCCACCCTGTCCTGGGGCCCATTCTCCTAGAGGTTCTGATCCAGTGTGTCTGGAAGGGACCCAAGAATGGGAACTTTGGAGGCTTCCTGAGTTCCCTGTGCAGCCAGGGCTGAGCCCCTGGTTACTCCACAGTTGATGGACTCGGTCTGAGGGAGAGGCCCCGGGCTGCGACTGAGCTCAGGCGACTTTTCTAACCCTGGTGGTGCTGGGACCCGAGACTATCGAGGGCGGCGTGCGCTCCACACATTCTTAGCTGAACTCAGTGCTGTCGTACCTCCAGGAAGTGTTCAGTAAATGTTGTCAAATAAAATACTTAAAATCTCCTACCTAGGAACACTCGTCATTTCTTCAGGTGAGACTCTCCCTCCCATTCATCTGAGGAGTAGCAGGACTAACTTGAGGTCAGGCTGCTTGACCTTCCCCGAAACAGGTGCTTCCTGGACGTGAGCTATGCTTGGTCAGAGCTGACCACCAGTGATGGCTGTGGGATTGGAGCAGCTGTCCCCTCTTGAAAACAGAGTGACTCTCAGGTAAGGCCACTCACTGGAATCATCTTGGAAAGGTCAAAAGCAAACAAAACAAAAAACTAGTGATGCAAAGACTTCCTGAATGCTAGTGTAGAGAGCTCTTCCAACCCTCTCTCTCCAGATGATAATAGAACAGAATAAACCTCTCAGAAAAACAACTGTTTGAGAACTCAGGAAATCAGCCAGTAGCAAAGAACAGGTTGAGAGGCATTTCTTCAAGAACCACTACTGAACCCCAGGGAAAAGGTCTGTGAGCTTCTAGCAGCTGTACCAGAGCAGTGCATCCAGGGAGACCAGCAACCTCCCTCTAGAGGGCACACCTTCCATGGTCACGTGCTGCACAGTGACATTCTGGACAACAAGGAACCACACCCCATGGGCCCATGGGTTATCACAAAGCTGAAAACTTCTGATCACCTGGTGATGTTTTAGCCATGGTAACATTGTAGTATGACGCTTTATTCAAATATCTGCAGTTACTGGTATGGCACTGCCAGTTATATAAAATAAAATATGGTGCATGCCTATTCACGACAGCCCAACTGTGGAGCCAGCTAGCTGTCCGTCAACAGCTGAATGGATGAAGGAAACGTACATGGACACATTGGAGTTTAAGTCAGCCCTAAAGTATCGCGTCCCCTGCCCGCAGAGAAACATGAAACCGGATCGGGGCAAGTTCTTTATTTTCTGCTAGCAGTTACTTCTGGCTGGCCGCGGCGGCTGGCCGCTCTTGCAAGCGCCTTACATTACATACAACAACCAATCAGCTTATAGATCACGAGGGGAAAGCATGGACAGTAATGGAGCATAATAGTGTGCATATGGCAAGCATGCAGTGTCCACGAGGACCCATGGCCAATCACATTAACTTCCTCAAATAACGCCACTTGTTGGCAGAGAGAATTAGTCTGCTGGAGGTACCTGGTTTTGTTCTCAGCACTTCCTTGGCACCTTGCCAGGCGCCATCTTGGCCACACCGAAGGGCTGGGGGTCTGCAGTACCCCGACAGCTCCCCCTTTTTTATTTATTAAAAGAATGCTGGCTCGGGATCGTGCCTGTCTTAGGCGGAGTGGTCAACCATCGTCCTTACCCGTCATTGGATAACTGCAGAGCATGCTACAGCTCCTGTCTTAGGTCGGTACGTGGTTACCTCCTTCCTTACCCGTCATTGACTACCGATCCAGCATGCTCAGCCAGACTTGAGGAGAGCTGCCAGCCTCTAAGGCCATCATGGCTTGATGGAAAATGATGTGATCTCTGGCATGAACTTGGCGTATACGCATGATAAAGTGTGTGAGGAAGACAATTGTAATAGTCATTAACACACACAATGCTCCCATTCCTGTCCATTGCTTTACAAAACTGAAGGAAGAGGATAGCCAATTTTGCATTTCAGATATAGGGGCTATATTAACTCTAGTAGAATTAAGGCTAACAATTTGTGATCTAAGAATGACAGTAAGATTATCAAATTTATAAGACCAATTGGCACGTAGCTGAGTAGATATGATTTTAGACAAATTTGCTGCATAACTAAGATTATGATAAGCTACAGGTGTAATGCACAGTCCCGGCAGATGATAAATACACCCCACGCTTAACAGTTCTTGTAAAAGGTCCATCTGTTCTTGAAGTAAGTCCACACGCTGGTTCACCAAAAGTAGTCCTGCTTTTAGGTGTTGATCCACTGTTTGTTGAGTAGACAGAGCAGAAGCTGTCTGCTGGACCACCTCATTAAGCTTAGTTGCTGACTGTACTGATGTCGTCAGGGCTACAGCTGCTGCGGCGGCTGCTGCTGATGATGCAACTATGATGGTAATGACTGCTACGGTGATTCCAAAATCCCTCTTACTTCTGGAAAGCAATACTGGCAATTCATCATCTGTAACAGAGACTGGGACTGGTAGGAAGGTAGGAACACACATTAAGTCTGCCAGCAGGAACCTAGAAGCATTTTAACATTGAGAGATAGCACAAATCTGAAGTACAATTGAGAGAAGCAGTTGTTTTGTTACATAGTTGAACTGTTCCTCCTAAGAGACTAAAAAGAGGTTGTAAGTTAGTTTATTCCGTGGAAACACACAAACTGAGCCGCAGCTCCAGTAAAGCACCGGGTTACCCTTATTACCCAGAGTTAAAAAACCCCAAACAAAGAGACAAAGAGAAAGTTTATCTTTAGGGGACCTGAAGGTCTCCTCTATTCCCCCTTTTTGTTTATCATGGATAGAATCTTATACCCATTTGTCTATCCTGCCTCGGTTATCAGTTTGCTTAATCATTTGGTACTGTTGAGTAAGGACCATAGTTTGGATTGTTTAAAGGGAATAATACAGACTTCTCCCAGCAGGGAGAAAGGGGCCATGGCTGATATTTCAAAAGTCCCGAGAAGTGAGCGCACCCTACAAGGCAGATGGCTTCATGGCTTCATTTCCTCGAATTGACCCGATTCCCTATTTCTACACTAACTACCTGTCCTTAATTCTGGTTTCATTCCCCGCTTTAGCTATAGGAACTCCCAACTGCTTCAAGGAAAAGGGGACGTCGGTCGTTCTGGCTGCTTCGAAGCTGAAAGGGGGCAGTGAGGGGCAAGCAGTTTGGAGTTCCCTTTTTAAAAATCGGGTCAATCGAGGGGTCCGAGGTAGAAGTCTGGTTGGGGAGGAGCAGGTTGTAAAGCCATCTGGGGGTGGGTGCTTCTATGATAGAAGAACAAAAAGACATGAGTACTGAAATGAAATTAGTACAAAGTAAATGTTGCAGCATCTGGAACATGCCACTGAGTATCATGAAAATGACAGAAGTCAATCTTTCACCAGGAGGTGGAAGAACTGAGAAATTGTTCCCAAAACTAGACCTAGCAAAGGCTGGAAAGGACAAGGCCTTTATTTGGGAACTTTAACATTGTCCAGGTTATCAGGAATGTAAACACAACATTTAACTCTTAATGTCATAGATATCCCAAAAAATATAGTTAAGCTACTTAAGTCATCTGATTTTGGAAAATATCCCTTTATTGGTATAACCTGTGTTTAGTAGAGAGCTCTATACTTCTGTTACTTAGGGCTAGGTAATCATACGAGCAAACATAGATTAAGTCTACCTGTGTAGCTTAGGAAGATCTGCAGGCCTTAAACTGACTAAAAACTTCTGACTCTGGCAGTTTCTCTTGATAGTTATCAGGCACATTTGCTGAAGAATCTTTCTTTCATTTGTAGCTTCCAGTCTTTATTCTAGTGGACTAACATAAGTGTACATCTTAAGTTACATTTAATTATTATTTCTCTTAAATGCCCAAGAATGGCTATATTTTGGTTTTTACTGTTTTGCTGGGTGTCCAAGACCAAGCTGGTCAAATTGACCTGGTTCCTGTCTTGTTAAAGAGTCAGCTGAGTTCCCACAGGGGCCACTTGTAGAGAAATGAAGAGCAGCTTCTTAGCTCCTCCAGTACCATTGGTTAGGCAGGGTCTCCTTGATGAGGTGACTTCCTTAGGAAGCATTAAGGGATGTCTCCCTTTTTTCATGACCCTCCTCTGCAGCAGATGCACTGAGTGATTTTTTATCCTCTAGTCTCAACAATCTCCTTGATCAGGAGGTTGTGTGACCCAGAGTTGCAGCACTCCTTAGAGAAGTCCTCTTATTCCCTGGGTTCAGGCTGACTGAGGGCAAAAGATCCAAATACTGGCCTATCTTGCCTTCTGTATTTAATTCCAATCTTTAAGTTTGATCTTAATCATCCAGCAAGCCAGTTTCACCAGTCATAGAGTGAGAGTACTGGGCTTTAACTTTAATGTTCATAACTTTACTGTTATTTACCCTTTTATCTAACTGGAGTCTGTATTAGTTCTGGAAGTTACTACTATCTGTTCTGGTATCTGTTAGGTGATGGCTTATTATCACAAGTTACCTAGGTTGCCTGTTCTTGAAGCAGCTACTTCTGCAAAACATTAACAGGTAACAGTTTTACAAAATGAAATTAGTAAGAGTAAAAATATATTTTGTTTGTATAATAGCTATCTTGAATTTTGACTGAGAACCACATTATATTTTCTATTTGAGATCATAGTAATTTTACAACAAAAACCAATCTTTTGATTATAACTTTAAATAAGCTGAAGTCTGACTTATTTTGGAGTCACTCTAACATGCAGTAAGGTGGGAGGCAGAGCCTTATCTCAGGTAAGGCGTGACTCTTTATAGATCTTAAGTGTTCTAATTCTGATGTTGATCTTTGCTTCTTCCTTAAATATCATTAAGTAGTTTACATATACTGTTTCCTGAGTCTATACAAACTTTATAATTAACACAATTTAACATTGTATCTAAAACATGAATCAAAGAAAGGCTGAGAGAGCTTTTAACTTTCCTTTTGTGTGTCAAAGTGGCAAAATATTTACATTTGAAATTTTTTATCTCAGTGTAAAATATAACCAATTTTACATATACCCTATTGATAACAGGTCCTCTAATAGAACACTAAGTGATAGAAATTAATCCCCAATGAAATTTACTCTTTATAAGCTTAAAATTACCATTACAGACAAGTTTAATCTGGAGAATAGCAGTGTGATAAATTTCCTGCTTTAAAACTTGTATACCTGAAAAATATGAACACATTTAATATATAACTAGAAACCATTTCACAATTACCTTGACACCTTTTTTTTTTTTTACCAAATTTAGTTTTTAAAGAAAAATTTAGACTCTGTAACACAGTACAATACTTTAACAGTTGTTTAACCATAATTGTATACACCCCAATTTTTAAGACTAATTGTTTTAAAGAATAAAACTTAAGAGACACAAAGTTAAGAGTAAATTAGTGTTTCTAAGAAATCCTTGTCATTTTACCATGTCATTTTACCATATAGATTAAACTTTGGCTTATATTAGAACATTAGTATTTCACCTTAGGAAAAACCTTAAATAGCTTTAGCTGTTTTACATACATACAACCAACTTAGTTACACATCGACTTGTTGAAACTTGCCCTTTATTACACACAGACTTTTTTATCCAGAAACATTTTCTTTTTTTATTTATTAAATATATTTTTAAACCCGGAACCTTTTATTTTTTCTTTCCTATCTGTTGACCCCTTTTTGTTCACATTCTGATACAACTCTTATGAAATTTCTGAATTTAGATAAATCACTCTATTTTAATAAGATTAAATATTTTGTTATTTATAGTACTCTTAATTGAAACACAGGTGAAACTTTTGGGACCCTTTATATATAGAATTCCACTTGTTAGGACATAACTTCTAATAACCTTGTTTTTAGTTTAGTGATGACACAAAGCAAGTTTAAACCCTTTTTATTTACCAACCTATGAAAACACCAATAATGTTTAAGTATGTTACCCCATGTAATTTAAGAAGTTAAAAGTACTTGATGTTATTTAACAATTAGCATTTTAACTTTGTAAATTAACCAGACGTCTCTACAAACACATTTGAGTAATCCCATACATGTTAACTCCAATTTATTTATTTTATAAAAACCAAGATATCAGACAAGTGTCCTGAACAGGATCCGTTGCCTCTTTCCTGCTGAAGAAAAGTCCTAGAAGCAATTGATATTAGACATTGTTTAACATTAACATTTCATTAGTTTGACCACCTGGAGACTTGCAAGTTATTTTCAAAGATATTTTACTTTTATTAGTTTACCCAATTTAAATTGAACCTTTTTAAATCACGTGAATAAAAGTATTTGGATCCATTTTTAAATTTTAATTTTAAGAGCGCTCAGTTTTGACAAAACATGACATTAGACAGCACGACATACAGATAACATAAAATCAAAGGCCTTGTAACTTTATAGGTAAATGTTCATTGCAATGAAACAGATGTTTAAAAACTTCAGTTGAATAAAAAATAGAACTGATCAAAAAGAAAAAAAATCATTAACCTAGGTATGCAGGATCAAAATTATGAGCTCAAAAATACAGCATTAAAGAAAAACAAAACAAACGATGAATCCTAGAAAATAAGTTAGTTAAGTTTAAAACGGACACCTTTTTTTTTTTTTTTTTCTTTTCTTCAGGTTACCCCTCCTCCTTCCCGCTGAGACTGCTGTAATTTATATTCCATTGTAGGCTTTGACAAGGCCAGGCAGGGGGGAGGGAGGATCACCCAGGACTTTTTAACCCTTTTTTTCCTGGTTTAGAAATCAGGTTAGGTTTGAATGCAGAAAATCATGAAACAATATCTCCCAATACTTGTGGGGACTATGGCTACTATATTATGTTCCCACTGTGGAATAATTAACAGCCCCTCATTTAAAAACCATGGAGAGACCTTCTCTATGGTATCAAGGAACGTTCGAGCTGTTTTTTTTTTGCTTTTAGTGGCATTCCATGACTTTTTAGCAACTCCCTAAGAGGCTGCTGCATTCCAGTCTTAGTTCTGTTCCTATGATTAAATCTTACAGCACTAAGAGGTAGTTTACTAGTTTAAACACACAAACAAAAGACATGCGCGCGCACGCACACACGCTCACTCACGCACGCACACACATACATTGTTTGGTACCACTATATAAATCTGTATCTGGCCACCTCACTCGTCCCTCCTATGGGGATCCTTTTGTGATGAATCGTCCCTCCCACGGGGATCCTTTTGTGATGAATCGTCCCTCCCACGGGGATCCTTTTGTGATGAATCGTCCCACCTATGGGGATCCTCTTTTTATGACTCGTCCCTCCTACGGGGATCCTTTTTTTATGACTCGACCCTCCTACGGGAATCCTTTTGTGATGAATTGTCGCAGCTCCGCGAACCTCGAGACGTCTCACCTTTTGAACTCTCAGACTAATTTTTCTTGATTTGAGAACTTATGTGAACTTACCCTTATATTTTTTCTCGTTCCCGGGTTTCGGCACCATCTATCGCGTCCCCTGCCCGCAGAGAAACACGAAACCGGATCGGGGCAAGTTCTTTATTTTCTGCTAACAGTTACTTCTGGCTGGCCGTGGCGGCTGGCCGCTCTTGCAAGCGCCTTACATTACATACAACAACCAATCAGCTTATAGATCACGAGGGGAAAGCATGGACAGTAATGGAGCATAATAGTGTGCATATGGCAAGCATGCAGTGTCCACGAGGACCCATGGCCAATCACATTAACTTCCTCAAATAACGCCACTTGTTGGCAGAGAGAATTAGTCTGCTGGAGGTACCTGGTTTTGTTCTCAGCACTTCCTTGGCACCTTGCCAGGCGCCATCTTGGCCACGCCGAAGGGCTGGGGGTCTGCAGTACCCCGACACTAAAGAAGAATAAAATCATGTCATTTGCAGGAAAATGGATGGAGCCAGAGATTATTATGTTAATTGAAATAAGTCAGACTCAGAAGGTCAAGGGTTATGTGTGGAAGTTAGAGGAAAAAAAGGGAAAAGAGGGCTGGGGAGTTAGCTCAGTTGGTAGAGTGCTTGCTTTGCAAACATAAGGCCTGGGTTCAGTCCACAACAGCGCAAAAAAAAAAAAAAAAAAAAAAAAGGGAAAAGAGGGATAGGGGATCTCATGAATATTAAAGGGAGGGCAGTAGAGGAAAAGGACGGAAGGGGTGGGATGGGGGAAGGAGGGGGAGGTGTTGGGAAGTGATATTGACGAAATTATATTGTGTTAGTGTGTGCATACACACTATATGTAATATGTAACAGCAAACCCCCCACCATTACATATAATTATAATGCACAAATATAAAAGGTGGAGAAAAGATGGTGCATGCAATTATGAAAAGTAGAGAACACTTGCTAATGATAATAAGCAGTTAGGCTATGGGTTTATGTATTTACAATTAAACACTGTGTGTGTGTGTGTGTGTGTGTGTGTGAATGAGGATTCTGCCCAGGGAATTGCACAGGCTACACAAGTCTTCAACCACTGAGTTACATCCCCACCCCTTTTGATTTTCTTTTGAGAGATATCGCCAAGTTGCCCATGTGGACTTGAATTTGCAACCTTCCTGCGTCAGCCTCCCGAGTAGGGGGAAACAGGCCTGTGCCAGGGGGCACGGCTTCTGTTGTAAACTTTCATCATTATTCTGTGTGAACTGCTTTGCACTGAAAGAAGTGCGGTGTAAACAGCATGCGTGCTGCCCTGCCAGCGGCCGCCCATCTCGTGGTCATTGCACCGCGGGATGACAGCACGTGCCCTGGAGAGCTGGATCTGCACCCCCATGCAGATGCACTCGTGTGGCATCACACGAGACAGGATCTCTACCCGCACAGACCTCGGGCTCATCCCGACATCGACCTGACTGCATTTCAGGTGCTCAGGAAAGCCGGAGAGTGTGCGGGGCACAGTGGAAACCCTGGCTGCACACGCACAAGGTGACAAGACCGCCACTCTGCAGGGACAGGAACTGCCAGTGGAGTAGGAAAGAAGGTGACCTGAGACCCGAGCCCAGGCTGACTTAGTGCAGCTGAACGCTCAGCACGTCCCTGGAGGTCTGAGGATAGAACAGGGCAGGGCACAGGCACTCAGGGCACGAGCACCCTCAACACCCGGCACACACGGCCAGTGTGCGGCAGAGTAAAAACCCAGAGTCGGCCTGGCCAGCCTGTCTTGACAGAGCTCTCAGGCCCTAGACCCTCAGCCAGTGGTGCAAGGCTCATGGCTGCAGCCACCGCCAGTGACCACGAAGCCCTGCAGAAGAGGGCGAGCCCTGCACCATCAGGTCTAAAAATGAACACGGAAGTAATGACGAACACCGAGCAAAGACAGTGCAGTCACAGCCATAGGAGAATGAAGAGCGGAGTCCAGGCTGGTGACGAGGCTGCCCTCGCAGCTCCATGGCCCCTCGTCGACCCATCAACCAGCGGCCTCAGCTGGGCCTGACCCGCACCATCAACATCACTCAGGGCCAGGAGAGCGGGGTCGGCCTCGCCCTGCAGCTCCTGACCCACCTCCTCCACCCAGAACCTCTTCTCCTCCCAGCACCTCTCTCCTACCAAAGCTCTTCTTCCAGATGCAGGGAAGTCATGATTCGGTTTCCCGCTTCTGTGAGATTTTCCCAGAAGGCACATGGCCCTTCTGATTCCTGACCCTTATTTGTCATCATTCTTACCCATTTTCAGGATCCATATCTCACCGTCCCTTCAGGACACGTTCCTGACTAAGTGCCATCTGTTGACAAGATTTCTTCCACGACTTCTCTACTTTCTCTGGTCCAGATGCACCCCGAGGGTCGACCCATCCTGACAGGTTTGAGAGGCTTCAACCTAGTTCAATTCCATACTGAACGAGAGTACTGGTCAGCTTCCTTTTTTAAAGAACTTAATCTTTCTCCTCGGAATCTCAGACTACTTTCCTTTGTCCCTACAATTCAGGAATTTCACCAGGATATTTTTAGGTGAGTTGGTCTTTATTTTTTTTTTTTAATTTTTATTTTTTCACTAACAGTGGTTTGGTCTTTCTCAGGTAGGGAAATTTCCTAATATATGCTGAATGATTACTTTTCCTCCATTTGTTCCTTTCTCACTTTCTGACTCTCCTACTATTCACATACATTCTGAATGTTGACTAATGGTTTCCTCTTTATGACTCAGTCTCATCATCCAGAATAGCTCTTTGATCCTCATCTGTAACCATGCTCTTTCTCGGTGTCTGTACTGATTTGAGATTCAGAAGTCCTGCTTTTATAAGTCCTGCCCAGGCTTTTTTCTACAATTACAGCCCCTTGAGAATTCTGATTTTTTTTTTTTGCACATTTTTTTTCAAGCTATAGTCACTGGCTGCCAGTTCCCTGCACAGGTAGCTAGCTTCACATTTTCTCTTTCTTCGTTCTTTTTGTACCCAGGGGTGCTTAACCACTGAGTCACATCCCCTGTCCTTTTTATTTTTTATTTTGAGACAGGGTCTCGCTAAGTTGCACCATTGCTAAGTTGCTGAGGCTGGCCAAGAACCTGCGATCTTTAGCCTCCTGAGCTGCTGGGATCACAGGCATGCTCCATCATACCAGTGGCTTCACAGTTTCTATATCAGAATTGGTATCAGGGTCAGTGGCAAGTTAGAAAGGAATGGGTGGGATTTTATGTCAACTGCATTATAACAACAGGCATACAGCTTCCGCCTGGCCTGGGGAACTCATGAGCTAAGGGGCGGTCTAAAGTTAGGACTTTAAGTGGGTTTGCTTGATCTTCCTCTCACAAGCTACTGTGTCCATCTGAATGGGCTATTCTTTCTTTGGTAGTTCACTCCTCTTCGCCTACTGTTAGGGTTTGGATATGAGGTGTCCTCTAAAAACTCGTGTGTGAGACAATGCAACATTCAGAAGAGAAATGCTTGGGTTGTGAAAGCCCAATCAGTGAATCATCCCCTAGTGCGTATTAATCAAGTGTTAACTGAAGGCAGGTAGGGTGTGGCTGGAGGAGGTGGGTCATTGGGGGATATACCTTTGGGTGTATATTTTATATCTGGGGAATGACACCCTCTCTCTCTCTCTCTCTCTGCTTCCTGATCATCATGTGAGCCACTTCCCTCCACCACACTTCCTGCATGATATTCAGCCTCACCTGGAGCCCAGAGGAATGGAGCCTGCTGTCTATGGACAGAGACTTCTGGAACTGTGAGCCCAACATAAACTTTTCCTTCTCCAAAATTGTTCTGGTCAGTCTTTTGGTCACAGCAGCAGTAAAACTGGTTAAAACATCTACGAACATCAAGCTCTTTGTGCTTCAGCACATGGAACCAATGGTTAGTGGAGCCATAGTGATTCCATGGCATGTGCTGGGTTTAGAACAAATCATTTTTCTACTGAAGAACAGGGAGGAACCTCCCTGTTTCCTTGGTCTCTGGGGACAATAACAGGCCTCTGCTAACTGGGTGCAGGAGCGTCCCAGCCCCATCCCAGCACATGGGTATGAACATATGTGTACTCCCTACCCACCCCTGTAAGTGCAGCCAGAAGTGTTCCTGATGATTTCATCCCATTATTTGCTTCCTTAGCAAATGCCATTGTACAAATAAATATTAAAGAACCGAAAGCCAGGTTCATCCATGTTTCAAACTGGAGAAATATTAAGGGAACCACTACATACACTTCTCAAAATATCTATCTTGCAGTAAGACATTAATAATAAAGGATGTTCACTAATAGGGATCATGGGATTCATGGGAATTATCTAATATTCTTCTAACTTTCTTGTAAAGGTCAAATGCTTCTCAAATAAAATATTTATCAAATAAAAAAGAACGTGAAATAATAACTTCTAAAAAAATCTACCTTGGGCTGTTGCCCAGCGTGGCCCAGGTCTGGGGGTGAACTGATATAATCCCATGGCTCAGCACAGCACAGGGACGGGCAGCCTTTGCCTTCGGTGGCTCCACTTCAAGCCACATTTAATTTTCCAAACTTGGATGAAGACTGTGATACGATTTATAAGATCCAAAGTTTCAAATTTTGCCACCAAAATTGCTTTTGGTCAATGAAGAGAAGACTCTAATCCCACCGTCAGAAGCCAGTTTCATCAAATCCATGTGAAGCCTGGGAGTCCTTTTGGCTGATCATGGTCATGTGGTTCTGAGACCAGCAGCACTGTGATGGTCCTCAGAGGAACTCCAGACCACACCTGCTCCCTGGGAGACCTGCAGTGAGCTCGGAGGTAGAGGACATTTGTACCAAAACAGGATCCCTGTTTCTGAAACCCCTTGCAAGCTGCCCTCCTAGGCACCCACAGCCTTGCAACCTGAACTGGGGAGCCCTTCATGGAAGGTTAACCCTAACCCTAACCCTAACTGGCTAGAGCAGAGTGTTGCATCCTGGAGAGAGCAGCTGTTCTGTGATCTCAGGAGGTACCCAGCTCAACCCACTGGCATTGTCCTTTGGAGTAGTGGTTCGTGCAGGTTGGCAAACTGTTTCTGTAAAGGGCAAGTCTTTACCCAACTCTACCCAAATGCCTAAGTGAATGACCAGGCTGTATTTGAAAAAGAACTTATTTATAAAACAGGTACTGAGAATTAAAGCCAGGTGTTCAAAGACACATAAACAAATTTTTATAATAACCTCATTCACCATAGCCAAAGACAGAAACAACTCTAGTGTCCCTCAACTGACAAATGGATAAATAAAAGGTGGTTATATCCACACCATGAAACATTATGCAGCCAGAAAAAGAAGTAAAATTCTAGTACATGTTAAAACATGGGTGAAACTTGAAAGCATTTTGCTAAATTAATAAAGCCAGAAACAAAAGGGCACCTATTTTGAACCAACCTAGATGCCTTTGAATAGATGAAGAGATATAAAAAAAAAAAACAAAAAAAAACTGTGGTATATATATAAAATGGAATATTGTCCTAAAGAGAAATAATATTATGGCATTTGCTGGTAAATGCATGGAGTTGAAAACATCATGCTAAGTGAAATAAGCCAATCCCAAAAAAACAAAGACTGAATGTGTTCTCTGATGAGTGAATGATGATACATAACAGGGAGCAGGGGGAGGGGAAAGGAAAGAATGGAGGAAGGATGGTTGTGTAGAGGGAAATGAGGAGTGGGGAAGGAAAGATAATGGAATGAGACAAACATCATTACCCTATGTACATGTATGATTACACAAATGCTGTGACTCTACTTCACGTTCAACCAGAGAAATGAGAGTTGTAACCCATTTCTGTACAATGAATCAAAAAATATAACTAAATAAATAAAAGGAAAAATAGGGCACCTATTTTATGATTCCATTTATAAGAAATACCCAGAATAGGTAAATAAAGACAGATAGCAGATTAGCAATTGCCAGGGACTGAGTGGAAAGGAGAATGGGATTAACTGCTTAGTGAGCATGAGGTTTCCTTTGGGGATAGTGGAATTAGATAGTAGTGATGACCACTCGCAACTGTGAATATATCAAATGCCATTAAATAGTACATTTCATTGGAGAAAATGGTGAATTTTATGTTATGTGTATTTTACTGTGATAAAATTAAGTGCGTAATTATTTTTTTAGAACAGGACAGTGGACGGGATTTGACCTGCACTACGTAGTTGCTAATCCCTGATCTGTAGACACAGCATGTGACCAGGGCTATTTAGCCTCTCTGTGCCTCAGAAAGTTGGGTAAGGATTAAAAAGAGTCAATATTTATAAAAAGTGTAAAGTCACGCTTAGAAGGTAACACGCAGTCTGTAGATTTTAGGCGGTGGTGTCACTGTTGGCAAACCTCTTAGAGTCTTGGAGCCCTTTTAAGGATTTGAGCAAAACTTTAAAAGTTCTCTTCAGAAAAAAAAAGAAAAAGATACACACATGCACCTGATGAAGGTTCCCCAAGGTCACAAGCCAGGCAGAGGCAGAACCCCTGGACTCCTCTGTCACAGAGGCGCCTCCTGCTGACTGAGAAAGGAAGCCCAGAAGTCTCAACCTGGGAAGGCGCGACAGTCAGGAAACGCTGGAAGAACTGGAAGCGAAGGTTCAGACCCCATGGGAAGGCCGGAGGACCAGCACCAACTCAGCCCAGCCAACAGTTCACTACCCGGCCCCAGGGCCAGGTTCTTCTGCCATGCAGTCACCAGCTGCAGCCAGGCGACAGCAGACTGGGGTGAGGTTTCACACCCTGTGCCTTGGGTGTCACTGGCATGCCACTGACATTGGAGGCAACGGGAACATGGAGATGTTATCTGTAAGGAGTTTCATCTGTTTCCCAAACCCTGTGACTGTTTTTTCCATATTCTTGATGGTCTAGCATTTGGAACCCTGTCCCTGGAGATAGCAAAGGACTCCCGGTAAACACCGCTTCAGTGTACGGGCAACCAGCCCTGAGCTCATGTTTACTCCACTCCAGTCTCTCCCCTACCCTAAATCACCCCAGGGCAGGTACCAGGCAACCCCTATAGCCCAGAGCCCACCCAAATTAGTCCGGCTAATCAATCCTAAGCTCACACATCACACCCTCCTTCCATCTTCATTTCTTCACCAAAAAATCCCAACAAAGACTGTGAGCCATGGGGTCTCTTTGATCTATTGTTTGATAGTTATTCATTCAATTTCACTATATTATATCTTATTTATTTTTCATGTTTTGTACTGGGAGATTGAACACAGGGGCACTTAAACACTGAACTACATCCCCAGTCTTTTTTTATTTTTAATTTTAAGATAAGGTCTAAGTTGCTTAGAGCCTCGCTAAATGGCTGAGGCTAGTCTTGAACTCACAATCCTCCTGCCTCAAACTCTCAAGTCACCAGAATTACAGGTGTGTAGCACCTCACCCAGCAGTTTCACTATATTTTCTTAAACAGAAAGACATATGTAGATATAGAGATAGGTGGATGAATAGAGAAATGATAGATGGATGGATAGATAGATAGATAAAACTCACCACTACAGTTTAAATATATTCCTTGGAAAGATTTTTAATTGAAGTTTTCCTCATTAAATTGTTTTTGCAGGTGGTACTCTGCAAAAAGTTTTAAGAACTAACTCTTCTTGATCCTTAAGAAAAAAAAGTCTCATCTGTAAAGTTTGGTTCTGCTATTACATCAGGCATCTAGACTATAGTAAATGGGATAACTAAAATACTTTTGCAGATTCCACATTTAATATTACCACTTCAGCAAGATAAAATGTGAACATCAACATTAGACAAGACTGTCATGTGTATTATGTATAAATTTATAACCCACTGAACCAAGGAATAGGTTTGCAATTAGTAGCCTAGTCAAAGGATTTGATGAAAACAGAGCTATTTCTGTGCCCCGATGAGAGGGGCTTCTAAATGTTTTCCTGAGGACAACATGTGCTCCTCCCTAATGAGGTAAGAGGCACTCCAAAGTGAGAAGTCAATCTCACTTGGATGCCTTTTATTGGAAAACACTCACTGGGGGTCAGTTCCTGCTAAAACGGACAGAGAACTGAACAGGCCATGATGTGTCATCACCAGCTTCTATTCAAGGATTAATGGAGCCCAAGAACATGATGCTCTAAGTCTTCCTGTAAGTTTACAGCCCTGGGCGAATTGAGGAGGTGGGTTGATCTGAAGCCCTGGGGGATAGGCCTGCCCCAAGGCTGCATTTCAGTGGCCAATGCCAATACATTTCACCCTCCTGTTTATTTTAAGGAGAGAAAGCGTTCTCTCTACTCAAGATTTTATAAAAATCAGGGAGATAAAACATAAATGCAGGGAACCTGATACATTTTTTAAGTGAACTTGGGAAAGCAGACAGTACCCCTAAGTGTTCCTCATGAAAATAACCAGAATAACTCATTGACATGAACTTCTGACTGCTATAGTCAAATCTGCTGCTCTTGATTTTGAAGCTCTTGGGGCTGCGGGACAACTCAGTTCTCTGGGTGTCAGGAAAAAGACACCATTCTCTGTTCTTAGCAAATCTCATAATTGGAGGGAAAGAAAAAGACCAAAGCGTTCACACACTCACATGAGAATTTTTTCCCTCCCATCCAGACACCACGGGATCCGAAAGTCACAAATTGAAACTTAGAGGGGTGAATGTAAAAATCTGAAGTTGGGTTTATAAAAAAATCAATCACAAAAGAACAGAATGGAGACACCTGAATTTAAAATGTTCCTCATGTAAACAAAAAAAAAAAAAAAAAAAAAAAAAGAGGAGCTTAATCTTGCAATTCTTCAACAGTGGCCCAGGAGGGGTCAGGTTCCCGACCAGTTGACATGTCTACATTCTTTAGCATTTCTTATTTCTGTGACTATAAAAACACTACCAATCCAGCCCACAGGAGATCACAGCAGCTTTCCCTTTTTCTGGATCCTGCAGACAGCAACTGGAGAAAGCAATGCCTTTCAGTGCTCCTATGAGTCCAGCAGCAGCCCTGTGCCCCAGGGATTCAGATCAACCTGCCTCCTCAATTCGCCCAGGGCTGGTGGGCTGCATGGCCATGGTCTCTGGGTTACTTCATGATCTTTGTTGAATACTTCCTTCTCACCTTCCATCCTCACCTCCACCTTCTTACCCTCCCTTAGCCAGGGAAGTGGAGAGGCATGCCACTGCCCAGCATCACCTGTGCACTGTGATGGGCTGGGATTCCAACCTCGCCCAAGTGCAAATATGGCCAGCCAGCCAGACAGAGGGCAGCTCTTCCAGGTGCTGGGTAATGCAAGCACCGGGTGTCCTCCTGAACGCTACTCAGACTGATGATCTGCGCTCTCTCTGCACCTGTACCTGATGTTCTAAGGCTGGAACCAATTCTTTATCAGCGTAGAACTGGATTAATTTTTTGTCTTCAAGATTATTCCATGATATCGCATCATGGCAAACTTCCTTTCTCCTCTCCAGTACTTTCAGTGAAACGTAATCATGGTGCCAGTTTTATGTGTGTCATCATAAGAACCAAATAAACAAGATCCAGGGTCCTAATGCTAGCGCTCCTCACCATGGGGCACCGAGGCCAGTCCCTTCACCTGGGGCTCATGCCTCTGCAGGTGCCAGGGCCTCCCTGACACTCCATTTCCCAGAGGGGGGCTTTTTCACACCCGGTGGCAAAATGTTTAGGTCAGAAGTTGCTGGTTTCAGTTGCTAAGAGGCTACAATTGACAGTGGCCTTGAGACCACAGGGTTTCTTTCCTATCCCACCTCCAGGCTCCAGGCTCCAGGGAGTAAATGTCTTGCTCCTCTTTCTTCCTTCACCTGCACCCATGGAAGTGGCAGTGTGCTGTGGAAGTGCCTCTCAGTTTAGCAACTTGCAAAAACACATGTTTACTCCTCCCCTCCAACTTTAGTCAGGCTCTTTGCATTTAAATCTTGAGTCTTGCTCCACAGTTTTCCAATTAGTATAATTAATATCCTTCAAAGTCACTCAGATTGTGCTAACAGTATATTGGGTCTTATTAAGAGGCTCAAGGGAAATAAAACTACCTGGAACCATGTGAGTTTTGGATAGCTGGATTTTTCAACTAAAAGATTTATAAAGAAAACATGCTTATTCTGAACGTGTCCATCATAATTCAGTCCCATGGTTTCCTCTGGGGCTTGCCTGACTTGATTGGGGGACGTCATGGTTGGGATCTGGAATGTCTGCCAAAGGCTCATGATGCTAAGGCTGATTCAGCCACATTCAGAGGTGGGGTTTCTGGGACATCATTGGATCAGAAGGACTTTGACCTCATCAATGAATCCAAGCATCGATGGATTCATGGCTGAATGAACTCTCAGAGGGTGGTGGGAACAGCAGGAATTGGGCACTAGTGGACCCCTGGGGACCTGCCCATGGGCACTGTATCTCGACCCCTCCTCTTCCTCCCTCTCTCGGCTTGCTCAGAGCCACGATGGGAGCAGATCTTCTCTGCCAGACCCCTCCTCCATCATGTGCCATATGACCGTGCACTGAAACCTCTGAAGCTGTGAGTCAAAATCAATCTTTCCTTCTCAGGCATTTTGTCACAGTGACGAAAAGCTGTCGATCACAGGGTGACCGTAGGTCATGAAGGAGGAACACCAACAGGTATTAGGGAAGTCACTATGACTTTGGGGTCTTACGACCTTGGGAAAACGACTGAACCTTTCAGAAGCTTAACTCCTTTATATGAAAAATGCATTGTTCTGAGAATTAAATGAGGAAATGTAGCATGCCAACACTTAACATAATCCCTGGCTCATAGTAAATGCTCTACATCATCTCTATTCTGATTAGCAACCTGCATTGAGTGAAATTCCAAGTGTTGTCTCATTTACTCTTCAATATACTGTGATAGGTTTTATTATGCCTGTATTTGGGGACATGAAAGGGAGCCTGAGAGGTTAAGTGATGTCCCAGGTGTCTTGCCCAGAGCTGCTCATTTCACAGTCCCCAGTCTGCCAGACCTGCCTGAGTGACATCACACAGAAGTGCTTGACAGTAAGACAAATCAAGCATTGCAATTGCTATATTGTTCTTGAAAATGATCTCATTTAATGATATCAATAGCTCCGGGAAGTGGGTCTTATGACTCCCTAGTTAGCAGACAAAAAGCCAGGCACAGAAAGTGCAAATGCTTGTCTGAATCATGGAACCAGTTAACACTGGGCTGTCTGAACTTGTGCTGTCTGATGCCGCCATGCCTCTCATCACCACCTGCACTTTGAGCTGCTTTCCTCACTCATTTAGGGGAAAGTTCAAGGACTAATGAGTGTCTGTCACCGCAGATTATAAATATCCCAAGATGCTCTACGAGAGCAATGCTGGACCCCTCCAGGTCCTGAGAGTCTCTGGTCCTGGTCAGGATCCCTGCTCCTGGGGAGCAGAAGGGATGAGGCTGGTTGGAGCACCATGGGTGCAGCTGGGTGCTCTGGTCAGAAGCTGAATTTCACACTATAACAAGGGCTGACGCTGAATGAACATGAATGATGACAGAGTGGTACCGAGGTTGGATTTCTTCAAGTTGACCCCTGTGCTGTGATTATATGGGAGTGACCTCCCTGGCAAGAAGTCACTGGCGTGTTTAGAGGGGACTGAGGGATCACTATGTGTCAACTGGATCTCAAATGATTTAGAACAAATACGTAGGTGGACAAAGCAGCTGCTGAAGCCATCAGGCCACCATAGGCACACCTGGGCTTGTGCTGTGTGGAGTTCTTGGAATTATTCTTGTAACCATCTGTAATCTTAAAATTATTTCCAAGTAAATATTAAGACAATCAAAATTACTTTTATATCCCTATAAGAGAAAGAAGTCCAGCGGTTTCCTGATTTCCTGGCCAACCTCTCAGCAGAACCCGGGTCTGTCTTTATACCGCCAAGGGGCTTGGCCTTACAGCCCTGGGACTGAGCTTTGCTAAGAATGAAAGGCTTAAAGGACTTGTGGGGGCATTGCCAAAGGCCAGAAAGCCAAGGTGGAGCCCCCACCCAAGTCAATGGCTTGGTCACCCTCCGAAGACCGAGTCCAAATGGGTAGAAATGATGGAGATAAATAAATGAAAGAAAAACAACTGCTCCCATAATTCCAATGAGTCAATGTAGAAGGAAGGAGGGGCGAGACACTAGAGTAGTGTGGAGCCTGCGTACCAGACTTCATCCACCAAAGAGGAACCAGGCCTGGAGCAGGCATCTGTGGGGCCTCGGGCCAGGACATTCTTCCGTGCCCACCTGCCTCCCCTGGAGACCAGGATGACTTGGTGACTAGGGGAAACGGTGATGTTCCAGTGTGGAAACAGAGCCCACCTCAACCCGGAGGTCAGGGGCGCATCACCTGCAGTACATACCGCCGCATCATGTACCCCTGATCCCACACGGTGCCACAGAGAGATGTGTCACTGCTGTGGTGCACATCCCTGAACTCCAGAAAGCTCAGTTCTTCCTGAGAAAATTAGTCAAGCTCAAAGTCGGGTGCCTTCTATGAAATACCTGAGCACCCTTATTAAAGGGTCAAGGCTGGGGCTGGGGTGTAGCTCAGTGGCTTACCTCACATGCACGAGGGCCTGGGCTCCATCCTACACAGAATAAATAAAATGAAATAAAATAGAATAAAATAAAATAAGATTAAATAAACAAAACAAAATACCATAATCCAGGTCACAAAAGATAAGGAGAGACTGCAGATCTCTCACAGACTGGAGAGCAGGAAACCTGACGCACCCTCGCCCCCCGCACTGTGGTAAGTGCATGCGCTCTCCTAGATTGAATCTGAGGACACTGTAAAGTGGGCAAAGTGGCACAAAGTCCACAGTGCATTTCGTTACACCAGGGTTAATTTCATGGTTTTGATAGATGTTCTGCGACTCTGTCAGATGAGCACATTAGAGAAAGCCAGGCAATAGATGTATGGGCACACTCCATGTCATCTTTATAACTTTCCCTAAATCTGAAATTATTTCAAAATACAAAGTAAAGAAAAAAAAAAAGGCTGTACCAAGCACATGCATCTTCCTGACACCACTGACGGGTGTGAATTATGGGCTGTTCTCTAGCTAAGGAATGTTTTCAATGCACACAAAGATCCTGTGTCTTACAGCCAGTGACCCCGGGGAGCCCAGCTCTACCTGTCAGGGAAAGAGCTCTGGACTAGGAGTTAGGAGACTCCTACCTCCCATCTGGCCCAGGTACTTGAATTGAACCTCCATTTCCTCATCTGTCAAATGGAACAATACATTCACAGTACAATACAGGTAGTTCACAGGTCTAATCAGCTTTTCTGGGTAATGTCAAGCACCCCACAAAGAAATGCTTAATAAAATATTTTTAAAAATATTTATGCTGTTGATTATCCACATAGCACAGGCCATAAACTCAGAAGCCTAAGGGTTCCATGGCAAGTTCTAGAATATGTGGCTCTTTCTAAAAGAGACATGGCATCTAAGCTTCCAAAGAATGTTTCCAGCACAGTGCAGTCCCAGAATGACCTCATATTCAAATTTTTCAAAAGAGGATAAAAATTCTGATTTTTTAAAAAGTCTAATCTCCTTATTTAAAAACGTTGCTAATGAATTTAGGATATTTTAAGGCCTTGTGCTGAACATCATTCAGAACTCTCTGCTGGCCTAACAGGGTTTTGTGTGTTCAAAGCAAAGATGTCTCTGGGTTTGCCTGTCCTCCCTGAAGCAGAGAGCTGACTGTCTGGAACACTGTCTCCTTGGTTCCCCTGTTGTCCTGCTGAGTGACACCGGCCGTGGGTGGAGGCCCACAGATCCAGCCCCAGCCAGCTGGATTATGGACTCATAATCCCTCAGAAGCTCAAGAGGACCAGAGGAGGCCCCAGGAGGAGGCTGCCTGGGGAGTGTATGTGAGGGGCAGTGAGCTGGCTGGGAGAGGGGTGCTCTGCCTGTGAGGGTGACTGACCCAGGACCAGATGACTGACAAGAGCCAAGAGCCTGGCAACCAGGAGCATGTGCTTCTTGTTCCTCTGAATATTTCAGGGCTGCTCCTCCATTCGTTTTCTTCATGTTGTGATGGTGCTTGGGTTTGAGGATGCATGCAAAAGTTACCGCATCCCATAATTTATTCACTCTCTCTTTGTCACAAAATCTCCAAAACGAAAATAAACAAACAAATAAAAAAACCCAAAACAACAAAAACAACAACAACAACAAAAATAACTCCCGAATAATTTGGTCAAAGGATTAGAAAGTTCTACACTATTAACAAAGATGTTCCTTCCAGATTGTATTTGAAAAAAGGTAAATAATGCCCATGGTAAAATGTGTACACAATACTGAAGGATATAAAATAAAAAGCTTTCCTCCACATTGCCACCAGCAGCACTTCCCAATGACATTGTGTTAATATTTCCATTTTAATGAAGGCCTACGAGTGTGTGTACCTCTGTGTATGTATAAATATATGTATTCTGTTCTTGTAAGCAGGGCCAAGCTGCGTGCACTGTTCCGGATTTTGCTTTATTCAGGGAAAACATTTTCCTACAGCGCACATTGTTGTTCTAGGCTGTGCTCTAATCCCCTCACAGACATGCCAGGCTCTGTCTAATCATTCCCACACTGATGGGCGTTCAGTTACTGCTGAGGAATTAAATGACGCCTTCAGAGGGAATCATGTTTGGTCACACACTCAGGTCTGAAGCATCGGGCCCAGGAGGATCATCATGGGGCAGGAAAGACCACGTTGCCCACGGATCTGACTCATAGTAGAAAGAGAGCACAGATGAAGGTCATGTGCTGAAGAGGGTGGACCTGAACCTGTCACTCAAGGCAGACCCTGGACAGCTGTTGTTGCTTGAAACATATTTGTCAAATTAATAAACAAATGAATCATGATGGTGCTTATAGAGAGGCCATCGAGACGTGTCTCTATTCAGTTCTGCCTCAGCCATGAAAATCCTTCATCTGAACAGATAAATTTCAACTTTAATCAGTTTTATTGCGTTCTTATGCTAGTAGGAACCACATAGAGTTTGAGGTATGTAAAAAGAAATGCTCAAAGATCTAACAGCAGATGGGTGTTCTACCTGGCTAACTATAATTTCTATATCTCCTGTTTTCTTTGAATGGTATTTGGTGTGTATTTACCCTATGATATTAATGTGCAGCTGTTTCTTAAGTACAAGTTTAAATGCTTTTTATTTTATGGGTTTTATTCACTTTGCTTGGAAGGTTTCTTTTTTTTAGATGTAGGGAGAACTTTGGTTTCAAGTCCTTGTCTGTGGATTGAGGCTCATCCATGTCCTTCTGGCTCTGACAGTCAGGAAATCACTAAATTCAAGGGAATAGTCAGTATCTTCTAAATTAGTGGGACTGCGGGTTTTGTTTTCTTCACTTTGAGATGAGAGTATCTGGTTCCCTTGTATATATGTAAAGGGCAAATATCAATAATTAGAAAGGTCTTTAGCAACAGGGACTGCTGGGGATAAAAGAATCTATTTCTTTGCATCCCCTACAGCAAAACTAGTTTTTGCTAGTTTCTATCTCCAGGGAGAATGAGTCCTATTTGCAGTAAATCATTACCAGTTTGGAAAAGTCTTTATTCCAATGATGATTTACTTTACTGATTAACTTACACTTGAAGACTACTAGAATTCAGTCTTAAATAAATTTTAAAGGACTATTCATTCATCCAATAACTTTATTGAAACTTAACTTTGTGTGGCTCAGACATTTTTATCTATGTAATGAGGGGCTATGGAATTATCAGTTGTATATAGCAAAACAAAAGTGAATTCCACCATTTAATTTCCCAAGTCCCAGGTTACTCAGCCAACAGGAGCCCCAATTTAAAGGTTAATCCTCCTGAGCACCTGCTTCTTCAGAGACTCCCATGGTCTGGCCCCTACAATGAAGGTTTCTTGGGACTTAGTTTACATCAATCAGCATGGTATATTCCTTATTTTCGTTATCTCAAAACCTTCCTTACTGAGATGGACACTGATTTCTGACTCTTCCACATTCTTCAACTTGAAATTCATGCATCACTGACATTTACAAAAAGCTGGAAATAATCAAAGATAGAAAAAAAATCTTTTGGTTCAGTTAAGTCATTCCCCACTGGTTACAGGTAGGAGAAAATGAGTTCCACCAAAGATCACATGTATAAGGGTCCATGTCCACTTTAATGTTTATCCCCAAACTGAGATGTTCTCACACCTGACACGCATGAGCTCAACACAACTTACCTTAAATGTGAACTTGCAGGTGACTGATCTCCTGCTGGGTACATTGGAGGGCAAGCATCCCAGCCCTGGTCCTGCCTCCTCAGCTCTTGTTTGGGAAGGCTGCAGGCTCAGTCCTGAGGTCTCATGGCTGCAGCTCTTTATATATAGACTGGAAGGAGTTAAAGAAATCCCTCAGGGGGTTTTCAAGATGGTGGACTAGAGGGCGGCTGCATTTCACGTTGCTCCAGGATGCAAGATTCAAAAGAGGAGATAGTAAGAGATTTGGGACCAACTCAAAGCCACCGGGTGAGTCTCTCCCATTGGGGAGGCATCCTGGATGGGGTGGTAGCCCCAGAATGCAGGGAACTTTGTGAAGTAGAGTTGCTCGGCGAGACGCCTCTCCCCACGCTGAAGCGGTAAACAGGGACAACTGGGATCACCGTAGAGGAGGTGGCTCAGCACAGCACTTGGACTCAGAGCAAGAACTTGTGCTCCCGGTGGCTGCCTGAGGAGGAACTGCGTGGTGAGCTGTTTAGACTCAGAACGACTGCTGCTGAACACCGGGGAGTTGCCCAGAGGAAGAGGAGAAGCACAGCGGGTCGCTTGGTCTAGGAGTGACTGCATCAGAGCCACAGGCGGTTGCCAGAGGAGGAGGCGAGTGGTGAGTTCTTTGGACTCAAAGAGACCGCTCCTGAACACCGATGGCTTGCCTGGAGGAGGAGCGCGGTGGGTCACTTGGTCTCGGAGCCACCGCTCCTGAACAACCGGGGGGCTACCCCGAGGAGGAGGAGGAACAGGGCGGGTCACTTGGACTTGGAGTGACTGCCTAGGGCTACAGGCGGTTGGCGGGAGAAGGAGAAGCGAAGTGAGTTGCTTGGTCTCCTAGTGACTGCGTCGGAAACCGAGGGGCTGTCAGGAGGAGGAGGTGTGTGATGGGTCTCTGGGTCTTGGAGCTATTGTACGGGGCTCCAGGTGGCGGCTCAGAAGAAGGGTCGCATAGCCAGGCAATTAGGTGCAGAGCAGGGTCCCAGGAGCTAGTGGGCTTCTTGCTGGAAGAGCCACACAGAGACACGCCTAGGGGCGGAGCAAAGTTTCCAGGACTGCGGGTAGATTCTCTGAGGAGAGGCAACCTAAGGAGACTCGCCTGTGAAGGGTGAGGCTCCCAGGCCCAGGAGGTAGGTCCGGGCCCCTGGGAATGTTGCACAGGAAGACAGCCCAGCCCAGGTGGTAGTTGTAGATTGAGGGGAACCTCTAGGAGGGGAACTGACCAGCGAGACCTCGCCACCGGGTGAGTCTTCCCTGCCAGGTGAGGTTTTCCCACAGGGACAGTAAAACCAGAGACACAGGCACAAACAGGCCTTGCCTCAACCCGCAGCCTAGTTCCCTGTTGGATGACCATTGGTCAACAAGTGGAGGCACCTCTGCCCACTAGCAGGGAATATACCCCACCTGAGGGTCACCACCCCTAGAGAGGCAGCTTCTTCGTGGAACTCCGCATTATCAACTTCCTCCATAACTTCAGGCTACTGAAGGATAAGAGGGGATATACTAGCAAACTTCAGGGACATTATAAGTCGATAGAGGAAATCTGCAATATCTTAATGACCCACTGATTTCTGAACAATATGAAAAAACAAGGGAAGAAAATGCCCCAAACAAATCTAGAGGTGACATCAATAAAATCCAAACACAGCATGGCAGAAGAAATGACAGAAAGGGAGTTCAGAATGTACATAATTAAAATGATTAGGGAAGCAAACGATGGGATGAAAGAGCAAATGCAGGCATTGAATGATTGTACCAATCGATAGTTAACAGAGCAAATACAGGAAGCAAAAGATCATTTCAATGAAGAGTTAGAGATATTGAAAAAAAACCAAACAGAAATCCTTGAAATGAAGGAAACAATAAACCAAATTAAGAACTTTATAGAAAGTATAACCAATAGGATAGAACACCTGGAAGACAGAACTTCAGATATTGAAGACAAAATATTTAACCTCGAAAACAAAGTTGAACGAACAGAGAAGATGGTAAGAAATCATGAACAGAATCTGCAAGAAGTATGGGATATCATGAAAAGGCCAAATTTGAGAATTATTGGGATTGAGGAAGGCTTAGAGAAACAAACCAAAGAATCAACAATCTATTCAATGAAATAATATCAGATAAATTTCCCAAATCTGAAGAATAAAATGGAAAATCAAGTTCAAGAGGCTTATAGGACTCCAAATACACAAAATTACAACAGACCCACACCAAGGCACATTATAATGAAAATACCGAACATACAAAATAAACACAGAATTTTAAAGGCTGTGAGAAAAAAGAACCAAATTACATTCAGGGGGAAACCAATATGGATAGCAGCAGATTTTTCAATCCAGACGCTAAAAGCTAGAAGGGCCTGGAACAACACTTTTCAAGCTCTGAAAGAAAATGGACACCAACCAAGAATCTTATACCCAGCAAAACTTACCTTCAAATTTGATGATGAAATAAAATCATTCCATGATAAACAAAAGATAAAAGAATTTACAAAAAGATAGCCAGCATTACAGAACATTCTCAGCAAAATATTCCATGAGGAAGAGATAAAAAACAAAGAAGCAAATCAGCAAAGGGAGGAATTATCCTAAAGGAACTGTCAAATAAAGGAGGAACCAAGTTGTGTCAAAAAATAAATAAATAAATAAATAAATAAATAAAATTTTAAATATGAACCAAATGACCGGGAATACAAATCATATCTCAATAATAACCCTGAATGTTAATGGCCTGAATTCATCAATCAAAAGACACAGACTGGCAGATTGGATTAAAAAGAAACATTCAACAATATGTTGCCTGCAAAAGTCTCACCTCATAGAAAGAGATACCCATAGACTAAAGGTGAAAGGATGGGGAAACACATACCATGTACATGGACTCAGCAAAAAAGCTGGAGTATCCATCCTCATTTCAGATAATGTGGACTTCAAGCCAGTGTTAGTCAGAAGGGATAAAGAAGGACATTTCATACTGCTTAAGGGAAGCATCAATCAGCAAGATATAACAATCATAAACATCTATGCCCCAAACAGTGGCTCATCCATGTATGTCAAACAAATCCTTCTCAATTTTAGAAACCAAATAGACCATAACACAATAATACTAGGTGATTTTAACACGCCTCTCTCACCACTGGACAGAAGTTCCAAACAAAAATTGAACAAAGAAACCATAGATCTCAATAACACAATCAATATTTTAGACTTAACAGACATTTATAGAATATACCATCCAACCAAGGGCGAATACACTTTCTTCTCAGCAGCACATGGATCCTTCTCTAAAATAGACCATATATTATGCCACAAAGCTAATGTCAGCAAATACAAGAAGATAGAGACATTACCTTGTATTCTATCAGATCATAATGGATTGAAGTTAGAAATAAATGAAAGAGTAAAAAACAGAAACTACTCCAACACCTGGAGATTAAACAATATGCTATTACATGATGAATGGATAACAGAAGATATTAGGAAGGAAATTAAAAAATTCTTAGAGGTAAATAAGAACAAAGGAACATCATTTCAAAATCTCTGGGACACTATGAAAGAAGTACTTAGAGGAAAATTTATTTCATGGAGCGCATTTAATAAAAGAAATAAAACTCAACAAATAAACGACCTAACACTACAGCTCAAAGCCCTAGAGAAAGAAGAACAGACCAACAACAAAAGTAGTAGAAGACAGGAAATAGTTAAACTCAGAGCTGAAATCAAAGAAATTGAAACAAAAGAAACAATACAAAAAATTGACAAAATACATAGTTGGTTCTTCGAAAAAATAAACAAAATTGATAAACCTTTAGCCACACTAACAAAGAGAAGATGAGAGAAAACCCAATTCACTAAAATTCGGAAAGAACAAGGAAATATCACGACAGACACGACTGAAATACAAAACATAATTAGAAGCTCTTTTGAAAATCTCTACTCCAACAAAATAGAAAATTTCCAACACATCAACAGGTTTCTAGAGACATATGAATTTCCAGGACCAGATGGGTTCTCAAGAAAAAGTAGGTACAGACCTTCAACATTGTAAGCATTGCTATTCTTAGTTGATCATGGGGGTTATTTCCCCTTTTTTGTTTTATTTGTTGATCTTTTAAAGTTTTATTATGTCTCTCAGTTATGGCTTGCCCTTTCAAATTATATGGGATCCCTGTGGTGTGTTTAATACGCAAATTGTTGAAGGATTCTTGTAATGATTTACTTGTGAAACAGGGCCCATTATCTGTTTTGATCTGTTGAGGCAAGCCTAAAATGGCAAAACATTGTAAGAAATGGCTTTCAGCATGCTTGGCCTTTCCACCAGAGTGTGCAGTGGCCCAGCAGGCATGGGAGTAAGTATCAATAGACATAAATATATATTTTAAGTTGTAAACCTCTGTGGTTTACCCTGAGGGATTGGAGAGGTGGAATCTGTAAGAAAGGTAGGCAAGATTTGCAGGGTCTGACAATCTTTTTTAAATTCTATACAGAGACCAAAGGAAACTTATTATGTAATCCTCTCCAATTTAATTGGGTCAAGTCATGAAGGCCTTGGGCTAGTTTTAAGTCTTATTGAGGTTGGGCCATAGCTATTGAGGTCCCTGGTGTGGCTAACTGCTTGGTCACAGCATTGCCTTGTGCAAGGAGACAAGTAGATTTTGATGTCCTTTTAGATTCTGTAAGAATATGGGTTCAGCATGCTCCTTTAACCAGGACAGTACCTGGATCATCAAGGGGGTAATAGTATTTTTATCTAACTTGATATATGAGGAGACCAATGTGGGTAGCAGGTTTACCACATATAGGCTATCGGAGAAAATATTCATGGGTTTTTGTACTTGAGTTAGGGCCATAACAATTGCATATAACTCCTTAAATTGTGTCGACCTGATAACCGGTTCAAAATGGGTAATCACTTACTCTTTCACTAATCTGGGAGAAGGGGGTAAATTACAACAGCAGATCACTTTTGTCCTCCATCTGTGAATACATTTACAACTTTAGGGAGGGGTTTAGTGGAAAAAAGTATAGGAGGTGCTCATTTCAGTTTTGAAAATGAGGACATCCATTTGGTTGACCCATAATGGCAGTCAATCTTCCCTAAGAAGCCCTCCAATGCACAGGATACTCTAGTGTTATTCCTTTGAACCCATTCAAAACCTGTCAGGCAATAGGGCACTTCAAAACATCAGGCTCTTTTCCACAGTGCCTAAGGGCGGCATCCCTGCCTTTAATTGTAAGATCAGCTAATTGGTCTAGGCGAGCGTAGATCCTAGCCCCCCCCCATGATGGTGTGTATCCATTGAAGGGGCTCTCCCTGCTGAGTTGGGGCTGCATTGGACAGCTGAGAACTGGGGGAAATCCAGAGGCTTAGGGGGTCTTCAGGTAGGTATTGAGCCAACTAGATAGAGTTAAGGGCTACTTGTATTTTTTGGAGGATATGTTGATGGTCTTGGGTTAGGGGAACAATGGCTGTAGGATCTTTGTCCCGTAGCAGGTCAAAGAGAGGGAGGATATCCTCCATAGAGATAGGAAGCCATGGTATCAACCAATTAAGCTCCCCTAATAACTTTTGTAAATCAAATAAGGAATAGGAGGATTGGAGGAATAATTGAGGCTTAAGGGGACAAACAGAATCCAATTTGAGCTCAGTTCCCAGTATCTTGAAGGGAGGGATGGACAGTTTGGACCTTATCATTAGATATATGTAGTCCTCCTGTCTCCAAAAGGCCTTGGAGTTCCTTGTATGCAAAGTGTAGTTGTAAGGCATCAGTGGCTCCTATAATAATATCATTCATATAAATATACAAGGTAATTTGTGGCCTGTTTTGTAGGAGTTGAAGGAGTTCAGAAACAAAATGTTGACAAAAGGCAGGGCTTTTAGCCATGCCTTGGGGTAGAACCACCCATTCATAACATTCATCTGGCCCTTGGCAATTGGTAGAGGGCACTGAGAAAGCAAACTTCTCACAATCGTCTGGGTGGAGTGGTATTGAGAAGAAATAATCTTAGATATCAATAACAAGAAGCAAGAGATCTCTTGGGATAGAGGGGATCCAGGGAAGACCCTTTAAAGGGGTTTCTTCTGGAACCATAAGACTATTAATTTTCCTGAGATCCTGAAGCATCCTCCATTTTCCTGATGTTTTTTGGATGACAAAAACTGGACTATTCCAGGGGTTTAGAGATGGTCTGAAATGACCTAAGGTCAGTTTTTCTTGTATAATATCTCTTAACTGTTGGAGCTTATTTTGGGGTAATGGCCACAGTTTCACCCATACTGGGGGCCTGGGAGCCATTGGATGACTGGCATCATTGGAACACTGGCCTTTAGGATTGGGGGTGTGGTCTTACCTGAGGGGCTGGGAATATTGCCTAGATGGCTCAAAAAGAGGGTCCCCTCTATAATTATTATAGGGCCAAGCAGATTGAACTGTTGTTCATATTCCTCATGCTCAAGGGGGTCATCATACACTGCCTTGTGATCAGTTTTTATATAGATCCTGGCTTCCCCCAAAATATCTTGTCCTAATAGATTTGCAGTAAGATCTGAGGCTATGAGGGGGCACACCTCTCCCTGGGCACTGTCCACATCCTGCCATTTGAGCCAATCTTTGGTCTCTGATTTAGTATCACCTCCTACTCCAAGCAACTGGGGGCCAGGAACCAACCTCCATTGAGGTGGAACTTTCTCCTTTCTTAACACAGTCCTATCCGCTCCAGTGTCAATGAGACAATGAAGCTTCTGTCCCACTATAAAAATGTCCATTTTTGGCCTGACCCCAGGGACAATGGGAATAGTCCAACGTGCCTTAGGGGGACTTTTGGGGGAGAAACCTCCTTTGTGTGACAGGGCTAGAGGGTGCCGCTTGATTAAAGGTTTCCCCTCAATGTCAAATTTAGATTTGCAATCCCTCTGCCAATGGAATCCCTTTCTGCATCTGGGCAAGGCAACTTGTGGGTGTTCGGCCTTTGAGCTGAACCTATAGAGCATCCAGGCAGATCCTCAAAACGCATCTTTCCAGTGAGGCAATCCCTCTTGAAGTGGCCTGGTTGCCCACAGTCATAACATACTCCTTTGCCCTCAGTTGCAACTGGTGACAAGGCTGCTGTGAGAGCCTCAGCATGTAAGGCAGTTTGGGACTGTAGGGCTGTGACCAAGAATTGAGACTGATTCACTTGTGTGCCAATATCTTTGGTAGCCATAATCCACCTTCCCTTGAAGTGATCTTTCATCCCTGCACAGGCCAATTTGTGAATGGTAGCCATTCCTTCCCAAACTAACATTTTAACAAATTGATCTCTTAGGGGCTCCATAGGACATTTTCTCAGAGGCTCCTTTCTACCCTTTCAATGAAGGTTGTTAGGTCTCATTTGCCTTCTGGGTGATCCCTGTGATGGGGGGTTCTGAGGGGCCCTCCTCTAGCTTTTTCCATGCCGCTGACCCTAGGGCTCTTACTTTTTCTTGATATGGGACCAGGATGGCAGTCTGTAAGAGGCCAGGAGAGAATTGGTCACTGGACCCTGAGAGCATCCCATAAGTAACCATGACAGGACAGTTAGTGACCTGATTCCATTCAGCCTGAGCATGACATTCTTCATTAAAAATGGCACACCACATTAGATATAAAGGACCAGGAAGGACAGCTTTAGTTAGGTTCTTCCAATCATGAGTGGTGCACTGCTGGTGGGCGATGCCCTAGAGGATTGTTTCAGCCCGAGGGGAATTGGGCCTATCCTCTGAAACAACATTCTTTAGTTCCTTTAAATCTTGTGCCTCCCATGGGTACCATATAGCAGGCTGGGTAACCCCTGGGTTAGCATTTATCAGGAAGGCCATACAGGGAGGGGGAAGTTAGAGTCAGTGAGTTCTCTTCCAGTGTCATAAAATGGCCACCAGGAAGATTTCCTGGCATCTGGACAAGATGGTGGCAATGAGCCTCCCCAGGGCAGAAGTGAGCCCTCACTATGTGTAGAGGCTGGCTGCCCTTGTTGTTCCTTTGGATGGGGTGAGAGTAACTGTTCCCTAGGTGAGAATGGGCAATAATGAGGAGGGCAAGGGCTTTCACTGGAGTCTGATGTGGCCTCAGAATCAGATGCAGCCATGGGCATGTTAGAAGCACCAAAAGTTATATCAAAGGGGTCCAAGGACTCTCCTTTAAGATCCTCAACCTTGGAAGAACTGGACAGAGATGGATTGGGGTCCTCATTAAAGGTCTCCCAACATTGTTTACTATGTGGCAAGTTTCCAGAAGGAGATGCAATGGGGGAGCCGGCAGTTGTTTAGGTGGTGGCTCCTTAGGGGGAAACTTGGAGCCCTCTTTCAGAGGTTCTGGAGAGGAGCAGGTCTTAAGGGCGGATAATGTAGGGTAGACTCCCAATGGGGGACCCTCCCCTAAATTGATTTCTCTCTTCCTAACAAGTTGTTCTACATAATTCCATGTGGACCAGTCAAAAGATTAGCGGAAGGAAGCCACAGGGCCACCCAAATAAAGGTGTCACAGAATTTATCCACCTGTGTATCAGACAACTTATGGTCCCTCATTTTTAGCATAAGCTCCTTGAGTGCAGGGTCATATGTGGTGTGTTTGCCCTATCCTTTCAGGTATGCCCTTACCTCAGAACTCATTTAGCCCGATCCACCCATACTTTTGGTTTTGTAGCCGCTCCTTCGCTTTGGCCATGACTTCTTTGAATAAGCCTCAAAGTGCCCCATGTTGGGCGCCAAATGTTGGGGTCTTTACCTCCCTTGCTCTTCTCAACCAGCGACAAGGGAAGGGAGCACTCCCCAACAAGGCCAGACTGGGAAAGTTAGGGCCGACTGACCGCCCGGACCCAACCCTCAAGCAGAGGACAATCAGATGTGTCAGGGAAAGCAGTCACAGCAGGAACTCATTTATTGAGAAAGACACACAGCTTTTCTGTAGAGTGAAGGCTAGGTGGGAACCAATCAGCTTAAAGGTCAGCAAGGCACAAGGGGTGGTTCACATAGGACTATACAGTAAGCATGAGCTGATCACATTCACGGAACTGTTGTTAACCAATCCCTGATGGTGGTTCAATTTATTGTCATTAACTTTTTAAACTGCCTTTGAGGCCTTGATCTTGCTCACCCGCCAGTAAGTAAAGAGTCAGCCTGAGTTAGTTAACGTGTCATTAGTCCCAACAAGAGAGCACATGTAGGTTTTATATTAGTATCTGAGGTCACACACAGGTTATTATATGAGTGTGAGAAATCACAGTGAGTGCATTTTTTGAGAATCAGAGGTTACATTAGGGTATTTTATCAGTGACAATGGTTATACTTTGGGTATTATTTGAGTGCCTGTGGTCAAACTGAGGTAATTATGTGTCAGAGGTCACAGAGTATAATATGTGAGGAGTAGAGGTCACAGTGAGAATATTATGTCAATGTCAGAAACCAAGTTAGGATATTTGTGTTTTACAGGTAACTTTGATGGTTTTATATTACAAGTTCCAGTATGGTAATATGGGAGCGTCAAAGATGACAGTGAGCAAATTGTATGAGAGTCAGGGGCCACAGTGATATTATTATGTGAGTATAAAATTCAGAATAATATGTCAATGTCAGATGCCAAGTTCGGATGTTATATCAGTGTCATAGGCCACATTTAAAGTATTATGTATTTTTTCGAGACGGCGGACTAGAGGGTGGCTGCATTTCACGTTGCTCCAGGATGCAAGATTCAAAAGAGGAGATAGTGAGAGACTTGGGACCAACTCAAAGCCGCCGGGTGAGTGTCTCCCGTTGGGGAGGCGTCCCAGATGGGGCAGTAGCCCCAGAACGCAGGGAACTTTGTGAAGTAGAGTTGTTCGGTGAGAAGCCCCTCCCCCCACAGGAACGGTAAACACGGACAACTGGGATCATCGTAGAGGAGGCGGCTTAGCACAGCGCTTGGACTCGGAGCAACCACTGGGGCTCCGGGTGGCTGCCTGAGGAGGAGCTGCGTGGCGAAATGTTTGGACTCAGAACGACCGCTTCTGAACACTGGGGGGCTGCCCAGAGAAAGAGGAGGAGCACGGCAGGTCGCTTGGTCTAGGAGTGACTGCATCAGAGCCACAGGCTGTTGCCAGAGGAGGAGCTGCGTGGCGAGCTGTTTGAACTCAGAACGACTGCTCCTGAACACCGGTGGCCTGCCTGGAGGAGGAGTGTGGTGGGTCGCTTGGTCTAGGAGTGACTGCATCAGAGCTACAGGTGGTTGCCAGAGGAGGAGGCGAGTGGTGAGTTGATAGAACTAAAAGCGACCACTCCTGAACACCAGTGGCCTGCCTGGAGGAGGAGCATGGTGGGTCACTTGGTCTTGGAGTCACCTCTCCTGAACACCCGGGGGGCTACCCCAAGGAGGAGGAGGAGGAACAGGGTGGGTCACTTGGACTTGGAGTGACTGCTTAGGGCTACGAGCGGTTGGTGGGAGGAGGAGAAGCGAAGTGAGTTGCTTGGACTCTTAGTGATTGCATCGGAAACCGGGCAGCTGTCTGGAGGAGGAGGTGTGTGGCGAGTCTCTGGGTCTCGGAGCTATTGTACGAGGCTCCAGGTGGCAGCTCAGAGGAGGGGCCGCATAGCCAGGCGATTAGGTGCAGAGTAGGGTCCTAGGACCGGCTTCTTGCTGGAAGAGCCTCACAGAGACACGCCTAGTGGAGGAGCAAAGTTTCCAGGACTGCGGGCAGATTTTCTGGGAGAGGCAGCCTAAGGAGACTCGCCTGTGAAGGGTGAGACTCCCAGGTCCAGGAGGTAGGTCCGGGCCCCTGGGAACATTGCAGAGGAAGAGAGTCCAGCCCAGGCAGTAGTTGTAGATTGAGGGGAACCTCTAGGAGGGAAATGACCAGCGAGACGTCCCCACTGGGTGAGTCTTCCCTGCCGGGTGAGGTTTTCCCACAGGGACGGTAAAACCAGAGATACAGGCACAAACAGGCCTTGCCTCAGCCCTCAGCCTAGTTCTCCTTTGGATGACCATTGGTCAACAAGTGGAGGCACCTCTGCCCACTAGCAGGGAATATACCCCACCTGAGGGTCACCACCCCTAGAGAGGCAGCTTCTTCGTGGAGCTCCGCATTATCAACTTCCTCCAAGACTTCAGGCTACTGAAGGATAAGAGGTGATATACTAGCAATCTTCAGGGACATTATAAGTCGATAGAGGAAATCTGCAATATCTTAATGACCCACTGATTCCTGAACAATATGAGAAAACAAGGGAAGAAAATGCCCCAAACAAATCTAGATGTTACATCAATAAAATCCAATGACAGCATGGCAGAAGAAATGACAGAAAGGGAGTTCAGAATGTACATAATGAAAATGATCAGGGAAGCAAACGAGATGAAAGAGCAAATGCAGGCATTGAATGATGAGATAAAAGAGCAAATGCAGGCATTGAATGATCGCACCAATCGACAGTTAAAAGAGCAAATTCAGGAAGCAAAAGATCATTTCAATAAAGAGTTAGAGATATTGAAAAAAAACCAAACAGAAATCCTTGAAATGAAGGAAACAAGAAACCAAATTAAGAACTCCATAGAAAGCATAACCAATAGGATAGAACACCTGGAAGACAGAACTTCAGATATTGAAGACAAAATATTTAACCTCGAAAGCAAAGTTGAACAAACAGAGAAGATGGTAAGAAATCATGAACAGAATCTGCAAGAACTATGAGATATCATGAAAAGGCCAAATTTGAGAATTATTGGGATTGAGGAAGGCTTAGAGAAACAAACCAAAGGAATGAACAATCTATTCAATGAAATAATATCAGATAATTTCCCAAATCTGAAGAATGAAATGGAAAATCAAGTCCAAGAGGCTTATAGGACTCCAAATACACAAAATTACAACAGACCCACACCAAGGCACATTATAATGAAAATACCTAACATACAAAATAAAGACAGAATTTTAAAGCCTGTGAGAGAAAAGAACCAAATTACATTCAGGGGGAAACTAATACGGATATCAGCAGATTTTTCAATCCAGATCCTAAAAGCTAGAAGGGCCTGGAACAACATTTTTCAAGCTCTGAAAGAAAATGGATGCCAACCTAGAATCTTATACCCAGCAAAACTTACCTTCAAATTGAGGATGAAATAAAATCCTTCCATGATAAACAAAAGCTAAAAGAATTTACAAAAAGAAAGCCAGCATTACAGAATATTCTCAGCAAAATATTCCATGAGGAAGAGATAAAAAACAAAGAAGCATATCAGCAAAGGGAGGAATTATCCTAAAGGAATTGTCAAATAAAGGAGGAACCAAGATGTGTCAAAAAAGAAATAAATAAATCAATAAAATTTTAAATATGAACCAAATGACCAGGAATACAAATCACCTCTCAATAATAACCCTGAATGTTAATGGCCTGAATTCATCAATCAAAAGACATAGACTGGCAGATTGGATTAAAAATAAAGATCCAACAATATGTTGCCTGCAAGAGACTCACCTCATAGAAAGAGATACCCATAGACTAAAGGTGAAAGGATGGGGAAAAACATACCATGCACATGGACTCAGCAAAAAAGCTGGAGTATCCATCCTCATTTCAGATAATGTGGACTTCAAGCCAAAGTTAGTCAGAAGGGATAAAGAAGGACATTTCATACTGCTTAAGGGAAGCATAAATCAGCAAGATATAACAATCATAAACATCTATGCCCCAAACAGTGGCTCATCCATGTATGTCAAACAAATCCTTCTCAATTTTAGAAACCAAATAGACCATAACACAATAATACTAGGTGATTTTAACACGCCTCTCTCACCACTGGACAGAAGTTCCAAACAAAAATTGAACAAAGAAACCATAGATCTCAATAACACAATCAATATTTTAGACTTAACAGACATTTATAGAATATACCATCCAACGAAGAGTGAATACACTTTCTTTTCAGCAGCACATGGATCCTTCTCTAAAATAGACCATATATTATGCCACAAAGCTAATGTCAGCAAATACAAGAAGACAGAGACACTACCTTGTATTCTATCAGATCATAATGGATTGAAGTTACAAATTAATGAAAGAGTAAAAAACAGAAACTACTCCAACACCTGGAGATTAAACAATATGCTATTATATGTTGAATGGATAACAGAAGATATTAGGAAGGAAATTAAAAATTTCTTAGAGGTAAATGAGAACAAAGAAACATCATATCAAAATCTCTGGGACACTATGAAAGCAGTACTTAGAGGAAAATTCATTTCATGGAGCGCATTTAATAAAAGAAGTAAAACTCAACAAATAAATGACCTAACACTACAGCTCAAAGCCCTAGAAAAAGAACAGACCAACACCAATAGTAGTAGAAGACAGGAAATAGTTAAACTCAGAGCTGAAATCAACAAAATTGAAACAAAAGAAACAATACAAAAAATTGACAAAATAAATAGTTGGTTCTTCGAAAAAATAATCAAAATTGATAAACCTTTAGCCACACTAACAAAGAGAAGGCAAGAGAAAACCCAAATCAATAAAATTCGGAATGAACAAGGAATTATCACAACACACATGACTGAAATACAAAACATAATGAGAAGTTATTTTGAAAATCTATACTCCAACAAAATAGAAAATTTTGAAGACATCAACAGGTTTCTAGAGACATATAAATTGCCTAAACTGAACGAGGAGGACATACACAATTTAAATAGAACAATTTCAAGTAATGAAATAGAAGAAGTCATCAAAAGCCTACCAACAAAGAAAAGTCCAGGACCAGATGGGTTCTCAGCCGAGTTCTACAAAACCTTTAAAGAAGAGCTCATTCCATTACTTCTCAAAGTATTCCATAAAATAGAAGAGGAGGGAACCCTCCCAAACTCATTCTATGAAGCCAATATTATCCTGATACCTAAACTAGACAGAGACACATCGAGCAAAGAAAATTTCAGATCAATATCCTTAATGAACATCGACGCAAAAATTCTCAACAAAATTTTAGCAAATCGCATACAAAAACATATTAAAAAGATAGTGCACCATGATCAAGTGGGTTTCATCCCAGGGATGCAAGGTTGGTTCAACATCAGGAAATCAATAAATGTAATTCACCATATCAATAGACTTAAGGTGAAGAATCACATGATTATTTCAATAGATGCAGAAAAAGGATTTGATAAAATACAGCACCCCTTCATGCTCAAAACACTAGAAAAAATAGGGATAGTGGGAACATTCCTTAACATCGTAAAGGCCATCTATGCTAAGCCCATGGCTAATATCATTCTAAATGGTGAAAAACTGAAAGCATTCCCCCTAAAAACTGGAACAAGGCAGGGATGCCCTCTTTCACCACTTCTTTTCAATATCGTCCTTGAAACTCTAGCCAGAGCAATTAGAGAGACCAAAGAAATTAAAGGGATACAAATAGGAAAAGAAGAACTCAAACTATCCCTATTTGCTGATACGATTGTATACTTAGAGGGACCAGGAAATTCCACCAGAAAACTTTTAGATGTCATAAGTACACTCATACATTGCTGGTGGGGCTGCAAATTAGTGCAGCCACTCTGGAAAGCAGTGTGGAGACTCCTTAGAAAACTTGGAATGGAACCACCATTTGACCCAGCTATCCCACTCCTTGGCCTATACCCAAAGGACTTCAAATCAGCATATTACAGAGATACAGCCACATCAATGTTCATAGCTGCTCAGTTCACAATAGCCAGATTGTGGATCCAACCTAAAGAAACTGTGGTATGTATATACAATGGAATATTACTCAGCCATAAAGAATGATAAAATTATGGCATTTGCAGGCAAATGGATGAAACTAGAGAATATCATGCTAAATGAGATAAGCCAATCTCAAAAAACCAAAGGACGAATGATATCGCTAATAAGTGGAAGATGACACACAATGGGGGGTGGGAGAGGTTAGTGTTAGGGTTAGAGTTAGGGTTAGGGAGGTGGGTACAAATGGAGGAAGCAAGGACTGTATAGAGGGAAAAGAGGGGTGGGAGGAGTGGGGGGGAAGGGAAAAAAGTAACAGAATGAATCAAACAACATTACCCTATGTAATTTATGATTACACAAATGGTATGCCTTTACGCCATGTACAAACAGAGAAACAACATGTATCCCATTTGTTTACAATAAAAAAAGAAATACTGAAAGAAAAAAACTAAAAATAAATAAATAAATAAAGTATTATGTAAGATTCAAAGACCTCTCTGAGTATAATGTGTGTGTAGGAAGTCACAATTTTGGTATTAAGTAAGTGTCTGAGGTCACAATGGGATATGATGTGTCAGTGGTAACAATGAAGGAATTATGTAAGTGTCAGAGATGGATTGAGGCCATTCTGTGTCAGAGGCCATAACATGGAATTATATGAGTGTTTGATGTCACACTGAGTGTACTATGTGAGGAACTCATGTGACAGTGAGTGCAATATGTGAAAGACATTTTATAAATGAGAAAATATTTTTTAAATGTCAGAGGCCACAATTAGGAAAAATTTTCAATCTCAGAGATTATTCTGAATAAACATATAAATATATGAGAACATTGTAAGTATATTTGAGACCATCAGATGTGAAAGTGAGTATATTTTGTCAATGGCAGGGGCCTTGTGATATTATGTGATTTTCAAGGTCACAGTGATGATATTTCATGAATTTCAACAATAAGTGAGGATGTTTTGTGAGAGTCAGAGGGCATTATGTGAATATCAAAAGTCGTAGTAGGGTATTATGTGAGTTTGAGATGTCACATTGAGCATAATATGGAGAATGAGAGACCTCAGTGAGGGTATTTGTTGAGTGTCAGAAGTCAGGGAAAATGCTATGTGTTATAGGCCATGGTAAGGTTGTTATGTGAGTGTCAGAGGCCACATTATTTTACTTTTGTTATTGAAAAAAATGTTTATCTTGGAAGATTGACTAGGAAGTTTAAGGCACATAATCATGGATTTTATGGATGCCCAGTACACATCTTTCTTGCCCATGATAATGAGAAAAATGGATGTGGATTAAGAACAGTGAATAGAGCCAAGAAGTACATCAGAAAATGCAATACATTGGGACCAATAGCCCCACATTCCTCCATGAATTGTAAGCTAATGGGAGCCAGGTCTGGTCCTCAGGTCATGATATGAGGAATGGGCCACTTCCCTAACTAAGACCATTTTCCTAAAGACCACTTCCCTTTTAAGCCAATCTTAGACTTGTAATAAATATGCCCAAAGTCCTCCCAGCCATGATGTGCCATGTCCCTCTGTGAGTCACAACTTGAAGTCAGTGTACTCTTGGCTAATTGAGGTTTAATTTTGCATCCATTCCTTCTGGGCACTTAGGGCTAGATGCTGAGTTGACGACTGGCACAGACTCTTGGGCATGTCTGACATGGCCCATAGTCTCCTAGGATTTTCTAGCCAGTGCAAGTATCAGCCTGAACAATACATAATGACAATAAGGGGACTAGGGCTCTAGTTTCATCCTAGTGTTAACAAGCAGCATATCATCATATGACCTTCAACAGTGCTGATGAAGGAACTTCCTTGTTAGGTCCTGCTGAGGGGGTTTAGGCAGCAGGAAGAGAGAGAAAAAAAACTCAGAACTGTACCAGTGGCTGGCAGCATAGTCTGAAAACCTTGAATTATTTTACAATGCTAGAGGATGAGCCAGAATCAAAAGGTTCACTTGTGAATATTCACACTGGATGGTAAAATCCCTGAGGTCAGGGTCACGGTTCAATGACCAGACAACACTGACACATTCCATCCCATGGAAATGTTCATTTCAATTCTAAATATTTAGGATAAAAACCCTCAAGATGACTTGGATTCTGCAGTATCCAGTGCCCTTATTCTTGGCATGGTACCTTCCTTGGGGCATGACAGGTTAGGCACACCTAACATTAGTTCCCAGTGGCAGCTGGGTAGGGTTTGAAGGAGAGAGTTGGGTGTCCCAGGCAGCTCTGAGGCTCTAAGTGAGGACACTGGGTCTAATCATGTCACATATCTCTATATTTCTGCACACCACCCCACAAGTTTACTAGCAACACTATAGTTGAATATGTTGGAGATATTTTGCTCAAAAAGTATATCATTAGATGGCACAGTAGTAATCTCATCATTCATGTAATTTTCTACTTTTTTACATTTGAGTATTTTCTGAGTTACTTAAACCACCATATTTTTAACTATCATTTTTAAGTCTCTGTAAGAGTTGTGGAACAATGTACCAATTGATTCAGCCATATTGCTCCACTTGAATATTAGTTTCCTCTAGTTTTTAGCTAGTATGAAAATAATCTTTAAAATTTAAAGATCTTCCCCAATATAGTAAAACCAGAGAGCACATAGAGGATTTTTGGTTGGGGAAGAAATTCTGTTGTCTCCCATCCCATTCCAATATGACCAGTCTTCCTTGGAATCCTGTTTCCTTGGCACAATTTCAGCCCTTGAATGGTCCAGAGCTTTGCCCTCTTAGTCTGTGTCACATGCCCCTACTCCCTTTCTTTCTGATGCAGTTGTGCTGAATCTTGGATGGTGGGAAGCAGCCTCCCCTCTTGGTTATCCCCCACCAACACTGGGAGAGGACCCAGAGGTAGCCAGATGGAAGCACATTTGTAAAATAGGGCTGTGCAAAAGGTAATCCAGTAGCTGAATGTGAGAGAAAAGGATACAGGCCACTGCCTGACTCCTGAAATACACAATGTCTCCATAGTGCTTTGTAAGGAAGATAAAATTTAGTCCATGTGCAGCATCTGGTTTAAGCAGTCACATAAACCCTTTTTATTCACAGGATTTAAAGTCTTGGAGTCTTCAGGAGGAGGTTGGGGGCTTTTTAGATACTTTTAGGTCATGCAAGCCTCTGATTTCTATCTCTATAGGTTCATTAGAGTCTAGCAAATCATGTGGTTAACCTCCCAGGTGAGAGAATATCATTGTGACTGCATTGTCATATTACAGAAAATAGATTATTCTATTATGAAGGGTTAATAATCAGTCCTTGGATCTAGGGTTCCAAAGTAATTTGTGGTGGCTATATTTTCAGTTGAAAAAATAATAAACATGTGCCAGGAGTCAGGGGACTTTGATTCAATATAGCTGTGCCCCAGCTGGTTGTGCAAGAAGGGGAGGCAAAATTCCTCAGGGCTGGCTTGCTTCTCTGTACACTGAGGATATTTTCCTGCATGCTTTCAAAGGCCCTTTTTCCTTTGGTGACTACTATGTTATTTCATGGAGATTGGTCTCTGGCAGACATTTGAGAAGCAGATGGACAGTAGGAATGTGGGAAAAAATGTGACTGCTCAGCCTAGTACTGCCCGACTTCCTAAGGACACTGTGCAAACCTGGTTTATTCTTCCTAGAGCACTTAACAAGCAATAACCATACAATAATTAAATTGGGAGCTATGATATGACTCAATAGTCAGGAAAAAATTTGCTGGAAAGAACCATGACTCCTGAACTAGATCACATCTAAAATGGTATGTGGTTGGAAACTAAGGATGCAGTGACCAGAACCAGGAACCTGGTTTTGAAGTATGTGAACTTTACCACATTTGGGGTAGGATATCTTCCTGGCCTCCTGGCTGAGGGAAGATGGGACTTCCCTCACCTTGCACTCAGAATAAAATGGAGATTGAAGGAGTGCCTGGATAACTGCTTGTGGCAGAAGAGCACAGGAGTCATTTGTGTTCTGGTGTGACCCAGTAGCTTCTATTCTCCAAGATGAGTCTGAAGACACTGCCTCAGAAGAGTAATTTTGAATGATGCACATATGACTGGTAATTAATTTAGTAGTTCTATGGGATTTTGAAGTCAATTTTTATTTGGGGCAAATGATACTCAATTTTATTGAAAATTGCCATAAGCCACTGAGGTTTGAAATATATTTTGGTAAGTATAAGAGTCAAGGTGACTTAAGAAAAATAAGTAAACAAAAAATAACTCAAGTGCAAAAATTACAAAAGCAATGTGGAAATAAATATGTGTGGAAACAACTAGAAGATGTGAGAAGACAGGAAGTCTTCCAAACTCAACCTCAAACTGACTGGTGTGGGCCCTTCATGAGATGCTATCAGGGAGTCTTCATCCTTTCTGATTCCCCTCTTCCTTTTCAAGGTCTATGATAATTTTTAATACCTCAGGGAGACTATTAGTGAGCTGGCTGACCAAGAATGATTTAAAACACATCTTTGGAGACTGGGTTTGTCTTTATGTTCTGGCTCTACCACTTTCAAGACCAGTGGCCTTGGGAAGGAAGTTTAACATCCTCTGAGTCCTGATCTCCTCATCTCTGAAGTGGGGATGTCTGGATACCTGGGTTCTTCAACAGTGTCATGAACTGACACAGGACTTCCCAGTTCTGTGGTGTAGTCAGCTATTCCCCTGCAGATCATAGGGGAGTGTGGAAAGTGGTGGCAGAGAATGGGATAGCAGTGACTGAGATTGGTGGTCTCTGATGACCTCATGGTTGTGGCATGCCTGGTGACTGAGAATGATTTTGTACAAGGATACAAGATGCTGGACTGCTTCTGTCGCAATGCCCTGCCTGAGGAGGCTCTGTGTAAGAGTTCTATCAACTCTGATCTTGATCTCAGGTTTATAGCTCCTGGGAAGGAAGACATTTTTATGCTAGACAATCACGATATTTCACCAGCTCCACTTCTCCTGTCTGCCCATTTTAGAATAACTTTTAACAATTGATTTTCTTGAGAGCTACACAAAGCTCCTAACATTAAACTTTGCAATTGTGGATTGCAACTGTGGAAAAGGTACTTTGATGTCCTAGTTTCTGTGACTTTTCTGAATGGAGAGAATAATTGTTTCATAGTCATTAACCTGATAATGAGACATATAAATAAGGAATGCTGGTATAACTCTTTAGATCTACATCTCCATCAGAGAGCAGAGCTCCACCTTATCCCAGTGTAATATTCAAGATCTGTGTGAATCTTGATTTCCTAATCCCTTTTAACCCCTCCCTGGAACTGAAATTTTAGTCACACTGGTCACAGCAGGGGAATCTGCCCAGAATATTTTTATCTGTTTCCAGTGTCTGTTTTCTCTTCTTCCAGAAATAACTCCTGATTTACCTGGGATTCTTCCTCTGCATTTCACCCTATGTTGGATAATGTGGGAAGATGGCCAAGTCTAAGAAATCAGAGCATGGAAACCCCCTGAACAAGGAAACACAGCCTGCCAAATTGGCTTGAACTGGTCCAGACAGACTCATTCCGAGGCCCACAAATGGCTGTTAGGAGATGAGCATGGAAAGCTTACTGCCATCTTGTAGATACAGAGGAGGCCAGAAAATGGGATGAAAAGTAAGGGATGAAAAGTAAGAGATAAAAGGACAAGAAAAAAAAAAAGACATCACTGAAACCAACTGTGCCTGCAATCAGAATACCCCCAGCAATATCACTTGTAAAAGAAAACACTAGCCCCACCTTTGTCTATATTAGTTTTAGTTGATTTTCTTTTACTTGAAAACAAGAGTGCTTACCTACTGTTTTTCTCAATTCCCTTTTATTTGTAGTAATAAAGGGACAAGAGAATGGTAACAAGAAAGAACAGAAGATTAACTATGCAAAAAATCCACTTACCTAAGTAATCAATAGGTAAGTGAATTAAACAGACACTTCTCAAAAGAAGAAATACAAATGGCAAATAATATAAATGGAAATATGTTCAACATCATTACTAATTAGGAAAATGTAAATCAAAACTACACTGATATTTCATCTCACATCCATCAGAATGGCATTCATCAAGCGCACAAATAATAGATCCTGGAGAGGATATAGTGAAAAAGGAACACTTTACACTATTTATGGGATTGAAATTTGGTGTAACTATTATGGAAATCAGTATGGAGGCACCTCAAAAGAATAGGCATGGGACGACCATTTGACCCAACTATACCACTCTTTGGTATTTATCTTGAAGAATTAAAGTCATCTTATTACAGGGATACATACTTATGCCATATTTATAGGAGCATAATTCACAATTGCTAAATTATGTTATTGGCCTAGTTGTCCATCAAGTGATGAATGGATAAAGAAAATGTGGTACAGATACACAATTAATTTTTATTCAACCATAAAGAAAATAAAATTGTGTCATTTGCAGGAAAATGCATGGAACTAGAGACAAGCATGTTAAGTGAAATAAATCAAAGTGAAAAGGTTAAGAGTTATATGTATTCCTAGGGAAGTAGAGAGGGAAAAAAAGGAAAACAAAGCTGGGAGTGGATCTTCAAAACATCAAAGGGAGATCACTAAAGGAAAGGGACCAAGGGGAGGGACCAAGTGGGGAGGAAGAGGGGAAGTAATGGGGAATCATATTGGTTAAATAATATTGTTTGGTTGTGTGCATGTACAAATATGTAACAAATCTTAGCATTATGTACAAATAAATTGCACAAATAAAATTGTGGGGAAAAGAAATTAAATCCATACAAACCTTGAGAATGGCCTAATTCTGGCCATGTTTTGGAGTGCATCTTTCAAGAGTCCTAGAGACTTGTTCTGCTTTCATATGCCCTTCCCTATGCAAAGAAGGTTAAAATTTACATTGTTCTAGTGACTTGTATGAAGAAGAATATAATCCAGGACATATTACATTCTTTTATTTTTCCTTAGATTTCATAGTAAAACATTTCTCTGGGATGAAGGCACTGTGCCTACTGTGTCCAATGAATAAATGGACTCTGAAAGAGTTTGATTTTTTTTCTGAATTATATGTAGCATTTTCTCAGTAGGCAAGTTTGTAAACAACTATTTGTTCTATTTGCAAACAATCATATTTCAATAGATCTACAATGCATATTACGAACTATCTCAACTGAGGAATCTACTGTGTTGAGGAGAAAGTCAGTCCTGGTGTTTAACTCTATATTATACAATCTTCCTTTGAGTTTTCCTGAATAGCTGGAAAAGCCAGAAAGCTTGACAATGTAGCTGAAACAAGATCAATGCAGATCTTGAGAACTCTTTTAAATATTTAGTGCTTACAGGACTGGTGACTTCTGGGAAACTGATGCAGTGCAAAGACCCACCTTCAAATCCCAATTCTTGTAATCAAATTAGAAAGATTTCAGCCATGTCACTCAAAGTAACAGACATGAGTTTATTGAAGTGATAGTACAAGGGAAAGGGGACACTCTCAAGATAGAGTGGATTCTCACAGAGAGGAGAGAGTATTCCTCTCCTGCACTCTAATTTTATTGGAGGATCTCAGGGAAGTTTCAAGAGAGTCCTTCCCAGATCTGATTTTGACTTTTGACTGAAAGTTGGATGACATCAGACTGTCATATCCCCACTGCCAATGACAAGTCTAAGTCACCTTGGCCGATGCTGTTTCTAATTGGATTCTTAAAAACAATTTCTTATAGATTATCTTTATCACTCTGAGTTTCAAGACCTGGTCTTTGGAAAGGGTCACAAAAGTCTCCCTCTTCAGAATAACTTGAGTCCCTCTTATCAACATTATTTTAGGCCTTCATTTTTCCTGCTAAATATAGGTAATTTATCTGAGCAATGTGCCATAACGTATTCACTTAGGCCAGGCAGGGATGCAGATAAATTGCTTCTTGGGAAAGAAAGTAATGTAGGGGTCATCACAGTGGGCCCATTCTATAAAATAATTATCTAAATAGAGTGAGGTCCTCACCACTGAAATCTGTCTATCCCTTATTCATATGGGAAATCAGGATTGGGTCCCAGGTGTTGAAGATTGACACCTGAGTGAGCCAAGGCATGCATAGAAAATAAGTTTTATTTAAAAGAAATAACAGAGCTAGTAGACTCCTCAAGAGAAAAGCTGGAACCCAGAGCTGGTGCTCCTGGGTGTGGGAATATTTTGCTTTTTGATAGACTCCACCTCCTTTAATTCATGTGGATGTTCCCAAAGACAGAAAAGAGTAACCTCAGGGCATAATTACTTGTGTTGGAACTTGTGATCCTTCTAACTTGGAGGTATTAGCTATCAGTTGATCTTGAGCTTGCAAGTGCTATCCAGAGGGTAGCTATTAGCAACTCATTTTCTTTTCTTTGATAAACATTTAAAGTTTCTTTGCTCCTGTCCTTTAGCAGCTCAGCCTAAGTCACAATATGGTTCAGGATGTGTTCTCAACAGTGGGCCCCCAACCATCATCTGTTTCACCAGAGAAATTGATAGCAATGCAGATTCTCAGGTCACACCCCAGACCTCCAATATCTGACTCAGGGTGGCTCAGGAATCCTAATTTTCATGATCCCTCCGGGTGCACACTTGGGGCTAAATACCTATGCTTTGTTTTGTCTCTACTCCAAGAAACAGGATTTTTTCACAACTTTACAAAAGACTTTTTATGATAATCACACTCACTGACCCCTGGCAGGCAGCCATCAAGTATTAGCCAGTTACAACCAAGATGTACAGACCCTGAGATACAAGGGGCTAGGCTCATTGCTCCTTAGTTCCCAGGAGTCCAGGGAATATTGTTCCAGTGTTCCCTTTAAGACATTCAGCTCTCAGTTTAACTATTTCCTGTCTTCTACTACTTTTGGTGTTGGTCTGTTCTTCTTTTTCTAGGGCTTTGAGCTGTAGTGTTAGGTCATTTATTTCTTGAGTTTTACTTCTTTTATTAAATGTGCTCCATGAAATAAATCTTCCTCTAAGTACCGCTTTCATAGTGTCCCAGAGATTTTTGATATGATGTTTCTTTGTTCTCGTTTACCTCTAAGAATTTTTTAATTTCCTTCCTAATATCTTCTGTTATCCATTCATCATATAGTAGCATATTGTTTAATCTACAGGTGTTGGAGTAGTTTCTGTTTTTTACTCTTTCATTAATTTGTAACTTCAATCCATTATGATCTGATAGAATACAAGGTAGTGTCTCTATCTTCTTGTATTTGCTGACATTAGCTTTGTGGCATAATATATGGTCTATTTTAGAGAAGGATCCATGTGCTGCTGAGAAGAAAGTGTATTCGCTTTTGGTTGGATGGTATATTCTATAAATGTCTGTTAAGTTCTAAATTATTGATTGTGTTATTGAGATCTATGGTTTCTTTGTTCAATTTTTGTTTGGAAGATCTGTCCAGTGGTGAGAGAGGCATGTTAAATCACCTAGTATTATTGTGTTATGGTCTATTTGTTTTCTGAAATTGAGAAGGATTTGTTTAACATACATGGATGAGCCACTGTTTGGGGCATAGATGTTTATGATTGTTATATCTTGCTGATTTATGCTTCCCTTAAGCAGTATGAAATGTCCTTCTTTATCCCTTCTAACTAACATTGGCTTGAAGTCCACATTATCTGAAATGAGGATGGATACTCCAGCCTTTTTGCTGAGCCCATGTGCATGGTATGTTTTTCCCCATCCTTTCACCTTTAGTCTATGGGTATCTCTTTCTATGAGGTGAGTCTCTTGCAGGCAACATATTGTTGGATCTTTCTTTTTAATCCAATCTGCCAGTCTATGTCTTTTGATTGATGAGTTCAGGCCATTAACATTCAGGGTTATTATTGAGATATGATTTGAAGAGAAGATGAGAGAAAACCCAAATCACTAAAATTCGGAATGAACAAGGAAATATCACAACAGACACGACCGAAATACAAAACATAATTAGAAGCTATTTTGAAAACCTATACTCCAACAAAATAGAAAATTTCGAAGACATCAACAGGTTTCTAGAGACATATGAATTGCCTAAACTGAACGAGGAGGACATACACAATTTAAATAGACCAATTTCAAGTAATGAAATAGAAGAAGTCATCAAAAGCCTTACCAACAAAGAAAAGTCCAGGACCAGATGGGTTCTCAGCCGAGTTCTACAAAACTTTTAAAGAAGAACTCATTCCAATACTTCTCAAAGTATTCCAGAAAATAGAAGAGGAGGGAACTCTCCCAACTCATTCTATGAAGCCAATATTACCCTGATTCCTAAACCAGACAGAGACACATCGAGGAAAGAAAATTTCAGACCAATATTCTTAATGAACATCGACGCAAAAATTCTAAACAAAATTTTAGCAAATCGCATACAAAAACATTAAAAAGATAAGTGCACCATGATCAAGTGGGTTTCATCCCAGGGATGCAAGGTTGGTTCAACATCAGGAAATCAATAAATGTAATTCACCATATCAATAGACTTAAAGTCAAGAATCACATGATTATTTCGATAGATGCAGAAAAAGCATTTGATAAAATACAGCACCCCTTCATGCTCAAAACACTAGAAAAAATAGGGATAGTGGGAACATTCCTTAACATTGTAAAGGCCATCTACGCTAAACCCATGGCTAATATCATTCTAAATGGTGAAAAACTGAAAGCATTCCCTCTAAAAACTGGAACAAGGCAGGGATGCCCTCTTTCACCACTTCTTTTCAATATCGTCCTTGAAACTCTAGCCAGAGCAATTAGACAGACCAAAGAAATTAAAGGGATACGAATAGGAAAAGAAGAACTCAAACTATCCCTATTTGCTGATGATATGATGGTATACTTAGAGGAACCAGGAAATTCCACCAGAAAACTTTTAGATCTCATAAGTGAATTCAGTAAAGTAGCGGGATATAAGATCAATGCACATAAATCGAAGGCATTTTATATATAAGCGATGAATCTTCAGAAAGAGAAATTAGGAAAACTACCCGATTCACAATAGCTTCAAAAAAATAAAGTATTTGGGAATCAATCTCACAAAAGAGGTGAAAGACCTCTACAATGAGAACTACAGAACACTAAAGAAAGAAATTCAAGAAAACCTTAGAAGATGGAAAGATCTCCCATGTTCTTGGATAGGAAGAATTAATATTGTCAAAATGGCCATACTACCAAAAGTGCTATACAGATTCAATGCAATTCCAATTAAAATCCCAATGATGTACCTTGCAGAAATAGAGCAAGCAATTATGAAATTCATCTGGAAGAATAAAATACCCAGAATAGCTAAAGCAATCCTTGGCAGAAAGAGTGAAGCAGGGGGTATAGCAATACCAGATCTTCAACTCTACTACAAAGCAATAGTAACAAAAACGGCATGGTATTGGTACCAAAATAGAAAGGTGGATCAATGGTACAGAATGGAGGACACGGATACAGACCCAAATAAATACAATTTTCTCGTACTAGACAAAGGGGCCAAAAATATGCAATGGAGAAAAGATAGCCTCTTCAATCAATTGTGCTGGGAGAATTGGAAATCCATATGCAACAGAATGAAACTAAACCCATATCTCTCACCATGCATGAAACTAAACTCAAAATGGATTAAGGATCTCGGAATCAGACCAGAGACCTTGCATCTTATAGAAGAAAAAGTAGGTCCAGAGCTTCAACATGTCGGCTTAGGACCAGACTTCCTCAACAGGACTCCCATAGCACAAGAAATAAAAGCAAGAATTAATAACTGGGATAGATTCAAACTAAAAAGCTTTCTCTCAGCAAAGGAAACTATCAGCAATGCGAAGAAAGAGCCTACAGAGTGGAGAAAATCTTTGCCAATCATACTTCAGATAGAGCACTAATCTCCAGAATCTATAAAGAACTCAAAAAACTCTACACCAAGAATGTAAATAATCCAATTGACAAATGGCTAAGGAATGAATAGACACTTCACAGAAGAAGATATACAAGCAATCAACAAACATATGGAAAAATGTTCAACATCTCTAGTAATAAGAGAAATGCAAATCAAAACCACCCTAAGATTCCATCTCACCCCCAATTAGAATGGCGATTATCAAGAATACAAGCAACAACAGGTGTTGGCGAGGATGTGGGGAGAAAGGTACACTACTTACATTGCTGGTGGGGCTGCAAATTAGTGCAGCCACTCTGGAAAGCAGTGTGGAGATTCCTTAGAAAACTTGGAATGGAACCACCATTTGACCCAGCTATCCCACTCCTTGGCCTATACCCAAAGGACTTAAAATCAGCATATTACAGAGATACAGCCACATCAATGTTCATAGCTGCTCAATTCACAATAGCCAGATTGTGGAACCAACCTAGATGTCCTTCAATTGATGAATGGATAAAGAAACTGTGGTATATATACAATGGAATATTACTCAGCCATAAAGAACGGATAAAATTATGGCATTTGCAGGCAAATGGAGGAAACTGGAGAATATCATGCTAAGTGAGATAAGCCAATCTCAAAAAACCAAAGGAAGAATGATATCGCTAATAAGTGGATGATGACACATAATGGGGGTGGGAAGGGTTAGTGTTGGGGTTGGAGTTGGGTTTAGGGAGGGGGCAGGAATGGAGGAAGGAAGGACTGTATAGATGGAGGGGAACGGTGGGAGGGGAGTGGGGGAAGGGAAAAAATGGCAGAATGAATCAAACAACATTACCCTATGTAAATTTATGATTACACAAATGGTATGCCTTTACGCCATGTACAGACAGAGAAAAAACATGTATCCCATTTGTTTACAATAAAAAAAAAAAGACATTCAAACACAGGTAAGCCTAATAGTCAATACACTGTAATGTTTTGACTTTTACTTCACCTAAGTGGAAACTAAACAACAATTTGTTGTTTAGTAAGTTCTGGAAATCATGTCACTGCTCTGTGACCACTATTGAGAGACTAGTTTGGGAGGATCACGTTTTTTGTTTTTTATATATGGAAGTTCCTGGGTCATAGTCACAGATTCCCCAGTTGCCCCTCATGACAGTGGGAATGACTTACCTACTGGCACCCAGGGGGCACTCTGCGTCACGTCTCCCTGCTTCTCTGGGTCCCCATCATAGTCCTGAAGTGTCACTGTGCTGAGGTCGATTGTAGTGAGGTGTCCAGGAAGTGATACACATCCAGGGTCTTTAACTAGAGGGAGCAATGGCCATGATACTGTGGCAGGAAGTCATTTAGAATTTTACAGACTTCCTACCTGTGCAAAGTAAGCTGATTATCTTCCCACAATCCTGAGTCCTGAGAGGTGGCAGAACTCTGGACACAGGCCCTAATACCAATGGGCAGAGGAGAGCTCATAAAGTGGCAACAGACCATTTTCTTCTCAAAGGAAGTCTAATCATTTTGTAAAAGAAAAAGTATCTGCCTTTTGATGCTTTAAAGTGTCCACTGGGAAGGTAACTGAGGAGGTGGGAAGAGAACTAGCATGTGAATCTTGGGTTCAAGTCAGGCTTCACTCCTGACTATGGAGGGCTTTTGTCTGCTCCTGTGCCTCTTCTGTGACCCAACTTTGCTGCCATGACAAGAGTGTGTGTGCAACGGGAATCATATTTGCACACTTACTCTTCTGAGTTACAGCTTCCTTTCTATCTTCTCACCCCTGGCAGCCCTTCATATTCCCTGCATTAAGATGGAAGGACCTAACAGAAGGATGGACAGGGCTGGGCACACACCCTTAGGAGCTTTGTAGGTTTGGCATTGCTGTAAGTGTATCTTGGGTTTGTTTTTATCAGGTATGGTAAGACTCATAGAACAAGATTTGACTCTCAAAGATGGCTACATCTTCCTACAAAGAGTTGTTCAGGGCCATGTGGGAAGTATTGAAGGGTTACAGAAAATAATATTCCTATAAGACAGCTCCCTGAGAAAATGGAGGGTCTGTGTGGCTTGGAAAGAGGGAGAGGAAATTGGTCAAACTTTAAACCTCTCCCAGTGCATTCTTTCCTAATAACAATGGACCCTGAGGTAAAGGGTGAACATGGAATACTGGGTCCTAAATCTTGACCTTGTCCCATGGCAAATAAGTCCTAAATAACAATGGACAAGATTTGAATACTCATTCCTCAGGATCCAGACTCTTATCCCCCAAGACAACAGCGAGTTTGACTTTTTACAACTACCCTCCTAAACTAAAGTTTTAACCTGTAAAACTTGCCCCTGATGGTCAAAACTCCAAGTACACAGTTTACAATTACATCACTGTACCCTATAAAACCAAAATCCCATCTGTAGGTGATGACCATTTTCCCATCCGGAAAGTGGACCCCCACAGTGCCCAAGTCCGTGAAAGAATAAAGCCTTCTCTAAATCTGCTGAGGTCTGCTTCTTTTCTTTGTGTGCTTACAATAAGTACCCTTTCTTTAAAGCCTTCTGCTTTTCTTACTATTGGTAGGGCCCTCACAAGTGTACATCTTAAGTTATAGTGAAAAAAAAAAAAGTACATTGCTTTTCATTTGAGTTGTCCATGTAGGTCGGTTCAGGCTATACTCTCCTGCCAGGTGTTTTAAGATCAAGCTGTTCCAACCTGACCTTGTTCATATCTATTCTAATTAATGAGCCGAGATTACTCAGTGATCACACTTGAGGATGCATGTGAAGCCTCCTGACTTCTTTACCTTTTCTCTATGAGTGATGCCATGTACCAGAATGGATCAGGTCAGTGTCTTAATGAGCAAATGTGGCTTCTCTTGGAAGTATCAGGGACATTTCTGTCTCTAATGACCCTATTCTTTGCAGAAGGTGCACCATGAGCCTGGATTTCTCTTCTCTAAAGACCTCTTGATCTTTCCTGATTGGCAGATCAGGTGACTCATCAGAATTTCAGGGTCCTTAGAGGAGTCCTCCTATCATTCTCTGGATACTTGCTGATTTTAGAGCACAAGGGTCAAATATGGGCTGCTTTTTCCTTGCTCCTTTTACTTCCTTGATTTTGGTCTCCAAGTTTTTTGGTTTTAAACATCCAGCAAGGCAGTTTCACAAGTCTTAAGGAGGGAGTAACAGGTTATAACTTCAATATTTCTAATTCTGTAGTCATTACCCCTTCTTCTTTAATTGAGGTCAGTATTAGAAGTGGAAGTATTACATCCAGGTCTGTCCTCTGTAGATGATTAGCCATTATTTCAAATTAGCTCAAGTTGTTATATTAGAAGATACACTTCTGTAAAGTACTAACATGTATCAATTAAAGTTTACAAGAAAATACAAAATGAAATTAACAATAGCAAAAATGCATTCAGTTTGTATAATAGCTATGGTCCAAGAAACACAACTTTTTTATAATCCTAAACCTTAGTTATATCTCCTGATTATTTTGAGACCTCAGTAATCTTTACAACAAAAATTGATTTTTTGATCACAACTTTTAAATGAGCATAAATCTAACTTCTTTGGGAGCCATTGTAACATGGAGTAAGGTGGGAGGCAGAGCCTTATCTCAGGTTAGGTTGGGTGCTCCCTTGCCCTTTATATTGCAGTTATTTCTTTACCTCTCATCTTTCAACCTAGACTGTCAGTCTGTGAACATACTAGCTAGTTATTTGTCCATTAGTTGGCCTGCGTGTCTTTTTCTCAGTCATTTGTCTGTTGTTAGCCCTCAAAATTTCAATATTTAGGAAGCTCCTGTGCCTTTCTCTCTCTTTTCTTTCTTTCCCAGCCCCAAGTGGATGCTCTGGCTGTTCACCTAATAAAATCTCTGGTGTGATTTTCCCGTGTCTGGAGTGCTTTCTGGGTGCTGGCATTGGACCACAACTCAGAGCAGGCACCCCAGAGTGCTTGCTTACCTGGATACAAGGTTCTGAGTTTCTTGGGACCCGAACTGAGCCACATTTTTCTTACACTCTTCACAAATAACAATACAGCATTACATCTGAAACATGAATCAAAGAAAAGCCAAGAGATTTTTGACACTTTTTTCTTGGGAAGTGGCACAATGTTTGCATGCTTTACAATATCCACATTTAAATAGATCAGGCTTTCATTATCTTCTAAAAGTACATTTTAATTTTTACCCCAGTGTAAAAAGTAACATAAAATTTTACACACATCTTATTCAAAACAGTTTCAGTTACACAATATTAAATGATATAAACTTCCAATTTAATTTTTTTATTCCTATATGATGTAAAATTACCAATATAGACAATGTCAGTTTGGAGAACACCAGCTTGGTAAAGTGCTCTACCTAGCTTTATATTTATAATTTGTATCTTACAAGAACAAGACTATACTTAATATACAAAGAAATAATAGTGTCACCATTATACAGATATTCTTATACTAACTAGGTTTAATTTTCAAAGTAAAATTCAGAATCCACAAATATTTACAGACTTGCAGAGTTTAGAGGTACTAATAAAAATAAATGAAAGCCTTAAATCTCTTATATATTTAGGAAAGTGTTAGTAATTCAAATAAACCCAGTGAAAGCAGAAAGATACAGGTAAGTTTTCCAAATGGCAGTGTGGCCCTATGCCAGATGTAAGGTATAAAAGATAACAGTTACTGGTTAATCTACATGAACTTTCATTTTTAAACTTTTATAGAATATTTAGGTAAGGCTCAGAAAAACATTTAATTTCAGATATATACATATTTCTAGTCAGGTATATTTCAGTTATTCATAAAAATAAAGCCTGGCCAAGATCTTAAATCATCTGTTTCTCTAACAAAGAAAAATCCTAAAAGCAATTGACATCACGTTTTTAATATTTTATAGCTGTCAAGTCTTGTACAAATTGGTATTCATCAGTGTGAGTTTTTTAACAGGCAGAAGAGGCATAGTAGGATATCTGGTAAAGCAGATTTAATTGTACAATTTAAAAACTGTACAGAATAGACTGAGTGCCCCTTCTTTTATTATTATTATTATTATATTTTCACATACAGCATTTTGATTCATTGTACACAAATGGGGCACATCTTTTTGTTTCTATGGTTGTGCACAATGTAGATTTATACCCTTTGCATCATCATACATGTACATAGGGTAATGATGTCAGTCTCATCCCACCATTTTAAATACCCCTCCCTCATTTCCCTGTATGTAATCTAAAGTTCCTCCATTCTTCTCTCACCCCCCCATCCCACAACCCCCATTATGTATCATCATCCACTTATCAGGGAAAACCTTCTGCCTTTGGTTTTTTTGGGATTGGCTTGTTTCACTTAACATGATGTTCTCCAATATTATCCATTTATCTGCAAATGTCATATTATTATTCTTTATGGCTGGATAATATTCCAATGTGTGGTTTATATACTACAGTTCACTTATCCATTCTTCTGTTGAAGGGCAGATAGTTTGGTTCCACAATCTAGCTATTGTAAATTGAACTGCTATTTTTTTTCCCCTGGGGCAAGTTATTTCCTCCTAAACTAACCTAAGGTAAGATATAATTGACCACTTTTTCCTAGGGTCATTTTTCCTTAAATGGCCTTTCTCACTTCTAGTAGTCCTCCAGCAGAGCCTGTTCTGTTTTCTTTTCCTGGAAGAAACTTGCACTTGAAGTTTTAAATTTTGGTGTAAGTATGTTATCTATACATTTAATTTACACAACATATTTTATCCCAGCAAAGGAATCAGACAGTTTGGCATATTCAAAATCTGTGCCTTAAATCTTTTTTTTTTTTCCAGTATGCACTCAAGTGGTTGTAACACATGTTATTGCTTGACCAGTCTCCCTTAACGTCATCATAATGCTATCAACTTTAAGTGAGTTCCCAATTGTTAATTGTACCCAGACACTCTCTCTTTACATACTTTTGTATATGAAAGCACTGTCTAGGGAAGGTCACAGAAATTATTAGGACCTCTTTCTTCAGAAATTAGCAGGGACAAAAAACAGGTGTTTAAAATCATGGGAACTCAGGGGGGGGTCTTTGTATTTTAGCTCTGTGGCAAGAGGGAAGGCCTGCACCAAGAAGTTTTCCTTGACCAAATAGGGAAGATCTTAATAAGAGGAGACAATTTATCCTCAAATTATAATTTAATAATATTAGAACCCATTGTTTCATTTCTCATGGTTGGCAGCTTTCATCTTCCATCCCCATTAAAGTAGGTTAGTTAATCATCAATGAGTATAATGAACCCCAGATAGGTTTTTTTTCAAATGTAAAGGCAACCCTGTGAGGTTAAGCATTCCTGTCCACTCCTTTGTTCCAAAGTGGCAGGAAAATGAAAATGGGGGTGGACTCAAATAGAAGTTACAAAAATTTAGAGTTAAGAACTAAAAGCACAAAGCCAAATAAAAAGTTATGGGCCAAGTCAACAGCCTTGGTACCTTCCCAAAAAATGTACAGAATAGATTCCAGCAATTAGCCTTAACACTTTTAATATTTATTGAGCATGTACTCTGATAAATGATTTTGTCCAAAGCCTAAGTTTCTGAACTAGTATACTCAAGTGGAAAAGCTTTTCAACTCTTTTTCCCTCACATCACAGGGAGATCCATCTCTTTTTTTTTCTTTCATTCAAAACTAATTTTATTTCTTTTATTTTTGTCCTCTGCCACCATCCATGGATTTTATTCTTTGAATCCAAGAGAAAACAACCTCAATAAAAAATCAGTGGGGCCTATAGCTCATATAGATTTATTCATCTGCAGAAGCTGTGAACTGAGCCCTGTTCTCAATCTCTGGTCTTATTCTCATGTGCAAAGAGTGGCTGGAAAGTAGGGTAGAGGCCACCTCCTCCTTGCCTATTTCTCTATAGACCAGGCAGCTTTCCTTGGATTTTCTTTTTTCTCCTTTATATCAGGGCTGTGTCCCTGACAAACAGCAATATGATTTGCAGCTGCCTGGGGCAAGACTGAGAAGTAGTACTCAGACCATTAGCACTGGTTTGGAAAGAAAAATAAATAAATCCTACTTTGTTGTCCTGCTATACTCACACATTAGAGGGAGCACCTTTTTGCATCCAACTTAGTTTTTGCCCTGTTAAGATTATTACATAATTGCATACATGCCTGCACACACAGAATCTTTTGCTTATTTTATCTCTGACAGACCAAGTCCCAAGTGCTAGATTGCACAATAATTCAGAAAACCATTCAAAGACCAGAGTGTTACAGTAAAACATCTTTTTCTTAGACAGGTTTATACCTATAGGTGGCCCATTCAGCCAAGATCTTTCCCAAGAAACAGTCTATAGGATCAACACAGTATTTCCCATGTATTTAGGGGCCAGAAGCAAATGCAAACAAAAGACCTAGAAACAGACAGAGGGGATACCCAAACCATGGCCAACAGAGGGGAACCTTTAAAACAGAGTAGATGAGGGAAATTCTCCAAAGTTCCCAAATACCACTTAATCATGACTTCTACACCAGTGGAACCACAGAAGTCCCCACAAAAAGAGACTAGACATTCCCACAAAGGGGAACCAGATGTGTAGGATCAACTTGGTGTGCACACAGAGTGAGCTTACCAAATGGCCAAGGTGTCCCAATATTACTGCATTCAGTTTCCTTTTTCTCAAAGTAGACCAAGATGGAGCAATCCTTAAAATGCAGAAAAGGAAGGTAGGTGTTTTGTGAAGCAAAGGGGTCTTTGGTAGCTGCTGGGAATCCCTCAGCCACTCCCTTTACTTACAGAAGTAACTCCTCTGGTTCAACCCCAGGCACACTCTCCCATCTGTTAACTTTCCAGTAGTCAGCTCTCAAAAAGTTTGCCATACATCTTCATTCAGCATGGAAGTGCAGTTGCTTGCAGTGCCAGACTTTCCCAAGATAACCAGAGTAGGGGGCTGCTCTCAGGTCCCTCAGTAGGGGAACAAAGTTGTAACCTAATTCTCTGTCCTTGTCCCCAATGCCAATTAAATAACAAGGATATGATTTGGAGAAAAAGAAAAAAAATGTTTATTGCTTTGATATCAAAAGAGAAACAGAGGGGCTCCTATCACAAAGGATGTGATTCTCTCCATCAGGAGGAACAAGAGCATTTTAAAGAAACTCTTCAAAGGCTACATTCCAGGTAAGCCCTGACAGGGGGTCCCAGGGCACAATGATGGTGTGTTAACATTTACTTGTTAATTTGGAAGATGTTCATTTCCCAGATTCTCTGGCAGATATCGCCTTCCTGTGGAGCACAGAAAACTCAATGTAATTTGTTCCCCACTCCCAGGTTAGGAAGGGGGAGAGGGAGAAGTGGAAAAGGAAAACAGCCCCCTTAAAAAAAAAAAAAACCTCAGAGCTATATTCAAAAGGTGAAGTGGCCCACTTTCAGAGTTAAACCCACCTCCTATGCATCAGGGGTACTGTGTTTGAACCTAAGACTGTCTGAGGCAGTGGGCAGACAAATTGATGAAATTTGAGTTCATAGAAAAGCAACCCTCCTGCCCTGAGATGGCTAAAACAAACCCACAAGTCATTCATTGCCCTTGAAAATGAAGCTGGGGCCATCATTATCATCTGGAAGCTAGGAGTGAACTTTCTGTAAAATATATACCAGCATCATTGTGACCTTTTCTGTCTTTGGTTCTATCTGCACTGTACTGGTACATGCTTCTGGTGCTCTCTGAACTATTCCTAGGGATTTTTTTTTTATGCACAAAGTATCAGTATTGAGGAGAAATCTTTATGAAGAAGTTCTCAGAAATCAGGAAAATTCAGAAGTTATGGAGACATGTAAAGATGTAAAACAGTCCTCAATTTGTACCTACATGTCATCCCTTACTAGCTCTATAATCTAAAGCAAGTTTTTGATCTCATCTATCTTGGATTTCCTCTTCTTCAAGCAGGATTTGCAGGAATATTAAAGAGCCTAGTAAAGAACTTAGTACTTTATAGCATTATGGTGAACATTCAGTAACTATGGCTATTATCATATTAAAATTATTTACAAATGATGTAATTGTTCTGGCTTAAACACAACAAAAAGTGAGTCTGACTGTTGCAAAGACAGTCTTGTGGAGCATGGGAGAACAAGAACTAAAATTGAAGACATTATTTCAAATTTTAAAAAATCTAAAACCAGCCACAGAAACCTGGAGGAGTTTTCTCCAGGTGCTGGGGCTGCCCATGATGGCATGACCATGGACACCACTGCTGCTGCTTGCAGGTCTTCTCTGGGGCTTGGGGTGCAGCTGCCACAGATGCCTGGAGGTCTTTTCCCTGGTGCCACTGCTGCAGGCAACTGTGCCACAGTTGCCCCTGATGCCCCTGCTGCAGGTTCCCAGAGGTCTTTTTCCAGGCTCTGCTGCTGCTCTTGATTCTGTTGCAGTCAGTGTCACCTGGAGGTCAGCTGCCCTTGATGATGCCTCGGATCCTCCACTGCCAACTACACTGCTGCTGCTGCTGCCACTGACACAAAAGCTGTTACTGCTCCCAGAAGGTCACCTAGAGTTCTCCTCTCTGGCTGCTGCTGTAATTGCAGCCAGAGTCACAGCTACCACTGCTGCCACAGTCCCTCCACCTGTTGCCAACACCAACAATGACTGCAACTTCTACTGACCACTGACTGCTACAATTGACTTATGCTACTACCACTTTCATCACTGCCCAGAGGTCCACTGACAGGGAGACTCCAGGTTTGGTTGCATGTGGTCACATCCATTTTAAGATGCTGACCAGAGCCTGGGGTTAGTTTGGGGTGCCAGTGGGTTTGGTGCCATTGCCATTTTGGGGCACATCATCACCTTTCTGGGGACACTGGCCAGGACCTGGAGGTCCTGGGTGCATACAGGTTTGGCTTCAAGTGGGGTCTTCCTCCTGGGAGTGTGGGTTGCTCCTGTCTAGATATGGCATCTCAGGGTTACTCATCCCTGGTTGTCATCCTCCAAACTCCAGTGGCATTGTGATCCTGGGATTGCAATGTGGCCAAACCCCGGATATCTGAGGCCCAGAGTGGTGAAATAGTGACTGGGTCTTCCAGAGCCTGTCTGGGCCAGGCAGTCTGTAGGGAATTCAGAGACAGGACTTAGAAGCTTTTGGATGCTGGCAGAGAGAGTTGTTCAATTTTCCATTGAGATTCATGTTATTATTTTTTTCTTCTCTGATCTCTCGCTCCACCATATTTGCAGCAGGGTGTTTTTTGTGCATCAGTTTGTAGAAGATGATAATATACACATGGTGTTTTGCAGTTCTGCTATATATTTTGTATATTCTTATATTTTTAATTTTTCTTTCTCAATAAATATTCTTCCTCTTGTTTGTCTGTCTTCCTAAATTCCCTTTCTACCTTTTCTCCACATAACAACCAATCTCTGTTAGTTCCTCTCTTTGTGTATTTTTTGCTCCTGGCTTCTCTCTTTCTCCCTCATGAACACCACATCCTGCACTGTTTCTTTATGCCTTTGTCCACTATTTGAGATTGTAAATCTGTATAGCAAATTTTCTGTTTTTATTGTGGACAGTGGTTAAACTCATCACTGTTGTTTGTAGCTACAGGGCAGTGGACACCTTGCTGGGAGATATTAGATTTGAGGCTCCATATTGTTTGCACTGTGTGATGTTGATATTGGTCTACTTCTTAAAGGTGGGATACTAGAAATATTTAGTGAAAATAAAGTTCTACAAGGTAGAATATGTATTGTCTTAGATCCATACAACTAGATGAAAAAACACACAAGGAACATGAGAAAACAAGGGAACAAAATGCCACAAACAAACCAAGATGTCCCAATTAGAGAAGCCACAAACAACACAATAGAAGAAATGTCCAAGAAAAAGTATAGAAAGTACATGGTTAATCTGGATCTGTGAAGTAAAGGATGGTATAAATGGTGAAATCAAAAAGAGAAATACAGGAAGTGAAAGATCACTTCAATAAAGGGCTAGAGATTGTGAAAGAAAACAAGCATAAATTCTCAAATGAAGGAATCAATAAATCAAGTTATAAACTTAATGAAAAACATCACCAACAGACTAGTCCATTTGGAAGAGAGAACTTCAGACAATGAAGATAAAATATTTAATATTGAAAATAAAGTTGACCATGCAGAGATGGTAAGAATCCATGAACAGAACTTCCAGGAACTATGGGACAAATTGATGAGAACAAATTTAAGAGTTATTGGGATAGAAGAAGGAGCAGAGATACAAACAAAAGGAATGCACAATCTTTTTGATGACATAATATCAGAAAATTTCCCAAACCTGAAGAATGAAATGGAAAATCAAATATAGGAGGCTTACAGGACCCAAAATATACAAAACTAGAGCAGACCCACACTAAGACACATTGAAGTGAAAATGACTAAACTACAGAATAAGGATGAGATATTAAAGACTGTGTGAGAAAAAAGTAAATTATGTATAAACCAATTCAGATCTCAACTGATTTCTCAATCCAGACCCTCAAAACTATGAGGTCATAGAACAACAAATTTAAAGCTCTGAAATAAAATGGATGCCAACCAAGAATTTTATATTCAACAAAATTAACTTTCAGATTAAAGATGAAATAAAAATCTTTTTAGATAAACAAAAGTTTAAAAAATAAGAATTAGAAATTCTGTACTACAGAATATTGTCAGCAAAATATTCCATGAGGATGAAGTGAAAAATAAAAGTAAAAACCAGCAAAGGGAGGAACTACACTAAATGAATAGTCAAAAGAAAAAGTAAATCAATTTAAAAGCCAGAAATAAACCAAAATGACTGAGAATGCAAGTCATATCTCAGTAATAACCTTGAATATTAATGGCATAAATATCAATCAAAAACATGGGCAGGTTTGATTAAAAAACTAGACCCAACAATATGCTGTCTCCAAGAGACTCACCTAGTAGGCAAGACATCCATGGACTGAAGGGAAAGGAATAAGAAATAAAGAAAACATATCATTCATATGGATTGCATAAACAAGCAGGATTTTCCATCCTTATAGCAGATAAAGTAGTCTTCAAACCCATGTTAATTAGAAGGGATAAGGAAGTTCATTTCATTCTACTGAAGGGAATTATACAGCAGCAAGACATAATGATTGTAAACATTTATGCTCCAAACAATCGGAATGTCTATGTATGACAAAATAAATAAATAAATAAATAAATAAAAAAATAAAAACCTTCCCAATTTCAAGAACCAAGTAGACCACAACACAGTAATACTGGGTGACTTTAACACACCTCTCTCACTACTGGACAGATATTATAAACAATAACTAAATAAAGAAACCTTAGAACTAAATAACAAAATCAATAATTTAGACATAAGAGTTAATAGAATATTTCACCCATCAATGAGTGAATACACTTTTTTCTCAGTAGCACATTGATCCTTTTTTGAAACATCATATTTTATGCCACAGAGCAACTCTTAATAAGTACAAAAATTAGAGATAATACTCTGTATTCTATCAGATCATAATGGTCTGAAATTAGAAATCAATTATAAAATAGAAAATAGAATCATTTATAACACATGGACACTAAGTAATACACTGTTGAATGATGAATGGATAGTAGCAGAAACCAAGGATGAAATAAAAGAATATTTTGAGGTACATGAGAACATTGATACAACATACTAAAATTTCTGGAACACTAAGAAGACAGTACTAAGAGGAAAGTTTATTGCATTGAGTTATTTATTAAAAAATGAAAAGTAGGGCTGGGGATATAGCTCAGTTGGTAGTGTGCTTGCCTTGCAAGCATGAGGCTCTGGGTTCAATCCCCAGCACCACAAAAAAAAAAAAGAAAGAAAGAAAGTCAACCAATAAATGACAACATTACATCTGAAAGCTCTAGGAAAAGAACAACAAATCAATATCAAAAAGAGTAGAAGATAGAAAATAATTAAAATCAGAGCTCAAATCAATAAAATTGAAACAAAAGAAATATTTGAAAAAAATTGACAAAGCAAAAGAATTCATTCTTCAAAAATACAATAAAATTGATAAATCACTAGCCACACTACAAAGACTAAAAAGAGGAAATTCAAATTACTCAAATATGTGATGAAAAGCAAAATATCAAAATGGACAAAACTGAAATACAGAAGATAATTTGAAACTATTTTGAAAATTTATAATCCAATAAAATAGAAAATATTGAAGACATTGACAAATTTCTAGAGAAAAATGACCTACCTATACTGAATCAGGAGGTCATACATGATTTCAACAAAGCAATTTTAAGTAATGAAATCAAAAACACCATTAAAAGTCCACCAATTTAGAGAAGTCCAAGACCAGACATATTCTCATCCATGTCCTACAAGATCTTTAAACACCAATACTTCCTCAAATTATTCCATGAATAGAAAAAAGAAACCCTTCCAAGCCTTTTCTTTTGTTTTTCTTTTTTTCTGCAGTGATGGGGATTGAACCCAGGGTCTTGTGCTTGCAAGGCAAGCACTCTACCAACTGAGCTATCTCCCCAGCCCCCAAGCTTTTTCTATGAGACTACTATCACCCTGATACCACAATAAGACAAAGACACATTAAAGAAAAAACTCCAGAAAAATATCCCTGATGAACACAGATGCAAAAATTCTCAATAAAATCTGGCAACTCTCATACAAAAACATATTATAAGAATGGTGCACCACAATCAAGTTCAGTTCATCCAAGGAATGCAGAGGTTGGATAAACATACAGAAATCAGTAAACATAATTCATCATATCAATAGACTTAAAAACAGGAATCACATAATCATCTCAATAGATCCAGAAATAGCATTTGGCAATACAGCACCCCTACATGTTCAAAACAGTAGAAAAACTAGGGATAATAGGAACATACCTCAACATCATAAAAGCCATGTGTGCTAAACTCAAGGATAACATAATTCTAAACAGAGAAAAATTGAAAGCATTTCCTCTAAAAACTGGAACAAGATAAGCATGCCCTCTTTCTCCACA